>NC_081411.1:831376635-831692135 GCF_030272615.1 Cryptomeria japonica
GGGTAAACTCCTCTGATCATAATTCTTTCATCCCTCCTCAAGTAAGTCTTCCATTTGTTACCCAATCTTCTCCCATACCTACCTACAATAGTGTTCCACCTCCTTATTCTCAACCCTAGCCTTCCTATAACAATATCCCTTCTTATTCTCAACCCTTTCATTCAACAATGTTACTCCTCCTTCTCAATCTAACATGTCCAATTTCAATCCTTCTACTGAAGCTACCATCAATAGTCTAGCACAAACAGTGTCTTCCTTACAACAACAAATAGCTTCTATGAATCAATCTAAGTATAATGTGCCCACATTTGATGTAGCAAGTCCATTATCCAATGGCATTGTTTGTGTTGTCCCTCCTAAACATGTGGAAGTCCCTCAATTGGAACTTTATAGTGGAAAAGATGATCCTTTGACTCATGTTAAAATATTTCAAACTTTGTGTAGTGACTTTTCTCATGACCAAAGATTGTTGGCTTAATTGTTTACTAGAACATTAAGGGATAAAGATTTGCAATGGTATTGTTCTTTACCTCTTTATTCTATTACTTTTTTTCAACAGTTGGCTGATGGTATAGACGAAAGGCATGGAACTGTGTTTGAACCAACTCAGCATATCATGTATATCTATCATGTTACTTTTGGGGGTTTTGGGGTATAGATGGATGACCTGGAGCATAGCTCGGTGCACATCAATACATAATGTAATTCTCTAATTTATTAATATAAAATATTTTTGACTTTGACCCTTTATCAATAGAAAAAAATCTATAAAACATACAAATATAAAGTGAAACAACTCAACAACCTTTTATGAAGTTCAAACTGAATAAGGGATATAAAATTCAATGACAACAACAACACTCAAGTAGCAGCCACAACAGGTGTGCCTCATTTGTCAAAATACTTTAGAAAATAATTCACTCCTCTTAATGAATCTTTACATAGTATTATGTCGCAATTGTTACAAAGGAATGTGTTGAAACTTCTCCCTATTAAACCAATTGATACAACTAAACCTTTACCACCTGCCTATGATTCCAAAGCCTTCTTCCAATACCATCATCAACTAGTCATGACACTAAAAAGTGTTATCCCTTGAGATGTAAGATTCAAGACTTGATTGATAACAATACCATATATGTGGTTGGTGTTAATGATAAAGGAAACAAATCAGTAGCTCCTCCTAATCAAAACCTTCAAATTCTCACTAATCCTTTATCTTCTCATTCCACTAATGTGATTGAGACTGATCATCTTTCCTTCTCTCCCGATGATCTTGGCCTTGAGTCTAATAATATGGTGAACCTTATAGATCAAAATGAACCTCCTAAGGACTTGTGCATTACATTTGATCCTAGTAAGACTATTGAAGCACCTAACAACCCATTATATATAACTGCAAAAATCAAATGCATAGCTTCTGGAGGGTTTCTCATTGATCCATCTTGCATGGTTAATGTGATAATGAAAGAATTTCTTTATACTATGCAATTGCATCAAATAATATATGATGACACTAATGTGATTGTTAGAATTTTTTATGGCTACTCTTGTACTGTTCTATCACACTTCTTATTGATGTTGGCACTAAATTATTAGATGATGTCTTTGTTATCATTCCTACATTCGATCAATTTTGTGTGAAGTTGGGACATCCTTGGCTCTCTTCCATGAAAGTGATCGCTTCTACTATTCATAAGTGTTTGAAATTTCCTTATAATGATAAAACCATAATTGTTAACCATAGCATATATCAACCTACGGTGAGACATGGAGATGTTTGTCTTGATTATTTTTGGTCTGAACAATTCCAACCTCTTCAACCTAGAAGTGATGCTCTCTTTAAATCATATAAAAAATGGAAAAAATGAGATGGTTTTAGCCATGAGCAAACCTAGAAATCCAACACAAGTAATATTCTTCCTGATGATCATATACCTCTTCTTGAGGACAAGATTATTCTTCCTCCTAAGGAAAGAAATAATGTTTGTCCCAAAGAGGAATCTTTTTCTTCTCCTAAGGATAAGATTATTCTTCCTCCTAAGGATAAATATTTTCTTTTTCCTAAAGAAGAATCCATTCCTTCTCCTAAAGATGAGTCTATTCTTCCTCCTGAATATAAAAAAGCTCTTCCTCCTAAGCATAAAACTAAGGATAAACATATCATTCCTCCTAAGGATGGACCTATTCCTCCTCCTCATGATGGACCTAGTCTCCTTCCTACACCTCTCATTCCTCCTCTATATGGTGTGGTTCTGCCTCCTACATCTTACAAAGGGAAGCAATCAACATCTTCTATTGTTCAACGTAAAAGACCTTCTCCTACGCATCCTTCCTTAAAACAAGAAAAGAAGCCTATACCTAATGAACCTAAATCTTCACAACCTTTAGCTAAAACTAAATGAAATTGTTCTGCAAGAGAATGTCGATAGAGATGTCGTGTGAGAGTTCATGAACTTTCTTCCCAAACCACTTCTTCTCCAAACACACTAATTGTTGACATAATTCCATCTATTCAACCTCCTCCTAATGAAGAAGTTCAACCTAAATCTCCAAGACGCAAAATGCTTAAGAAAAATAATGGTTGAATTTCTATTCCTATTAGAGCTCCCACTTTTGTTAATCTTGATAAAGAAATAGGTGAGAATGTTGTTAATGATGAAAATGTTGATTTGACTCAAAAGGCACATGTGTTCCCTTCTTCCATGGTGGTTTCCTTTCTCTGGAGGATGAGGACAATTCTATGCATATATATATACACATGATGTACACCAGTTAGCATAAAAAGTATACTAACTCCAAAATTATGTGAAACCACCTCGTGTTTTGTGTTTTGTGATCATTATCCTTTGATTTATCCTCTCTTGGGGGCTAAATTATTGTCTTTTCTTTTTGGTTGTATCCTACCTTAAAGCAATTTCTCTTGATAAGGCATACGCAATTGCTTTAACGTGAGGGCATACACTTCGCTCCATGATTCTCTTTCTTGCATATCTTCATACTTAAAGTTACTTAGCGAACTTTGTTCTTTTCTTTGTAATTTTTGGTATTTTTCTTTTCATGACTCATAGTAAGATAACCTTAATAGTTTGTAGTCATGGTTCTCTCTTTCTCTCTCTCATGATCTTCCCTTTAACCTTATCATTGAAGTTATAAGATACTAAAGTCCACTGGGGGCTTCGTGTATCTAGCCTATTTGATGATTTGGTGAAATTTTTCAATGTGAACCCTTTGTACTTTACCGAGAGTAAGATTTCCTTCATACTCTTGCTAGAGTGGGGGCTAAATGTAGTGTCCTAAAATTGCAACCCTTTGCAATTTTGACCACATTGGGTCCTTACCTTAGCATTTGCACCACATAGCCTGCTTGGGACCTAATTATGCTCATGCCCCTTCCATATTGCATCATTTTTTGATATTTTGCATTCATTTTTCACTTGATCCTAACCTAAAAATAAGGTAGGACCAGGACGTTGCGCCTTAGTCTATTGGCATTGAGTTGTCATTGATGTCAACTGGTATTGCAGGCTATCGATAGGGTATGTCAACCCGGTATGAAGAAGATTGAACCAGCATAAGGAAGATTAACATGAAGGCACTTCAACCGGTATGGTGGAAGACAAGCAGGTATTGAGTTTGTCAGTGACATCACCGGTAAGGGGTGATATGAAGTTGTGTGTTGGCATGACAAGTTGTAACCAGTATGAAGGTTGGTTGTTTGTTTGTGATAATGTTTGTGATGAAGAGGCAGAATTTCAAAGAGATCACAAACCACTAGAGGTGAAGTTGAGCTACCAGTGTAGTGTATGTTGTCGAATTGCAGCAGGAAAAGGTTTTACCGGTAAGGGCTTGTATTGGTATGAAGATTTGTTGAATGTTCAAGTTTAAAACTGACCCCGTGGTGGTGAGCTGAGTGTATGTTGATGTGATGCCACGTGGAGCTGAGGTGGTGAGCATGCAGAGGTCAATGAAGTTTTCATCGACATGGTTGTTGGAGCAGTTAGTCAACATTAAATGAAACAACGACAAATCATGGGTCGATGACAGATTGGTGCGGCTCAAGGAAGAATGAATGATAGAGAAAGATCAGGGAGTTGTTGGTGCCTAGATCGAAGCGAGGAAATTAGATTGTAGGAGGACCTTGAGAAGGAAACAGATAGGTCATGAATGTGTCAACAGATTTCAAGGCCGAAAATCAAGGTCAGGTTTTCTATTCTTGGCAAACATACTTTGGACAGATGGAAAATATGTGATGGCCTATCTCTCCAAAGAAGGTGTTCGACCCAAGGCGGATTAGATCAGATTGGATGCAGATTTGGTTAGTAGAAGGAAACCCTAGTCGCCCTCTATTCGAATTGCTTTTTAGCAGGAAATATTCAACTTAAATATGGCGAGCTAAGATAGATAGTTGTTGTTGCTGAAGGGTGAAGGATAGAGTGAAATTGTTATCTGAGAGCCAAAGAGATAAAACTTCTGAAGTGTTTGTGAGTGAATATTGTATCAGTAAGGAGAAGCAAGGTAAACCAGTGTAAAGAACAAACTGGCAGAGTGAGCATAGAATGTAGGGGTGACAAAATGGAAGAAGCAATACCTAATAGAGAGTGACCAAGTGTGAGTTGAATTCAGGATAATAGAGGGAGAGAAGATTTAATAAAGTTAGAACCAGCAGAAAGGGTAAGTTGCAATGTGTGTTGAGTTAACACAAACCGGCAAGATAGAAACTAGTAATGCAAAGCTTTGAAGGGTTGCAAAACTTCATTTGCAATTTGGATCTCATTTGTATATATGATTTTTCATATTGTCTTCACTGAGTAGGTGTTCAGTGCAGGGGTTTTAGCCTATAAATTGTGTAGGGGTTGGCGCACCTTTGATTTGGTGCTCATAAATCAGGGGTTGGTGCTCCTTTGGTTGGTGCCCTAAAGTTTGTAATTAGATCTTTTCATTGTGAGGCTGGATTGGAGCAGAAGATCTCTAGCAGCTATTCTCACCGAGGTTTTTCCCACATTGGGTTTTCCTCGTACATATGGTGTTATGTGTTGCATCTTCATTTGTGTGTTGTATTAATCTTGTAGATATTTCTTCTACACACCTTGTTTTCATTTCTTTGGTAACCATTCTGCATTCTATTTATTTCATATTGAATTGGTATAGCTTTGATTAAGTAAAAATTGTTTAAATCACTAATTCACCCCCCTCTCAGTGATCCATTGTGTCCAACAATTGGTATCGGAGCCTAGGTACCCTATTTTGTCAAAGCGTTATCTAGCTTGGGTAGATCCTATCAAGTGTTCACAATGGCAAGAAATGAATCAGCCTCCTCAAAAGCCCCTACGTTTGATGGTGTCAACTATGCCTTTTGGAGTAAAAGAATGGAAACTTATTTATCCTCTCTAGATTGTGATATATGGATGTCGATTGTGAATGGGTATACGGTCCCTAATAATCCTCCTACTTATCCAGATGCTAAGAAGGAATATGAGAACAATGCTAAGGCAAAAAATGCTATTCTTAGTGGGCCATCTAATAATGAGTTTGTTAAGGTCATGCACTGCTCATCTACCAAAGAAAATTGGGATAAGTTGCATAAAATATTTGAAGGCAATGCTAAAGTCAAGGAATCCAAGTTAAAAACATTGAGAGCACAGCTTGAGGGTTTGAAGATGAGAGAAAAAGAGAAGATTGTTGACTATCTCTAAAGGATTGATAAAACAATAAACACCATTAGAGAGGTTGGAGAAGAAATAAAAGATGAGGTGGTAGTGAAGAAAGTACTTATATCCCTCAACCCTAAGTATGATACAAAGGTTTCAGGAATAGAAGAAGCAAAAGATATGAAAGTCTTTACAATGGATGAGTTGTATGGTTCCCTAACTGCTTATGAAATGAAGATTGTCGGTACTGAGGCTGTGAAGAAAGAAGCTACATTCAAAACATGAAGAAAAGGAAAAGAAGAGTTTTCTCATGATGGAACTGGTGAAGACTCTGATGATATCATGGAAAACTTTCTCAGAAGACTCAAGACGGGTTTAGGCAAATACAAAGGCAAGTTGCCCTTGAAATGTTTCAACTGTGGAAAGATTGGACATTTTGCTGCCAAATGTCCCTATAGTGATAAGAATGAAGATGATCATTGTAGATCATACGGTAAGGATAGGAAGAAGAATGTCTACCAGTATGGTAGAAGAGGCAACCGGAAGTAGAACAGTCTTTACACACATGAAATTGATACCACATATGAGGAGAATGTCTCAAATGACTGTTGCAGTGAAGATGAACTTAATGCAACCCTTTTCATGGCCCAAGAGGTTCCAGTACCTGAAGAAGGAGAAGAGGAAGAGAAAGAAGGAGAAGTAGATCTTGAAGCAGAGCTCATCAGTGCCTTGGAAGAGCTAAAGAAAACAAGAAGAGATCTGAAGAAGGTGAAAAAGGTTGTAGCTGAAGAACAAGAGATGTTGGAGAAATCTCTTGAAGAGTCCAAGAAAACAATTACAGATCTAAAGCTTCAATTGGAAGAAGCCAAGGGGATCTGTGAAGTTACTAGCATCAGCTTGAGTAAAGGAGCATCAGAACCTAGAAGAAGAAATTGCCAAGCTCCGGAAGGAATTAGAGAAAAGCAAGGAAGAAATGAAAGTGAGAAGCAAATATGAAGGCAGCACCAAAGCTTTAGACAAGTTGTTGAGAAAACAGAAGCAATCTAAAGATACCGGTGGCTTAGGATTTGAAGAGGGTCAAAGTTCAAATAGCAAAGACACATCTAGTAAGGAGATATTGTTTACGTCTTCAAATGAAGGTGAAGAGAAGAAGACATTCATGGTAAGAAAAGATACCAGTAAGAAGACATATGCAGATGTTGTTAAGAACTATCACACAAACCAGTATACACAATCAATGAACCGGAGACCATACTCAATGTACCAACATGCAGATCCAAGGAGAAATGTAAGAGCTGATCATGAAGGATTTACCAAAGTTAGCAACATGAAAGGAAGACCCCTGGTAAGGCAGTCATTTGCAAGACCAAGACAATCTAACCGGTATGTTCCAAACTTTCATGATTATTGTCACTGATGTAATAAGTTCAATCATAGAAGGGCAGACTGTAGGAAAATGAATGTAAACCCTAGTATTGAGAGTATAAACTCATTTGTTGCATTACAAGGTAAAAATGTCACTTGTTATAATTGCAATGAGTTTGGTCATAAGAGTTATGAGTGTAGGAGAAATGTAGAGATGTCCTACAAGAATGCTTTGGATACATCTTTCAATGCTAATGTAAAATGTTACAAGAGCGAAAAATTTTGGTCACATAGCAAGGCATTGTAAGCTAAGAATTGGCAAGAAAAAGAAAACAGTACCAGATCAGAAGATAGAGACTAAACTAGAACATAAGATGACAGAAAAGGAGAAGAAAGAAGAGAAACAGGTTTGGATAAATGAGAAGAAAAAAGACAGTGTCAAGGTTTATTGTGCAGACTGCTCTACATGCTGAAAGGAATAATTTATGGGTAGTTGATAGTGGCTTCTCAAATCACATGATCGGAGACAAGAAAATGTTTATCAAGCTTGATGATTGGAATGGTGGTTCTGTCAGTTTTGGTGACAACTCCTCCATCAAGATTAAAGGTCGTGGTACATTGAATATTGATGGAAAGCTTAAGGTATAAGCAAGTTCACATTTGACTCTACCAGTTGTCAGATAAGCAAGCAGAGTACTGGTCAGGTTGTGGAAGAAGGAAAGAGGATAGATGGCAATGTCTACAATCTAAAAGAATGCTATGAGTCCTAATGCATGATGGGATAGGTTGATGAAATTCGGTTGTGGAACCGGAGATTAGGCCATGTGAACTTTGACAATATGGTGAAGATAAGCAAGAACTGGTATGTAAGAAACATTCCAAAAATAACAAAACCAACATGTACTTTTTGTGATGAATGTATCAGACGCAAGAAAATCAAAGTAAGTTGCAAAACAAAAGAGTGCAATACCTCGAGACCTCTGGAATTAGTGCATACATATTTGTGTCAGCCATCAAGGACAAGGGCTCTAATCGGTGAGAGATACTTCATGCTATTCATTGATGACTACTCAAGGATGACTTGGGTGACATTTTTGCATGAAAAAACACAAGCATTTGAAAGATTCAAGATTTTTAGAAGGATGGTTGAAAATGACAGTGGACACCGGTTAAAGTGTTTAAGATCAAACCGGGGTGGAGAATATTATTCAAATGAGTTTATTGACTACTATGAGAAACAAGGAATTTGGAGAAAGTATTCAGCAACAAGAACACCACAGTAGAATGGTGTGGCAGAAAGGAAGAATAGGATAGTAAAGGAAGTGACTAGAACAATGTTGAATGAGACTAGCATACCAGATACATACTAGAAGGAAGTAGTTCATACTGTTGTCTATACATTAAACCAGGTACAACTAAGAGTGAATAGTAGGATGACTCCTTATGAATTATGGTACGACCAGAAACCATCACTCAAGCATTTTAGAGTGTTTGGAAGTAAGTGCTTCATCAAGAGAGATGCTAATGGATTAGGAAGTTTTGATTCCAGGAGTGATGAAGGAATCTTCTTGGGTTACTCAACCAATAGCAAAGCTTACAAATACTACAACAAGAAATTGAGAAAAATGGTTGATAGTATAAATGTGAGAATAGATGAAGACCTACATAAGAAAGAATTTGCACTAGCACCCTATATTGATCTTTCACATGATGACCATGAAGATCAATCTGATAGTGTGTTAGTAGAAGAAGCACCAAGCAAGAACTCCAACCGGTATGTGCAGAAGAACCATCCGAAAGAACAGATAATAGGAGATAAAAATGAAGGTGCAGACTAGAAGGAAACTAGCCCAGAATGATGAACAGGTAAATTTCTACCTCATGACAGAACTTGATCCCAAAACTTTTGATGAATCTAGAAAAAGTGAAAAGTGGATAGATGTCATGGATGAAGAGTTGAAACAAATTGAGAAAAATCAAACTTGGGAACTTGTTCCTAGACTTGCAGACAAGAATGTCATAGGTACCAAGTGGGTCTACCTAAACAAGATGAATGAAGAAGGCAAAATAATCTGACATAAAGCAAGGTTAGTTTGCAAAGGGTATTCTTAAGTGCAAGGTATTGACTTCGAAGAAACCTTTGCTCTGGTTGCTAGGTTAGATGCAATAAGAATTTTTTTAGCTTTCTTTGCTTATAAAGGATACGAGGTTTACCAAATGGATGTTAAATATGTATTTTTGAATGGTAACCTTGAAGAAGAAGTGTATATGGAACAATGAGAAGGATATCTATTACATGATGATGTGATTTTTGTATGCCAATTGAAGAAAGCCCTACATGGTTTGAAGCGGACCCCAGAGCATGGTATTCCCGGTTAGACAAGTACTTGAAGGAATGAGGATTTGAGAAAGAGAATGCAGACAACAACCTGTACATAAAGGTAAATGGAGACGATATGATCATAGTTGTTGTGTATGTTGATGACATTATATTTGGTGGAGACAAGGACATCATGTGCAAAGAATTTGCAGATCAGATGAAGATAGAATTTGAGATGTCCATGCTAGGTGAGTTGTCCTATTTTCTTGGTTTGCAGATCTCATAGCAGGAGAAAGGAATTTTCATCTCTCAAACCAAGTATGTTAAAGATATGTTGAAGAAGTTTCAAATGGAGCACAACAAACCGATAAGTACTCCGATAGTTACCGGTTGTAAGTTGAGCAAACTAGATGAGTCACCGGAAGTTGAGAAAACATTGTATAGGTCTATGATTGGTAGTCTGTTATATATAACAACATCTAGACCATATATTGTACAAGTTGTTTTCATGGTAGAAAGATTCCAATCTGCTCCTAAATAGTCTCACTTAAATGCAGTCAGGAGAATCTTCAGGTATCTACAAGGAACTATCAGTTATGGCCTGTGGTATCCAAAGAAAGGAGACTTCTCTTTGTAGGCTTATACTGATGTAGATTGGGCATGAAGTATTGATGACCAAAAAGTATAAGTGGAGGTGCTTTCTACTTAGGGGAATGGTTAGTATCATGGCACAACAAGAAGCAAGACTCAGTGTCATTATCCACTGTTGAGGCCGAATATATAGTTGTTGCTATATGTTGTTCACAACTGTTATGGATGAAGCAAACATTCAAGGACATATAGGTGGAGATACTGGATCCTAGTACAATTAGGTGTGATAAATCAAGTGCAATAAACATCTCCAAGAATCCAATAATGCACTCAAGATCAAAACACATTGCAATCAAGTATCACTTCTTGAAAGAGAAGGTAGTAGATAAGGAGGTAATTGTAGAATATGTTCCAACTGGTGAGCAGATTGCTAACATATTTACCAAGCCACTTCCTTTGGGCCCATTTGAGTACTTGAGGCAAAATATGGGAATTTTTCCACCATCTGGCAACACTTAAATTTGTAGGAGGATGTATGATTGAGGGGGAGTCAACAATTGTTACTATCTTATGACTCTTGAATCGTGAAGCATGGACACAGGGGGAGAATGTTTCCTAACTAGATGTAGATAAGGGAGAGATTATGGGCACACTCTAGCAGTATGCTTGGTGTCATACTAAGGTTCCCTTTGCCATTGTTATCAAAGGGGGAGAGAAATCAAAATAGAAAATGTTGACATCAATGCCAAAGGGGGAGATTGTGGGTATTGAGTTGTCATTGATGTCAACTAGTATTGTAGGCTACCGGTAGGGTGTGTCAACTCGGTATGAAGAAGATTGAACTAGCATAAGGAAGATTAACATGAAGGCATATCAACTAGTATGGTGGAAGACAAGCAAGCATTGAGATTGTCAGTGACATCACTGGTAAGGGGTGATATGAAGTTCTGTGCTAGCATGACAAGTTGTAATCTTCCTTATGCATGACATGTAATTTTTGGTCTTTTTCTTTTCATGACTCATAATAAGAGAACCTTACCAGTTTGTAGTCATGGTTCTCTCTTTCTCTCTCATGGTCTTCCCTTTAACCTTAGCATTGAAGTTGCAAGATACTAAAGTCCACTGAGGGCTTGGTGTATTTGGCCTGTTTGATGATTTGGTGAAAGTTTTTCAATGTGAACCCTTTCTACTTTACCGAGAGTATGATTGGCTTCATACTCTTGCTAAAGTGGGGGCTAAATGTAGTGTCCTAAAATTGCACCCCTTTGCAATTTTGACTGCATTGGGTTCTTACCTTAGTGTTTGCACCCCGTAGCTTGCTTGGGACCTGATTATGCTCATGCCCCTTCCATATTGCATTATTTTTTGACATTTTGCATTCATTTTGGACTTGATCCTGACCTAAAAATAGGGCAAGAACAGGGCGTTGTGCCTTAGTCTATTGGCATTGAGTTGTCATTGATGTCAATCGGTATTGTAGGCTACTGGTAGGATATGTCAACCCAGTATGAAGAAGTTAAACCAGCATAAGGAAGATTAACATGAAGGCATGTCAACCGATATGGTGGACGATAAGTAGGTATTCAGATTGTAAGTGACATCACCAGTAAGGGGTGATATGAAGTTGTGTGTTGGCATGACAAGTTCTAACCAATATGAAGGTTGGTTGTTTGTTTGTGATAAAGAGGTAGAATGTCAAAGAGATCACAAACTATCGGAGGTGAAGTTGAGCTACCAGTATAGTGTATATTGTTGAATTGCAGCAGAAGAAGGTTTTACAGGTAAGGGCTTGTGTCGGTATGAGGATTTGTCAAATTTTCAAGTTTAAAACTAACCATGTGTCGGTGAGCTGAGCGTATGCCAATGTGCTACCATGTGGAGCTGAGGTGGAGAGCATGCAGAGGTCGATGAAGTTTTCATCGACATGGTTGTTGGAGCAATTAGTCGACATTAAATGAAATAGCCACAAATCACGAATCGATGATAGATTGGTGCGGCTCAAGGAAGAATGAACGACAGAGAAAGAGCAGGGCGTTGTTGGCACCTAGATCGAAGCAAGGAAATCAGATTGGAGGAGGACCTCAAGAAGGAAACAGATGGGTCATGAATGTGTCAATAGATTTTAAGGTCGGAAATCAAGGTCAGGTTTTCTATTCTTGGCAAACATACTTTGGACAGATGGAAAATGCGTGATGGCCTATCCCTCCTAAGCAGGTGTGTGATCCAAGGTGGATCAGATCAAATTGGATGCAGATTTGGTTGGTATAAGGAAACCCTAGTCACCCTCTATTTGAATTGGTTTTTAGCGGGAAAGCTTCAGCTCAAATATGGTGACCTAAGATAGATAGTTATTGTTGTTGAACGGTGAAGGATAGATTAAAATTGTTGTTTGAGAGCCGAAGAGATAAAACAATTGAAGTATTTGTGAGTGAAGATTGTACTCGTAAGGAGAAGTAGGGTAAACCGATGTAAAGAACAAACCAGCAGAGTGAGCATAGAACGCATGGGTGACAAACTGGAAGAAGCAGTACTTGATAGAGGGTGACCAAGTGTGAGTTGAATTCAACAGAACAAAGAGATAGAAGATTTAGCAGAGTTAGAACCCACAGAAAGGCTAAGTTGCAGTGTACGTTGAGTTAACACAAACTGGTAAGATAGAAACTGGTAGGGCAAAGCTTTGAAAGGTTGCAAAAATTCCTTTGCAGTAGGGATCTCATTTGTGTATCTGAGTTTTCATATTGTTTTCACTGAGTAGGTGCTTAGTGCAAGGTTTGTAGTTCCTTTAAGTTGTAGCCTATAAATTGTATAGGGCTTCATGCTCCTTTGAGTTGGTGCTCATAAATTAGGGGTTGGTGCCCTAAAATTTGTAATCAGATCTTTTCATTGCGAGGCTGGACTGGAGCAAAAGATCTCTAGCAGCTATTCTCACCAAGGTTTTTCCCACATTGGGTTTTCCTCATACATCTAGTGTTATGTATTGCATCTTCATGTGTGTGTTTTATTAATCTTTTAGATATTTCTCCTACACACCTTGTTTGCATTGCTTTGGTAACCGATCTGCATTATGTTTATTTCATATTCAACTGGTATAGCTTCAATTAAGTAAAAATTGTTTAAATCACTAATTCACCCCCTCTTAGTGATCCATTGTGTCCAACATAGTCCTGAATAGGACAATGGTGTCATGTCATGGTCCCCCTAATTTTTGGGCCCCTTTAAACCCTTTTTCACATTTCAAATTTGAGTGGGAATTCCCTCTCAGTGTCAGCTCATGGAGGAAAATTAATCAGTTTTCTCAACAGGCAAGTATATAAAGAGGATTTCCCCTCTCATTTGATCATCACATAAATCTACAAGAATCAAGAAGTATTGAGCACACACATGAGATCAATAAATCAAGCATTTAAGATAAATTGAGCATTTTCAATATTCCTTCAAGCCTTGGAGAAACAATAAAGTCAAGGATCGAGCATTAAAGTGGAGATTTACATCCTATTTCATGAAACCCTAATTCCATGTCAAGGCAACCAAAACTTCACAAGGAGGTATCATCATTCAATTTTCAGTCATAAATCAACATCACCCTCAAAAGGAGAACCTTTCCTTATAATCATTTCAATTATCTTTATTTTAATTTCATGGTTAATTCCAAAATGGGGGTTTCACCTAAGGCAAGCCCCTATTCCCAACCTATTTCCCTTTCTTTTTGTGTGCAGGAAACAGGTACAGATTTGTACTCTTCAGAATAAGCTTCAATCACAAAGATGTTGGCATTTGTGCAAAGGATGTTGACATGATGATATTATGTTGTCATTGTTGTCAATATACGAGAGAGTGAACCAGCAATATGCTAAAAAGTGAACCGGTATATTGAAGTTTGCAACAGGCAAAGAGAACCGGTATGATACCGAGAATTGGTACATGTGAGAACCGGTATAACATTGTGAACCGGTATATGTCAAAAGGTGAAGCGATATGTTTGTTTGAGGTAAACCGGTATGTTGGTATGAGAACCTGTATATGAAGGTTTTGCATGACTACCGGTTGGTAGTCTCAACTTTAGGGTTTCTAGTTGAAGTGTTCAAAGGTTGTGTGATGAGTTAGCAATGTAACAAAGATTAGATCATGTTGCCATGTCAGCTTGAGCACGTGAAGGATCTTGCATGAAGGAGATCGATCCTATCTACCTCGGGAATGTGCAAAGTCTCTATAAACAGTGGAGAACGCATGATGGGTTATCGCATCCATGAAGCGGTGAAGAATGAACGATGGAGAATGTCTTGAGATCTGTTCAAGACCATTGTAGTCAAATACAATGTGATTAACAGTCAGTATTGAACCAACTGTATTGGTAAACCTAAATGTTTAGGGTTTAGGGTTTATGCTGCCGACCTATCTGTTTCCTATAAGGTCAACGTTGTGTTTCATGTTGAGGTTGTTGGAAAATGATGTGTGTGTTTCTAAGTGCAAAGATACATGATTCTTGCCAAACCAGATGAGATAAGAGGATTGATTCCTGCATAGTGTGTGTGCAGAAGGAAGGAACTTAAGTGGATCTGCATTAGGAATTGAGTGCTATTATCAGATCATTGTAATACTTGTTGATCTTTAACCACTTCAACAGTTAGAAAATCCCTTAACCGGGTAGCTTTAACCAGCTTGTTGTAAATCCTTTAATAGGGTGACTCAAACTCATTGAGTTCTTGGAATCCTCTAACAAGGTAACCTCTAACATGGTTTAACCCTTAACCGATTATTTAGCCATCCCTTAACTGGGTGATCTCTAACGGGATCGGTTCCTAGCAGAACCTGTTGTAACAGTTTTTAACTAGACCAGGCTCCTAACATAGCGGACTTCTAAAGAGTTCAAAAGCAGCTTGTGGGTATTCATCCCCACCGTGTTTTTTCCTAGTTGGGTTTCCACGTGAAAAATCTGTGTGTCATGTGTAGTATTTTTCATGAAGGTAAATCATGTTGAGCTAGTTGTTATTATATTTCTAATGATAGATTATCTATTCATGCATAAGGGTAAAATGGAAGTGTAGTATTAAAGTTGAGTGGAAAGCTAAGTGATTAACCGGTTAATGTTTTTCACGGTCATTCTTAGCTTTACCGGTTGCACTTTGTTTTAGACCGGTGTTACTGTCTATCAAACATTTGCAGTGTTTGCAGTCAAACCAGTTCGGGAAAAGTTTTTGTGACTGTACTGATACACCCCCCCCCTCTCAGTACCAGTTTGGTACTTATTATTCATCATTGAGTTATCAATTGGTATCAGAGCGTCTTCCAGGTCCTCTGTGTTGTAAGCTTAACTGCTTGAGGGTAAGATCCTAGTGTAATGATGAAGACGGAAGGTCCAAAGTTCAATAGAGATAACTTCAAAATATGGAAGGACGGAATGAAGATTTACATCAAAAGCATGGGTGCTCAGCACTAGAGCTATGTTGAGAATGATTTTTTAATTCCTATTGGTACTCTCAGCGATGATCAAAAGAGAGAAATACAGGAGAATGGGCAAGTCATGGAAGCCCTAATCAACAACTTATCTGACATTGAGTTTATTGATGTCCAAGATAAAGATAATCCCAAAGAAGTATGGGACACTCTTTAGAATATCTATGGCAGTGATGAGCATGTAAAACAAGCTAACGAAGAAAGCCTTAGAGGGAAGTTTGAAGACATGCGGATTGTTGAAGGTGAGACCATTCAAAATTATGGAATAAGATTCAAAACTATTGATGGAGATATCAAGAGTGTAAGTGGTAAAATGGAAGATTCCATTGTGGTAAGCAAAGTTCTAAGATCCTTATTACCGGTCTATGCAATAAGGGTTGCTGATATTCAGGAGTTGAGATCAATAGACAAGACTAAGGTATCCCTAGACTCCATCATTGCAAAGTTGACAGCCTATGAGCTAAATAGTTTTGATGGCAGTGTTCAAAAGATTGAATTTGCTTTTAGAGCTTCTATTGTACCATCCAGAAAAGGAAAAGAAGCAAGCACCAGTGGTGAACCAAGACAGAGCAGAGAAATGGACGATGAGGAGATCCTGATGGAATTTGAAGCTCTTCTTGCTAGGAAACATCCTAAAGGAACCGGTAAATACAGAGGTAAGCTCCCTTTGAAATGCTTTTCTTGTAACCGAATAGGACATATTGCTATAAACTGTCCTAATGGTGATAACAAGGACAAACCAAAGAGGTTCAAGAAATTCAAAGGAGCAAACCGGAGAAACTATTTTGTTGCAGTTGATGAAGGTGTCACAGATGAGAATCAAAAGATGAAGAGAATGAAGATATTGTGTTTGTTGCAGTAAAGGAAGATGTGCCAGACAAGAAGGCTCTTGTCTCCCGCTTTGATAATTCCAATGAGTGGATTATTGACAGTGGTTGTTCTCACCATATGATTGGCGACTGGAGAAATTTTCTATCTTTGGAAGAATATGATGGTGGTGTGGTTCATTTTGGCAATGATGCACCATGTATGGTTAAAGGAAGAGGGTCCATCTCTCTGAATGGAAAGAGCAGTGTTGAAAATGTGTATTCGGTGGAAGGTCTCAGACATAATCTATTGAGTGTTGCTCAGCTGGATGACAGTGGACTCACTCTGGAATTCAAAAATGGAGTGTGCAAAATCCAAGGAAAGAATGGTGATTTGATGGCCATCGGTATGCAGACCAAAGGTAACTTATTTCAGCTAAATGCAAATATAAGTACATGTCTTATGGCTAAGTTTGATGATAGCTGGATATGGCATAGGAGACTTTGCCATGTAAACTTTGATAACATTATGAAGGCCAGTAAGATCAAGGCAGTTAGAGGACTGTCTATGCTGAGCAAACCGAAAAATCCTTTGTGTAGAGAATGTCAACTAGGGAAAATGTCTTCCTCAACTTTCAAAGGTAAATCTTTCACAGCAGACAATTTACTTGATCTTGTGCATACTGATTTGTGTGGTCCTATGAAAACTAGGAGTGTGCAAGGAGATAGGTATTTCATGATTCTGACTGATGATTACTCAAGAATGATGTGGGTCACATTCTTGAAAGATAAGTCTGAAGCTTTTGGAAAGTTCAAAGCTTTCAGAGCACTAGTAGAAAAGGAAAGTGGTAGAAGAATCAAATGCCTTAGAACTGATCGAGGAGGGGAATTCATTTCTGATGAATTCAATAAGTACTATGAAGAGAATGGAATCAAGAGGCAACTGTCTGCCCCCTGGACTCCACAGCAAAATAGCTTAGTAGAGAGAAACAACCGGACTATGGTTGAAGTGGCTAGAACTATGCTGATCCAAGGAAAAGTTGCTCACACCTTTTGGAGAGAAGCGGTGAGCACTACAGTCTACACAATGAACTTGGTACTCATCAAAAAGGGAAAGGATAAGACTCCTTATGAGTACTGGACTGGTAAGACACCAGTGGTAAGCTACTTTAGAATGTTTGGTAGTAAATGTTATATCAAGAGGAGTGAACATTAGAGCAAGTTCGATGCAAAATATGATGAAGGAATATTTCTAGGATATTCCACCAAGAGTAAAGCTCTCGAATGTTTCAACAATAGGGCTTAGAGAATTATTGAAAGCATCAATGTTAGGGTTGATGAAAACTCTGAGAAACCTAAGGAAACCAATAGTGAGCAAGTAGGAGATGAACCAGTAGTAATCTTCTAGTTACCGGTTGCAAATCAGCCTAGTACTAGTAATTGTGCCCCTACATCGATGGATGTTGATGCTGATGAAGATGAGGATGAAGAAGGAAAGCAAGAAGAATCTGTTAAGAACATACCTAAGTATGTCAAACTCAATCATGATCCAAAGCAGATCATAGGAGACAAAGATGCAGGAATTATTACAAGAAGAAAGGTCAGAGAAAGCTCATGTATGATCTTTGAATTTGAGCCTAAATCATTCAAAGAGGCACATAAAGATGAAGAATAGATCAAGGCAATGGAGGAGGAACTTGACTAGATTGAGAAGAATGGTACACGGTCTTTGGTACCCAGACCGAAGCATAAAAATGTCATTGGACCCAAATGGGTTTTTATAAACAAGCTAAATGAGGATGGCACATTGGTAAGGAACAAAGCCAGATTAGTGTGTAAAGGATACACCCAAGAAGAAGGAGAAGACTATGGAGAAACCTTTGCTCCAGTAGAAAGATTGGAAGGAGTGTGTATGCTTCTTGCATATGCAGCTTTTAAAGGATTCAAGGTATATCAAATGGATGTAAAATCTACATTCCTAAATGGAATACTTGAAGAGGAGGTGTACATAGAACAACCAGATGGGTTTACCCTATCAGAAGACAGTGACATGGTGTGTAGGCTACATAAAGCCTTGTATGGACTAAAGCAGGCACCTAGAGCATGGTATGAACGCCTGCACTCCCATCTTGTGAAGATTGGATTTGAAAGAACAAGAGAAGATAGCAATATCTATTTGAAATCAAAAGGAGATCAGATTCTAATATGTGAAGTATTTATTGATGACATCATCTTTGGAGGAGATGACAAGATGAGTCATGATTTTGCGGATGAGATCAAAAAGGAGTTTGAGATGTCACTCATAGGGGAAATTAAGTTCTTCATTGGACTGCAAATTCAGCAAATGAAAGAAGGAATCTTTATTACTCAGTCCAAGTATGTCAAAGAGGTGTTCAAGACCTTTGGCATGGAAGACAGTAAACCAATTGGTACACCAATGGTGATCGGTTGTAAATTATCAAAAGAGGATGACTTGGCATTGGTAAATGAGAACGATTACCGATCAATGATTGGTAAGTTGCATTATGTAGTGCATAGCAGACCAGACATTGCACATGCAGTGGGTATTACCGCTCAATTTCAGCAAAGCCCAAGAGAATCCCACTTGGTAGTAGTCAAGCGGATTCTTAGATATCTGAAGGGAATAGTTGACTATGGGTTATGGTATCCATATAATAATGATTTCAACTTGAAAGTGTTCACAGATGTTGATTGGGCTGGTAATGTAGATGACCGAAAGAGCACAACCAGTGGTGCATTCTTCCTTGGTGGTAGACTGGTCTCATGGATGAGTAAAAAGCGGAGTTATATCTCTCAATCTACAGCAGAAGCGGAGTATGTTGCAGCTTTTATGAACTGCACCCAGACTATTTGGATGAAGCAAGTATTAAATGGCTTCAAAGTTCCTGTTTCTGAACTGGTAAGCATATTTTGTGACAATACAAGTGCAATTAACATTTCCAAGAATCCAGTTTTGCATGCTAGAACCAAGCACTTTGAGCTCAAGTATCATTTCTTGAGGGAGAAGGTTCAGAACAAGGAGGTTGTGTTGGAACATGTTTCCAGTAAGGAGCAGTTAGCAGACATATTCACCAAGCCTCTACCAAAGGCTATATTTACCTATTTGAGAGGTGAATTAGGGGCATTGCCCCTTCAAGAGGTGAACTAAAAGTATGTGCTCCACATCAGTCAAGTATTGCAATGTTTAATATTTTTCAGGATTGATGTGTTGAAGGATGCTACTCCTCAAGGGAAGCAGCATAGTGGAACAGGAAAACTTGTGCCTCCACTTTGGCATTGTTGTCAAAGGGGGAGAAGATGTGAAGCGAAGAAGATATCTGCAGCAAAAGATGTGATGCTAGGTAATATCTTTGTATATTGCCATCAATGTCAAAGGGGGAGATTGTTGGCATTTGTGTCGAGTATGTTGACATGATGATATTATGTTGTCATTGATGTCAATATATAGGAGAGTGAACTAGCAATATGCTAAAAAGTGAACCAGTATATTGAAGTTTGCAACAGGCAAAGAGAACTGGTATGATACCGAGAACCGGTACATGTGAGAACTGGTATAACATTGTGAATCGGTATATGTGAAAAGGTGAAGTGGTATGTTTGTTTGAGGTAAACCAATATGTTGGTATGAGAACCGGTATATGAAGGTTTTTCATGACTATCGGTTGGTAGTCTCAACTTTAGGGTTTCCGGTTGAAGTGTTCAAAGGTTGTGTGATGAGTTAGCAGTGTAATGAAGATCAAATCATGTTGCCACGTCAGCTTGAGCGTGTGAAGGATCTTGCATGAAGGAGATCGATCCTATCTACCTCGGGAATGTGTGAGGTCTTTGTAAACGGTGGAGAATGCGTGATGGGTTATCGCATCCATGAAGCGGTGAAGAACGAATGATGGAGAACGTCTTGAGATCTGTTCAAGACCATTGTAGTCAAATGCAATGTGATTAACGGCCAAGATTGAACCGACTGTATTGGTAAACCTAAATGTTTAAGGTTTAGGGTTTATGTTACTGACCTTTTTGTTTCCTATAAGGTTGACATTGTGTTTCATGCTGAGGTTGTTGGCAAATGATGTGTGTGTATCTAAGTGTAGAGATACGTGATTCTTGCCAGACCAGATGAGATAAGAGGATTGATTCCTGCATAGTGTGTGTGCAGAAGGAAGGAACTTAAGTGGATTTGCATTAGGCATTGAGTGCTATTATCAGATCATTGTAATAACTGTTGATCTTTAACCACTTCAACAATTGGAAAATCCCTTAACCGAGCAGCTTTAACCAGCTTGTTGTAAATCCTTTAACAGGGTGACTCAAACTCATTGAGTTCTTGAAATCCTCTAACATGGTTTAACCCTTAATCGGGTATTTAGCCATCCCTTAACTGGGTGATCTCTAACAGGATCGGTTCCTAGCAGAACCTGTTGTAACAATTTTTAACTAGACTAGGCTCCTAACAGAGGGGACTTCTAAAGAGTTCAAAAGCAGCCTGTGGGTATTCATCCCCACCATGTTTTTTCCTAGTTGGGTTTCCACGTGAAAAATTTGTGTGTCATGTGTAGTATTTTTCATGTGATGATTTAAGTGATTTGTGTCTGAAGGTAAATCATGCTGAGCTAGCTATTATTATATTTATGATGATAGATTACCTATTCATGCATAAGGGTGAAATGGAAGTGTAGTATTAAAGTTGAGTGGAAAGCTAAGTGATTAACCGGTTAATGCTTGTCACAGTCATTCTTAGCTTTACTGGTTGCACTCTATTTCAGACCGATATTACTGTTTGTCAAACATTTGTAGTGTTTGTAGTCAAACCGGTTTGGGAAAAGTTTTTGTGATTGTACTGATTCACCCCCCCGCTCTCAGTACAAGTTTGGTACTTATTGTTCATCATTGAGTTATCAAGAGATGAATCAACCCTTTTCGATGCGCGAAAAGTTCGGAGGACCATGGTGTTGTGTCCTAGTCCCAGATTTTTAGGAGCTTTTTTGAGGGTCAGATCTGAATTAGCTTATAATACCCAATTCCATGTGCCTAGGTCGGTCCCACATCTGTATCTCACTTTTTTCTCAGTTTTACCTTCATTTTTCAGCACTTTACCCTAATTCAGCATTTCAACTTAGAAAAGAGAGGAAAAACCACACAATAATTAGTCAATCCATTCAGTATTCAGTCCTTAATCTGATTTGTGAGTGAATCTAGTGGATCCCTTCCCTCTTTTGAATGTAAAGGTTTTTTTAAGCTAAATTGATTTGGGGATTTCTCCCTTCTATGTTAAAAATTGCCAAATCAAATTTTCCCCTCTACAATACCTAACATAGTTCTAACTCTAACAATATAATAATAATGATCTTATACATTCAATATATGTATAATAAATTTGAGTATAATGAATTAATAATGTAGTGAATGATAAGAGGCACTAGAAGGTAACTAGATGTATTAGATGATTATGAGTAGTGATGTAAGCAAAACTAAGATTTTTAAGTTGTCTACACATCCTAACACACAAGTAATATATTTCACTCAATGAGTACCCACTAACAAAAAAGGTATTTGATCAAACAAAATTGATCTTCAAGAGGAGATGGTGATGGGTGGAGGAGGTGAAATTTTGAATTGCTTGAAGGTGGGAAGTTGCAGAAATGGCAGTGCTAGTGCATGTGATGGGTCGGAGGATTTTGAGGAGGACGATCAGGTGTATGGGGATGGTCCTGACCGGTTCAAGGACCAAAATTAAGCTATTGATGGGGGTGGAAATTATTCCCTATCCCCCAATACCCCCTTGAAGCTTGTGCTTGAGGGTCCCAATGGCTCGGTTGCTTCGCCTGCGTCAAAGGATTTGCTAGTCTGGAATCAGAAGTGGACGAAGCTATTTAGCTTATTCCTTAAAGGTAAGAGTTCAACTCTTGTTTCTCATTATGTGGACCATGTTTTTGGCTCTTGATCCATCACAATCTCATATAGTATTGTGGATAAGGGCATTTCTATGATGGAATGTTCCCTAGTGGGAAAGTTTGTTGGCCCACAACCAAACATTAAGTCGGTCATGGCTTGGGTTCCCAAGAAATGGAAAGGCAAAGGCTAGGTTGATGTTATTGCTATGAAAAAGGTGTTTTTCTCCTTTGTCTTTACTTGTGAAGAAGATCTTTATTTTGTACTTTCAAGTGGGCCCTGGATGTTGGGGAATGCTTCTCTTGCTCTGAGAAGATGGGAACCTAGTTTTAACCTTAAGGATGCTCCTGTGACGTTGCTCCTGTGTGGGTCAAATTGCTTGGACTACCTCTTGAATTTTGAGATGAAGAAGTCTTCAGGGGTTTGGCTACTTGTTTTGGAGAACTACTCTTTGTGAGCCCTATGACTTCCTCTAAAAAAAGGATGGATTATGTGAGGATTTGTGTCAACATCAAACAGTCGGTAGACCTTCCTTTGGAAATCAACTTCAACTTCAAATTAGGGGAGTGGGTTCAACTAGTGGAGTTTGAATTAGTCCCCTTTTCTTGTTTTCATTGCAAAAAGGTTGGGCATTGGGTGAGGGATTGTCCATCTCAGGCTTCTATAGCTATTAAGAAAGTTTGGAGGAAGAAGGAACCTAGGAAGTCCCTGGAGGAGAATGTTGTGGAAGATTTGTCTAAGATAGTCCCTAATATGGACTCTTATGCTAATCCTAAGAAAAAATATGGTTATTCTCATATGTTTCTAGAAAATTTTCTTTGGAAGTAGATGCTAACCCCGATGTGAATGTCAGTTTAGTCATTTTGGCAGTGGATATCCCCAATAACTTTTCTCCAAAATCTAATTTGGTGGGTTCTGCAACTGAGAAGGTGGGGGATGAAGTTTTACCCCAAGGTGCTTTGTATCTCTTGAGGAGGAGTTGTTTACAATTGTTATGTCAAGAAATAAAAGGAAGGCCTCCCCCCCTTCTAGCTCTATTGGGGTTAAGACCAAGAATCATCCAAAAGTTGATTGTGACTCTGAGTCAAGGAGTGTGGGTAGACCTTCAGGCATTATGAATAAAGATAGACAGTAAATTTGATGTTGCCAAAGGGACTCAAAGAGCTCTTTAGTAGATGGGCCTTGTTGGCTTGCTACATTCTTGTAAATGAATATTATATCATGAAATATTAGGGGAATGAACAACCCCATAAACATGATCTCTTATCTAATATTATTAGAGATCATAGATTTGACACTTTTCTTGTGCAAGAGAGGAAGATGCAAATTGATAAGCTTCTTAAGATTAAACTTATTTTTAAAGATTGTTGGGTTCATTATTGTGATGTTGATGGTGCTTCTAGGGGCATTGCCACTTTTTGGAATCCTAGGTTTATTGTTACTAGAATATAGCATCTTAGAGATGGGATTGTTTGAATTATGTCTCACATCCATGCTCCAAATAATAAGGTTGTGAGAAGGACCTTGTGGTTCTCTCTTTGCAACTTCATATCTAAATTTTTGATGGAGAAATGGATTCTTATGGGAGATTTTAACACTCTCTAGCTAGGAGAAAAAAGGGAGGTGCCCCAATTATGGAGGATAGAAAGCTATATATTCTTTAACTCATCAATTCCCAAGGTATTTTGGATTTGGACCTAGTTGGCTTGGCTTCACTTGGTCGAACAAACACAGTGGGAGTGATCTCATCTAGGTTAAATTGGATAGGGCTATGATCTCTTCAGATTGGCTTTCTTGCTACACTTGCTCCCTTTCCTCCTTATCTCGCATCGACTCTGATCACTTCCCAATTATCCTTGCAACTTTTTTGATAAATTGTAAAAAAACCTTCCTTTTCATATTTTAGAAGATGTGGACTTTTAGTCCAGGCCTCTATAATAAGATAAAATAATGGTAGAGTATTGATGTAGCTGGTACTGCTATGTTTAGAGCTACCAAAAAGCTTGCTTCGGTCAAAACCAATATTTTGAAGTGGAATAAATATTCCTTTTGTCATATCTTTCAATCCAAATGTAAGCCTAAAGGTGATTTGGATGATGTCGAAAAGGAAATTTAGTTGTCTGGAACCTCCCAACTATTATGGATCAAGAGATTTCTATTTTGTCTAAACTTCATGATATCATTGCTAAGGAGGAGAAATATTGGAAGAAAAGATCCAGAGTGGTTTGGCTTAAAAGTGAGGACCGTAATACTAATTTTTTTCATATGTACACACTCAAGCATCATGATTCTAATATAATTCACTCTATTTCTTATAACAATGCTATGCTGGATAAAGATGAAGATATCATGGTTGCCACCACAAATTTTTCTCCTCAATGGTTTCTAATGATCAAATGCTTGTACAAGATAGCCAATTATATATTCTCAAGGATATTTTGTACTTGGTGTTGGAAGATATGAACTGGATGCTCTCCAAGATTCCATCTAATGAGGAGGTGCATGCTAGTTGTCTTCTCTTTTGAAGGTAATAAGGCCTTGGGACTGGATGGTTTCCTGATGTTTTTCTTCCAAATCTTCTAGGATATTATTGCTAGGGATGTTATCAGAGTTGTTAGGGAATTCTTTGGTTCTTGCATGCTTCTTAAGGAACTTAATGCCACTTTCCTTCTTCTCATTCCTAAGAAAGCTAGAGCAAATCATTCCCAGGATTTTTGTCCTATTAGCTTATGTAATTTGTTATATAAAATCTTTTCCAAAATTTTGGTGCTAAGGTTGAAAGGTCTCCTACCTCAACTGATTCTTGTCCAATAAAATAGGTTTGTTCTAGGGTGTCATATTTTAGATTCTATTCTTACAGTGCACGAAAATATCCACTCCCTTTTGCCAAACAAAAATGTTGGTTTCCTTATGAAATTGGACCTCCTCAAAGCTATGACCGAGTCAATTCAAAAATTATTTTTAAGGTGTTGTAGGCTTTTGGTTTTGGATGTCACTTTCTGCAACTAATCTCTCATCTTGTTACCACTCCTAAATTCTCAATAATCATCAATGACTCTCCATTTGGTTTTTTTCAAGCATCCAAAGGTTTATGGCGAGGAGATCCCATGTCCCCCTTCGTGTTCATTTTGATGGGGGAAGCTCTTAGTAGGCTCATCCAGCGGGAGGTTCATATTGGTAATCTCAAGGGCTTATCCCCATCCTCTTCCTCATAGGTTTTCTCTCATCAAAACTTTGTCAATGATACTATTATACTTGGTGAAAGCTCTATTCTAGAAGAGAGGAATCTTAAGAAAGCTTTGTTATAGTATGAAGAGGCTTTTGGTCAGAAGATTAGTCTTCCCAAGAGCTCCATTTTCTTTTTAAATACTCTAGAGCGGAGATGGGATATAATTGCTCATATTCTTGGCTGTTAGATTGCTTTGCTTCCTTCCTCATATTTGGGGCTCCCTCTCTAAGTTGGTCTTGCCCCATATTCCTTTTGGTCTTCCCTTATTGACAAATTTCAAGCCAAACTTGCGAACTAGAAAGGAGCTCTCCTTAGTTAGCTGGGAAACTTTAATTGGTTAAATCTTCTCTGCAAAATCTACCAGTGTATGCTATGAGACTCTTTCATGTCTCAAAGAAATTTTCCTCCAGAATGAAACTTATTCAAAAAAATTTCTTGTGGACTAGATCTGAAATCAAGAAAAGATTGTATCTTGTTGTTTGGGACCAAGTTTGTTTGCCCAAAAAACTTGGAGGTCTAGCTATTAGAAAGATCAAGGAGTTAAATGAAGTCCTTATGGCTAAACAACTTTGGAGATCTTTGAAAGATAGCAATAAATGGATTTCCATTGTCAACAACAAATATTTAGCCTCTTATGAGAAATTTTGTATTTTTTTGGGTGATGATATACCATTGGCTGCTTCCTTTGTGCTTTGGAGTAACCTCTCAAAATCCAAGTTTGTTATTTTGAAAGGTCATGCAACTATTTAATGTTTTGGATCTTCTTCATGTTTCCCAATGTTGGTTCTTATTCTTAGGCGTCATTTTATATCAGAGAATTTTTGTAAACCCTTTTCTCTACCTTTATGTCAATTTTGAAATTATTGGGAGTATTTCTATTCAAAATAAAATGTTTGCTAGTTTTAAGTCACCTATGTGAATAGAGTAACTTGATAAAAGTGTGGATAAAGTAATATATCTTACCTGATTAAAAAGATTAAAATAGTGTGGTTTAGTCTTGATATATGAGGTGTGAATAAAATAATGTGTGCTGTAAACAAAAGTTAATTTATTTTTATTTATGGTTATTATTATATTTCAAAAATAAGTTAGCAATTTTTCTTTTCTTACACACTTTAATTTTAATTTAAAAAAGAATGTGGGTTTACAATATATTTAGCTTATATTTTATTTATAACTTATATAAATACAAGTTATTTAGATTAACATATATCTCATATAGCTTATCACAATTGTTGTAGCCATTTTATAGTTCCTATAGCTAATTATAGTTCATGTATCGAGTTCATAATTCTTTTAGCCAATTTTTATATCAATTTTAGAGAATATATTTTTATCTTCACTATTGATATAGCTATATTTCATCCTCCTCAAAATTAATTCCTACAACCCTTACACAGATAGCTGCTACACCTTTCACAAGTTTACAATTGTAATTATTAAAATAAGAAAAGATGAATAACCTAGAATACATAATGCAAATGAATAAAAATGAAACCATGAACGTAAATGATTCAAGATCAAAATAATAACTCAGGGTTAGTATCTATTTGTTTGCACTATGTATTCCAAGTTATTCATCTTTCTAGATCTAACATGGTATAAGAGGAGTTTTGGTGCAAGAAGAGATTTTAGTTTCCTTATTTGAGAGTTTTAGGGGGTCTAATAAGTTTAATATAGGTTTCCTAAAAACCTAATAGGTTTTCTCTTGCATCTTCGAGTAATTTGGAGAATCAAAAAAGTTTGACGAATATATTTTAACCTCTCAAGTTTTATGCATATATATTCTAATATATGGGTGTTTGCAACATTATGGCAATCTTGATTTTTTAACTTCTCCATAACATCCAAAAGGCTTGAGAAAGTCATATTTGGCTTTCATTTCACCAAAATTGAAGATCAAAAGTTTATTTTACAAAATAGGGGTTTCAAGCTTAGATTTGGAGGCCAACTTTCAATTAGAGAATTTTCACGTGCAACAAATCCTATGGCTGGCTAGGACAGTAGTTGTTGGATCTCACTTGGGTTTCCCTAACTACGCTTGCTCAAAGCCGATACTTAGATGTTTGACCCCACTGGCTCCACTCCACGACACTCACTTCTTTGGGGCAGCCAAGCATCAATCCCCATGGTGAACTTTGTATCTCTACTAAGAACCATAAGGACATGAGATGTCATCAGAGGTCCAACCTCCTATACCAACAACTAGAAGGTTTTTGGTCTCTAAGCACAAAGGTTTTTAGTCAAGACATCCATTCGGGTGGTCATAATTAGTAGCGCTTTCCACTCTGTTAAAGAAGGCCTTCCAACTTGCAGAGGTTATGCTCTACAAGTTTTCACGTGCCACACAGATACTAAGGGAGACATAACGTCGTTATGACAACATGTAACACATGTCGCTTGCAACTTTCATCACAAACGCATTTGTTTATAATGGTTTGGACGGGCTCAACTTCATCTTGTTACCACTTGGGTCATTCCCTCTCACCAATGCCTATGTGAAATGCCAAGCAAATTGAGAGGCAGACCCTCTAAAGGTAAAAGCACACACACACACAATGAAATAGGACAAAGCAAACATGGTGTTCATTAACCTTTAGGAAATTGAAGTGTGCACTAAGCTAAAAAGATTAGTCACAAAAAGAAATCAAAACATATTGACCAGAACTAAACATTAGTCTAGTTAACAAAATTTTAAAATTTAATCTAATTAACAAATTAAAAATCTAGTTCTAATCTAAAAGTAAAAGTAAAAGTCTTAATCTAATTAACCAAAATTGAAATCTAAATCAAATCTAATTGAAAACTAAATTAATTAAAAACTAATAATTAAAACTAATTACCCAAACCAAAATTTAAATCTAATTAATTAAACAACACTAATTAACAAAATTTAAAATCTAACTTAAATAAATCTAAATTAATAAAAATCTAATTCTAAATAATTTAAATCTAAATTAACTAATTAAAAACTAATAACTAAACTAATAGTTAAAATTGAAGAAAACAAAAGAAAAAAAAAAGCAACTTAATTATTAAAACTAAAAAAACACTAAACTTTTTTAAGAAAACTAAAACTAAAACCTAATAAAAACTAAAAACTAAACTTTTTTTAAAATTAACAACTAACTAAACTTATTAAAAACTAAAAAAAACTACGTAAAACTAAAAACTAAAGCTTTTAAAAAGTAAAAAGTAAACTTAACAAAAAAAGAAATTAAATCTCACACCTCACGCCATTAATCACACATGCAGACAAAACAAATTCTTGAATGTATTTTTCAGACATTATTTTAGATTTCAAAACCTTCTTAGCAGATTTTAGTAACCAATTTGATAGATTAAAAAGTTTTGTTTTTTTTAACAACCACAGATCAAAATGTAGATTGAAACATTATTTTTCTTTTTCAGCAAGCCAGCAGATTTATAATCATGTTTCAATAGCTTCAAAATGGATAACAAAATGTTTTTTAACAGATTTGTATGATGAACAACATTAGAATCTCCCCACGAATGCCAACGAATTGTAAAGCACCAAAAAGACACATATCTGCAACCATTTAAAAGCACATATCAATAAGAGCATATTCATGTCGAGTTCACCAGAATGTGCGCAACAAAATTGGTTAGAATCATCAACCAAAAACCAATTGAACACATGCAATAAGGTCACCAAAAGAAGTAAAATAAACTAAAGCAAATTAAACCAATTTTACTCCATTCGACGAAGGCCTCGTTGCTCCTTCTTTCTTCTCTAATTATGTTGATATGTTGGCTCAATCCATTATGCATTCAAATGAAGCAAGGGAAAAAGCATGATAGGCGAGAATACTTGAAGATATGAAAATGAAAGAAAAAGTATGAGAATAATCGCATATGTAAAGTGTTCGAAGTGTCTGATAAAAGGAAAATGACTCAAATTTATAGAGGAAGAAGATCGGAATGGATGGTTGTGATCAAAAAATGATCAATGGCTCATATTAGTCAGAAAGAAGAGTTAAGTGGAGGTAAATGGGAAACCTTCATTTTCGAACAAAAAGCAAAAAAGAGAAGCTTTTATTTTCGAACAAAAAGCAAAAAGAGAAACTTTTCATAAATGAAAAGCGAAGTGAGGTGCTTTTTGGAAGGTGGAAGAGTTAAGTGAAGAAAGGAAATGAGGTGGAAATTAATAATTATAAATTATTAATTTTTTCTCATTTCCAAATTACCCAATTAAATAAATAAATTATTTTATTATGAACTTAGGATAAGAGGAGTAAATTCATTTACCTAGGGAGAAATGTTAATAAAGATGATATGACTGAAATGAAGAAATTAATGAAATAATTACATGATTTCAACCCGAATATCGAATTAGGCCCAAATTATGACTGATTGGCAATATTGACAAAATTGATGACAATTGACAAGGAAAAATGATCAAAAAGAACATAATCCAAAGGTGTTTTGATAAAACGAGGAAATTGATAATGATGATAATGACAAGATGATTGAACGCAATAAAGGCAAATGAGATGTCAAAATGATTAATTATGAAATTGCAATCGATTTAAATTGATAATGTCGATTAACAGAAGACTAATGGAAATTGATTAAAGATAATCGAAAAGGATTTGACAAAAAGATTGAAGAGATTGATAATTAATGACTGAATAATTATCAATAAAGGCTGATTTAGGACCAAATGATCAAACAATAAAACTGTCAATCATGATGATTTAGGACCAAATATGATTGAATAGGTTTGATAGGGTTGGAAAGGAGTCATATAGAATAGGAAGAATGACCTAATGTCCACACATGATGAAAATCAAATGTGACATAGAAGACATGTTAAAAATTAAGGTTTAGCGATGTAGGCATAAACCAATTTTTAATGTCTACAATTCTATCAATTTAGGTCAACACATTGAGATGAGGTATCTCTGGACAAAAGACCCATGTTTTAGCCCTAATGGACTCAAAATTATTTAATTGTCAAACTAAAAAAATTAAATACTTTAATTATTACAAAAAAAATTGTGTTACCTATCCTAATGGTGATATTTTGTATTACTAAATTCTCGCATTGGATGTCCTTTAGCCTAGATTCTATAACAACTCTGGATACCTCAATCAAATTAATTTGAGATTTGCATTTTGCCTCATCCATTGGAGCATGTTTCACTTAGTATTAAATGTGATTTTATTATTGAACGTAACATTCAGCATTTGCACCACTTGAGCTCATCATATTTAATGATATTATTTTGGTATCTTAATACAAATAAGGGTCAAGTGTTTGTGAACTCAACATCCCTTATGTATGATGTGATCATAAGTTTTCCTATTTATATTTTGTTCCCTTCTCTTTAGCTTATAATTAATACTATGATTCATCTTCCCTTTTTGTAAATAATATAAAAGTAAACTATAAGATACCCTTAATACATCTTTATATAAAACAAATAAATGAATTATACCTTGCTAAAGTTTTACATATCTAATAGTGTAAATACTCTCATTTTTGGAGAGGTTCAAACTTGAATTTTACTTATATTTCTCTTCAACTATATTTAAACTTGTTTAAGTATTAGTATATTAGCAAATAAAATTATTTAACTATAATTTATAAATAATTGCTACAATTTATTCTTAGATTGTTTTCCTATATAACAAATAAAACATAAATTTAAAAATAATTTATCTTTAATATTAATTTAGGTATCTTTTTTCCACTTAAATGCTACACTTATATTATAATTTATTTTAAAATCTAATAACCATTACTTGTTAAGATATAATACCGATTAATAATAAAAATAGAATATAATAAAACTTACACATCATAAAGTATAACATACTAATTATTAAAAAGGATACAAAATCCAAATAACTTATTAAATAAGAGTTAAAGAAGCAAAGCATTAAGTGATGAAATCTTGCTCTTTAACTTGCTTTAAAATATAATAATATTATTCTTTTCTTCTAATGCTCCATGCTTGTAGCATAAACTAACCAAACTTATATTCTTAAATGAAAGTCCAAGAAATAGTTATCTACCAAACCTAATTATTATGACAGGACAAGCTCCATGTTCTATGATTTGTCTAGGAGGAATGAAGTCACTAAGAAGACAAAAGAAGTTTGAAAGTGATAAGGTGGTGCTATATTATTTTATCCACAAAGGGGTGCGCATGCTTTCAATTTGAAAGCAATGTTCAGACAAAATTTGAGTCAATAATTATGGGCCCATTCTCTATCCTTCCAAGGCATATGCTTGTTTGTCCTCAATTATTTCATTCTTTTAAATCAATGTAGAAAATGAAAGTATGTGATGGAATTGAGAGGGTTGCCTTGGAAGCATCCACTTGAATGAGTTTTGTCCATATATTGAAATCTTAGAATAACAATATATCACCACACAAACTTTGTGCAATTCTTTATCCATATTGGAACATAATTCTTTCTAGTCACTTTCTTATGTCATATCCCAAAAAGACATTTTTAACATTTTTAAAAAGGTTTGGAATTGTTTTAGTATTAGATCCCATTGACCATATTTTTAGAATGATGGTTATTTTATTTTTCTTAAATGTCACTTTTTAATAAGATAATTTTTTACATAATTTAAAATTGAATATTTATTATATTTTTTAGAGTTTTATATTTATATCAAGGAAGTTTCAAAAATAACGTTTTTTAAAGGTTTGGAGTTGTTCGAGTATCAGATCTCATTGACCATATTCTTAGATTTTTTTTTCTAAAATGTCATTTTTTTAATAAGATAATTTCTATACATAATCTAAAATAAAATATTTACTATATCTTTTGTAGTTTTATACTTGTTTTAGTATTAGATTTTAATAAGTATAATTTGACCATTTTCAATTTCTTAGAATGTGAATCTTTCCTAGAATATTATTTTGAATTTTAAATTTAATGTTAATTATATTAAAAAAAATTATATAAGTTTATAGTCTTTTAAACACTCAAAATATTACTGTATTGTGTTTTTATCTTTTGGATAAGTTCATACATACTTTTGTGTCTTGTATAATCTAAACTTTCTTTTTTTCACTATTTTTTTTTTCCTTTCATGAACCTAAAATCTTAGCACCTCTTATAGTCAAATTGGGTTAATAATTGTTTAAAAAATAAGTTTGTCGAAAAAGAATTATATAGCACTCATCTAGCATTCACATGCTCTCCATATAGATCTGAAGCATGTTATTTAAATGCAAGGTTTTCACCCACCACACACAGCATGGAGCTTCATAAATTGTAAACCCTTACAATTTCACACTCCTTTTGGGCCCTTACTTTAGTGTGTCCTTTTTCCTATATCATTTCAAGCTTATTTGAGGTTCTATCCTATTTTAAATTTCAATACACTTCATTTCCCACATAAATGTCATCAATCCTAATATAAATTTCAGATCAAATATTAGGGCCCTATTATCTCACTTCAATCAAAGGTATAATCACTTCAATTCAACATTTCCATTCAAGCATTTCACTTAGATTTAGTCTCTGCCCTACCAGGGGTAAGCTCTCTCTGTCATCATCATTGTTGTAGGGTTAATTCCAACCTAAGGTTTGTAGCCTAGGAAAGCCCTATATAGCCCAATACCATTTTCCTGCCTTTTTAGGCTCAAAAACAAGTTCCAAACTCAATTTGAAGGTACATGAGCATAATGCAATAAAAAACAAAAGGCAACAAGAAAAATTCAAAAAAAAGGCTAGGACTATGACACTTAGTGCCAGAGTCTAGGTGTTTTGACCTATAATTTAACTAGAAGCCAGTGTGGAGACTCTTGAGACTAGTTTGACCCATGTTCTACACCTAGATAGTTGTCAGGAATAGGCCACCTAGCCATAGTATCCACCCATTTTGAGCTCGGATTTCAAACGCAAGTTCCTCTTTGTATCCCCTTTCCAATTCTGTACATCTTAGTTGATTCTCATACTTGCTTTTGTCTATTTATGTTGAATTTATTCAATTCTCCAGCAAATTAGGGTCAATTGTAATAAACAAGCACAATTAATGAGACAACAAAAACATAAATGGAAAGCAAATTAAAAACTACATAATGAAACCAAACCATAAGCCTTCCTTGAGATGTCCCATCTTCCTCTATTTTTAAGGACCTTGAAGGTGTTGGATTTGTTGGCTCTCAACAGAGCAATGACCTCCAAAGTGGCAACTCAAAAATTGAGTAGCTACTTCATGATTATAAAAATGTATGAGGCTAAGATGATTGTATACATGATTAGCTAAAATGGTGATTTAAGCTACATGATTGATAAATGGAAACTAAATTAACATTCTAAGAGTTATTCTAAACATGCTAATATTGATCTAATTGTCAATTATGCTAGATGATTAAGATATAAAATGCCTATAATGATGATGCTAAAATCTAGGATGCAAGGGATCTTTATTGCTCCAAAATGAGGGGTATTTATAGGATTTCCAAGGCCAAAGCTAAGGTGGTAGGAATCGACAGTCTAGATTCGGTCTAAAGATATCAAGGGCTAGGATTGAGGAAGTTGGAGAAGAGGTTGGAGGGAGGGACACATGTCAGTTTTGTGGTGACAAGTGTCAAGGAACCTTTCTCATGAGAGGACAAGCGTCCAAGGAGAGAGGATATGTGCCCAAAGTGCCATGTGTCTCAAGGATGGGATATCCAACTCACAGGAGGTTAGAATAAAAGAGGTTAGGATGTCCAAGATAGGATAGGGTATGTTAAACCTAGGATTAGATAGAACGGGTTAGGTTAGCGAGTGGTTAGGCTAGGTGGTTAGAAGTTAGGAGCCATGTAATTCAAATAATTAGGAAAATGGATAATTAATCTCAACAAACTTGAATTTGTTAATCTTAATTATGGGATTAGAAGAATTTATTTAAATGGGGGGAGGATTAATTAATTTAGATTAATTAATCAAAGGAGATTATTGAAATAAACTTAATGAATAAATCCTTAGATTTATTTATAAGTAGATGAATAGGGAAATTAATCAAATTACTTGTGAATTTAATTAATTAGAAAGGGAGATTAATTAAATAACTATGTATTTAATTAATTATCTTCAAACCATTTTTAGGTGTATACATTTTTCCCCTCTTTGAAGCGATGTGTGACGATGAAAGGGAGATTAATTAAATAACTATGTATTTAATTAATTATCTTCAAACCATTTTTAGGTGTATACATTTTTCCCCTCTTTGAAGCGATGTGTGACGATGCATTGGTTCAAAGAAAATTTGACTTGATGATGTTGATGTGATATGATTTGATGTAGATTTGATCTCGATATGATAAATTTTAATTTGATGCGGACATGGTTTGATACGATGCCCCAGACGTTGATTGATAAATTGCGATGTGAAGATGCCTCTCGGGAGATCAATTGACAAAATTGGTGATTTTGTTTGATTGTTTGGATTTAGTACGAAATTGATTTCCCGATAAAGATATTTGATTTATGCAACTTTGGATGGTGAAAATGTTAGTTCTCTTATTACTTTGATATTTTGCTTGATTTGATGATTAATAGAGTTTGATTGACCTCATCATCGATGATGGTTAATGATATAAACTCGAAGATTTGATGATCTGATAGGATGAGTTTGATTGACTTCATGATTGATGAGCATCAATGATGTAAACTCAAGATTGGATAGACTAGATGCATGACCTCATGATGAATGAGTGTCACGGATGAGTGCTCAAAGAGATTGATGGAAATATCTAGTGAGTGGATAGGATAGCAGGTCAATTGATCAAAGCAATTGATTGGATAAAGAACTGACATTTAGTTGATATCCCATTGCAGGAAGATTTACATGTGCATATGTTGGTGCAATCAAGGGAGTAGCATGAGTTTCAATTAGGCCAACAACATCTAGAGAGAGTTCTTCTCATCGTCCCAGTTGACATTGATATGAGAGATTGATCATTGATCCGATTTTGTATACACCATTGATGAGACATTGATGATTCCTACGATATTTGTGAAATATCTCTAATATTTTTGTGATATCATTTTACATTGGACCTTGATTATTTCTAATGATATGATATGCAGTCAATTCTATTTTCTCTATATCATTTATGAGATTATGGATGCCTTCTACTTGCTATATGATTATGTTGTGCAGCTATTTACATGATGTATGCTTTACTTTCTATATGGTTATGGATTCTAGATGATGGATGTATGCTTTCTATATGATGATGCAGTATTTACATGATGTATGGGTATGTACTATGTGATTTATATTGCATGCTTTCTATTTTATGACATTTTTATTATTTTACCTATGCACACTTATATCAGATGGATGCAATGCAATGCAATGATGATGCCATTATGATAAATGATTGATATGAGATGGACAATTGATTGTAAATGAATGATTTAATGATCTATATGAATGATGTCTTATTATACAATACTTACATGTGATAAAATGAATTGACTTATCATGCAAGATGGATGAATTGATTATTTTTGTTAATGTCCAATGTACTCAATCACTTAATAAGAGAGATAACACATGTTGAAGCATTTGGCCTTGGAAAAGATGAGATCTTGTGATCCTATGCAAAATGAAATGCAATCTACTTTAAATATGTGAATGCAAAATGAAATGAAATGTTGTGATCAGACCGGTCATTTGATCATTGCTTTTTGTCATCATTGAGCCTTTAAAATGTGGGAAGTGAGTGCAAACATCGATGGTATAATTGAACCATGATGTCCTGAGCACTACTTTCCTGGGTTTTGATATTGTAAGTTAGCATAAGCATCAAGGTATAATTCAACCAAGATGACTTGAGTGTTGCTTGCGTAAAATAGGTAGTATTAACCATTTCTATGTGCAAATCTAAAATGTCTTCAATGATACTCAGATGATCATGTACTGAGACAATTTGCACATTATTAATGATTAATTTACAGACAACAGACAAGAAAATATCATTTTCCTTCCTTGATCCTCTAGTCAGAGACATCCTTGAGTCACTCAAAAATCATGATAGCGAAAATCAAGATAAAACAGTTGAACCATTTTTGTCAAAGTGTTAAAACCATTAGTCAAAAGATATCATACATTGATATGTGTTTGCCATGTTGAGTTGATAGTTGATAGTTGATAGTTGATGATTTGATCTTGTGTTCAACGTTGGATGTGTCTCAGTTTTCACTTGACGAGTGTTGCCTAACTATTGTCTTGCCTATTTGATTAAGCTCAAAGTGAAATTTTGCCCCTAGCCAAGTTCAAGATTTTGCCCCCAATCTAGACAAAAACTTTATTATGGATATACAATGATGATCCAAACCATGGTGAGATGGTGCTGCCCGATTATGTATAAAAGTCTTTATGATGGGTATATACACATGCGACACATGAATGCAGAAAGAAAGCATGAACCCATAGATGGAAGAGCTAGCTGACAGATAGCACCTATTGGTAGGTTTTCACCATCTATTTTTATTGCATTTTTCCTCATATTTGATTTTTTTTATTTTCCATTGTTTTTGCTATTTTTGCATTTTTCTACTTTTTCATTGTTTTTGGATTTTCTATTTTTCCACTCTTTTTGGATTTTTTGCTTTTTCACTATTTTTGGATTTTTTGCTTTTAGACAAAAAAATTCAGATGCATTGTGTTGATAGGTTCTTCAAACCACTTGCCTTCTGGTGTTGAAAATCTATAAGCTTTGGATCCATATGCAGCAACCATGACAAAGGGACCTGAGGAGAGTGTTATCCAGACCTCGTCTACAAAGGGTATCAACGATAATGGTATAGCAGGAAGATTGACAGAAAAAGTTTTGTTTCTAGTTTCATGAGAGATCTGGGGCAAGGATAATATCTTTCCAGTAAAGATGCATTGGGCCATAACGTGAGGATTTAGTTTTGGATATATTACAGACGATTTGTGTGTCAGGGGAATCATGGGATGGATAAAAGAGTTCTTCCACCAGGAATTCATAACTCTCTTGATTATCTTGAGTTTTTAAAAGAGATACTATCATTGTCATTGTTGACATTTTTTATGTTTATATTGTGATTGTCATTGATGGACACGCACTTGCTTTGAGATCACTTTTTGTATGTATGAGTTATGCTCAACCGATATTGCATTATAGTCTATAGGTTATTGGTGTTTTGCAGAAAGTGTTTTACCAATCTCAAGTGGTATGGAGACCTCAAGTGGTTCGAGGATCTCAAGCGGAGCGAAGAAACTAAAGTGGTAGTTATCATTTTCTCAGCCTTCATTTTGGACAATCGGTAATCGGTAAAGTTGTATGAACCGGTAATACTCTATGATGAGTTACCAACTGATATTTATGTGATGAGTTACCATCCACCGACACTTTGACGATGATTTGTGTCATGTTATCAAATGTGTCTAGATGCAATGAACCTAGGAACTTGCAATGTAATCCTATTGGAACGACATGAAATCAGATTCTTTCTTAAGGACATCATGTCTACAGTTTTGGTGGTGTGTAGTTGTTAGGGTTTTTGGTGGTTGATGAGTTTTTGTATGTGCGATCTTAGAAGAGAAGATCAAGTCTGTATGCTGTAACAGAGTGTGGATTTACTGAAGACTGAAGTAATGCTAAAATGCATTAGCAATGAGCTATCATGGATCTAACCAAGCAGACTTTGCTATTTGCTAGATCATTCACTTGTTGATTACTCACATCTTTGACAAGTCTGAAACCCTTAACCAGGTAGGCCCAGAAAAGCCTTTATAAATCCTCTAACAAGGTGTTTCACATATGTGGATCTGAAATCCTCTCACAAGGTAGTCTTTAATTGGACTTATCTCCTAATAGAGACTGAGATTCCTAATAGGATTTGTTCAGGTAAAGAACATTGTATGACCTTAATTGGTCTAACCTTAATCGGTCTGGTTACTATTCTGCAGATATTTACTTGTGAGTTTCATCTCACCATGGTTTTTCCCATTTGGGTTTCCATGTCAAAATCTCTTGTGTTATGGTGATTGTGCTTCTGTGGGTGAATGCCTTATTTGTTGTTTGGTTTGCATTTGTGTTAACTGGTTTGTTAGTTAAACTATTATACCTATTTACTACTAAACTATTAAAGTGTTTAAGTTTAGTATTTTCTAGTATACTAATTCACCCCCCCCCCCCTCTTAGTATTCATCAATTGGTATCAGAGCTAGTCTTTCTATAAGTTTAACCACTTGGAAAGAGATATGGGGGAATACACTATGAGGGAACTTATTCATCGGCTCACTCAATCTGAGAAAGCCTATGATGAACTCAAAGTCAACTATAAGGCCTCTCTGGCAAAAAGGAGAGAGCATGCTGAGAAACTGATGGAGCTAACTAAAAACAGCTCCTCTGATGAAGCGAATATGGATGCCCTAGTTGGAGAAGTTGAAAAACTAAATGAATCTAATGCCAACCTAAGAAGGGAATTAGAAGGACTAACTATAAGGATGTGTCAAGAGCTTTAGAACCGGAGGAAAGCTGAAGATCTGGTAAAAGACAAAGATCATGAGATCTCCAAGCTGAAGCAATAAATCAGTGCACTTACTGCTCATCTCCAAGAAAGAAAAGTGGAAAAAGAAGAAATGCAAGGTGAACTAAACTTGGCTATTTCTGAGAATGCAACCTTGAAGGAGTCCAATACTGCTATTACCAAAGAACTCACTAAGTCAAAGGAAATACTTGCCAAATTCAATAAGAGCACTGTTAAGTTAGAACAAAAGCTTGAATCAGCAAAACCAGTAAAGAATACCATTGGACTTGGTTTCTCTGAGTATGAAGAAGGTGAGACCTCTGGAGAAAAAGATGTAGCATCAAAGAAGCAACCAACATCAAAGGATAAAGGTCAGAAAAAGTTTGAACATGTTTGCTTTAATTGCCTCAAGGAAGGACACATTGCCAATGTATGTAGAAACAAGGCTTACAATAATTTTCCTTACTTTTTAAACAATAAGCCTAGATCCAATAGATTCAATCGAAATTGTTATGCATGCAACAAGTTTGGGCATAGAGCATCTGAATGCAAGTCTATCATGCACAAAATTGGAAGGTATCCTCAAAGGAGTCAAGGAGTTTTTCCTGAACCCTCTAGGAAATGAAATCCTAATTGGTTTAATACCTACAATTATCAGTCAGGAAGTGGTGGCTATCAAGCGGCAACTGGATGGAGAGCAACCTATTTGATTTGTCATGGTAGTGGTCACACTACTGCAACATGCAGAAGGAAGAATGGAAACATGAATAATGGACCTTGGAGAGCACCTGGAATGATTTCTTATCATTGCAACAAACCGGGTCATACAGCAAGATTCTGTAGAATGAGAAAGAATATATCGGATGATATACTGGTCACTCCGGAAGGAAAGATTGATGTTGAAACTGTTCAAACAGATGTGAAGAAAACTTGGAAAAAGAAGCCAGAAGAAATGTCTCAAGAAGAACTAGTTTCTACACCTAGTGTGGAAGTCGTTGAAAAGCTACATAAAGGCTTAGGGGGAACAAATCGATAAAATGTTTTGAACCCCCGCTTTACACCGGTAAAAGACCTTAACCAGTATGTGATACCTATTAATTGGCAAAAGATCGGAAACGGTAAAAGGAAAATTAGGGTTTATGCCCTAATAGTGGAGCATTTATTGTGGTAGGTGAAGAATTCATTTAAAAAATGGGATTTTCAAGTCATTTTCACTTATCAGTTTTTGAGCGAAGAAGGTTTCAAGTGCAGAGTGACAAAAGGTGATTTGTCTTGCAATTCAAAGAGATTTCAAAACCTTGAAGAAGAATCTGAAGATTTCATCAATCGGTCAAGTGTGGAACTTAAAGCAGTAATCTAGCACCTGAAGTAGTGAGTGACGAAGTAGAATTTGCAAGCCCTAAATCTCGACTTTCGAAGGTATTTTTTGAGTTTCTCTATTTATCATGGCTTCAGCATCGCACTCTAGTTCTAGTGCACCCGTTGATTCAGTTGATTTCATACAACAGAAGGCAAAATATAATGCCCTATCCCAAATACCCGTTGGTGTTATAGTGGAGGAAGGTATTTCAGATTACATTGACTGTAAAATTGAAGACCTAGGATCTCTAGTGATCCATTCTCAGTTGAGTTTGTTCTGTGGGAAGGACAAGAAGATCAAACCAGAATTTAGCATCTTGGAAAAGAAGAAGTTTCACAATGCGGTCTATTTCCTTGAAGAATTCACAGATGATCACATCCGTGTCATTCTAAGCAGAGTGCACGGTGACAAAATGTATTTGGAGCGGACACGTGACATCACATCGGAAGCAATTCATGTCATCACCGATTTTTGTAACATTGGAGAAGTGTTAGCCCTAAGGAAGATCAGCAAGACTGATATGACCAAGCTCACTGGTTCTGTGAGTGAACAATAGGGAATGACCATCAATACCATCAAGGATGATCTGGTCAAATATGCCTGCATGGTGATAGGTTACCAGACATTCTATGCTAGCAGGATCAACTTTGTCTCTGCTGCAGCGGTAAATGTTGGGTACAGGATGATTATGGAAGATGCCTCATTTGATTTATGCACCTGTATGCAAAGGAAACTTTTGGTGAACTTGAAGTCAATAAAATAGGACAACACCTTGAGATTTAAATTCGGACAACTATTGGTCAGATTGTTCTTCTACTTCCAAGGCTACTTTCTAGGAGTCAGTGATATTCAGTGCTCTACTGACCAACTAGTTTCAAAGCAAATCAGGGAAAGTCTACAAGTAGTTGGAACCAGTTACCCTAAAGTTCTAAACAAATACTTTGATGAGTTCAAATGCAAGATGAGCCAAAGGGTGAGAATATCCAATGATATTGTCAAGATATATGAAGAGGACATCTGCTTTATCATTAAAGTAGATGAGTGCATAATGGAGGTTGTTGAGCCCAGAAAGGAAGAAGTGGAGCCTATGGGTTATGAGGTAATGTAGGACACACTCGATGAGTATTCTTCTACCCTACTTGCCTCACCGCCTGATCCTAAAAAGAAGAGAACTGGCACTTATCTAGAAAGGGTTGCATCGGTTGAAGAGCCCTCAGTGAAGAAAGGAAAGGTAGTGCCATCTGCATCGGCACCGGTTACTCCAACGAGTCCTAAAGTGATCAAGAGGTCATCGGCAAAGAAGAAACTGAAAGTTTCTCCTGCCAAAGTCTTTGAGAGAAAGCGGAAAACAAAAGGCAACACACCAGACTCAGAAGACACTATATCTAAAGAATTGCCTAAGAAGACTAGGCAAACAAGGAAGAAGACAAAGGCAACTAGCAGTGAACCGGCATCATCAGCACCAGTAAATATTGATATCTCCTCTTACAAACCTTTGACACATTGTCAAAGAACCATTAAGAATATTAAGAGGAAAGTGTTGAGTGACTTAGTAGATTATTTTGATGATTTCAATGATAATGAGAATAAGGAAGTAGAACAAGCAGTCATTCAGTATTTATGTATTAATGACCGATCGCCATCAGAAATTAAATCTGTGACACCGGATTCTTTATATAATTCTTTGGACAATAAATGGCGCATTGCCATAGAAAAAGAATAGGAAATAAGATAGGAAATATTTGCACAATATTTTCCTGATGTGTCCAATTCTGAACTCTATGAAGTTATAGAAAAATATAAAGGCCTCTTCTTTATGCGAAGAAGGAGACTCTTGTTGCTAGAAGGGAAAGTCCCTGAGGTGGTAAAAGATACCCACTCTCATGCTCAAACTGCTCTGAGATTGCATCAAGTGTCTGAAACCAACAAAAAGGCTGAACAAGAACTAGAAATTGCAAAACTGGATGAAGTGTATAACAGTGAGGGAGAACAGGTCACTGAGAAAATGGACCCCATTGATGTTGATGCCTTGAATGGTGAAGATGTTACCCCTGATACACCATTAGAAATGGCAAGACCGAAGAAATAGGATGAGGAGAAGAGAAAGGAGGAAGAGAAGAGGAAATGGGCAGAAGATGAGAAGAAGCAAAATGAAGAAGAGAAGCAAAAGGAAGAAGAGAAGAAGAAGGAAGAAGAGAAGAAATAGAAAGCGAAGAAGAACAAGAAGGAAGAAGAGAAGAAACAAGAAGCAGAGAAGCACAAGAAGGAAGAAGAGAAGAAACAGGAAGCAGAGAAGAAGAAGAAGGAAGAAGAAAGGAAAGAAGAAGAGAAGCGGAAAGAAGAAGAAAGAAAGAAGGAAGAAGAGAAAAGAAAGAAAGAAGTTGAGGAGCAGAAGAAGGCAGAAGAAGATAAGCAAAAAGACAAGGAAAAGGAGGAAGTGGCAAAAAGTGTACATGTAGAGACCCCAAAGGCAACCGGTGGTAAAGCCAAACCGGATGACATCACTAGTCCCATTGACCTCCAGTTTGCAAATGAAACGGAGCTACTGCAAAGCACTAAGCTTTCTCAAGAGTGATTGGATGCACTATGGAGGAAAAAGGAGGAAGATGTGATTCAAACTGCGGTGGAAACTCTCACCAGTTTGACTCCCAATACTAGTCTCCCAAGTACCGATTCCACTCTAGCTCAATTGAAGCTCTTATGCACGGTTGTAGAGGACCAAGTGCAATGTCTGGAAGTTGTTGCCGAAGCCAATGCAAAAAAGAAGCATCAAAAGGCTCTGAACACTACTTTGGTGAAGAAGTTGAATGAGCTCTGGTCCGATCTGCAGAAGGCACAAAAGGACATTAAAGATGTTCTAGATGAGGGGAATCTACTACTCAGCAAGATATGTCAACCCCATCTATTATGTGATGATGTGCTTTCTCAGAAAGACAAACTGCAAACTGACTTGCAGACATTCATAAGCACCTTCAAGACACCATATGATTCCTTTACCGCTTATGGGCAAACCGTTCACCGGTTTCAACTTCAGGCTGCAAGAATTGAGTTGGAGATCAGCAACTGGACCAAGGATTTGTAGGAACTACAACTAGTTCTACTACCAAGATTGCAAATACTTCAGAAATGCTATCTCAATCCGGATGCCTTGACGGTTACTCAAGAGATGAGTACCTTGGACACCATGGAGGAACAGGTATCCCAGATGCAAACGAAGAGTGAGGTTGCTACCTCATTGCTTGAGTCATGGTCTGTATCCATGAAGACATTTATGCAAGACTTTAAATCGGTTTTTGACAAGTTTCACTCTTTATTGTCATAAACTCTTATTATTTTAATGCTAATGGACACATGGGTTATTCAGCTGCACTTTGTCATTGTTGGCAAAGGGGGAGTAGTATTTTGTATTCAAAATTTTGATGCATGCTATGTATACTTTCATGTTTATCTTTGTAAGGGAGTAGTATACATTGTATTTTCTACAAAAGGGATAGTGTATATGCTTAGGAGGAGTAGTTTTGATTATGGCATATTTTTGTTGTAAAACACTTAGATGTCAAAATTTTCCTAAGTGTTACCATCAATGCCAAAGGGGGAGATTGTTGGCATTTTTTATGTTTATATTGTGATTGTCATTGATGGACACACACTTGCTTTTAGATCACTTTTTGTATGTATGAGTTATGCTCAACCGGTATTTGTTCCAAACCGGTATTGCATTATAGTCTATAGGCTATCGGTGTTTTGCAAAAAGTGTTTTATCGACGGTATGGAGACCTCAAGAAGTTCGAGGATCTCAAGCAGAGCGAAGAAACTGAAGCAGCAGTTATCATTTTCCCAGTCTTCATTTTTGGACAACCGCTAATCGGTAAAGTTGTATGAACCAGTAATACTCTATGATGAGTTACCAACCAGTATTTATGTGATGAGTTACCATCCACCGACACTTTGATGGTGATTTGTGTCATGTTATCAAATGTGTCTAGATGCAATGAACCTAGGAACTTGCAATGTAATCCTATTGGACCGACATGAAATCAAATTCTTTCTTAAGGACATCATGTCTACGGTTTTGGTGGTGTGTAGTTGTTAGGGTTTTTGGTGGTTGATGAGTTTTCGTATGTGCGATCTTAGAAGAGAAGATCAAGTTTGTGTGTTGTAATAGAGTGTGGATTTACTAAAGACTAAAGTAATGCTGAAATGCATTAGCAATGAGCTATCATGGATCTAACCAAGCAGACTGTGCTATTTGCTAGATCATTCACTTGTTGATTACTCACATCTTTGACAAGTCTAAAACCCTTAACTAGGTAGGCCCAGAAAAGCCTTTATAAATCCTCTAACAAGGTGGTTCACATCTGTGGATCTGAAATCCTCTCACAAGGTAGTCTTTAATCAGACATATCTCCTAATAGAGATTGAGATTCCTAACAAGATCTGTTCTGGTAAAGAACATTGTATGACCTTAATCGGTCTGGTTACTATTCTGCAGATAGTTACTTGTGAGTTTCATCTCACCGTGGTTTTTCCCATTTGGGTTTCCACGTCAAAATCTCTTGTGTTATGATGATTGTACTTTTGTGGGTGAATGCCTTATTTGTTGTTTGGTTTGCATTTGTGTTAACCAGTTTGTTAGTTAAACTGCTATACCAGTTTACTGCTAAACTGTTAAAGTGTTTAAGTTCAGTATTTTCTAGTAGGCTAATTCACTTCCCCCCCGCTCTTAGTATTCATCAGTCATGGCATGTGTTGCTTTATTTTCATTCCTTGGGATCTGATCAAAAGTGATCTCAGCAAAGTATTTCTTAAAATTGTCAACTATTTTCTTGTAGGGCATTAGTTTATCATCCTTGGCTTGATACTCATCATTTATCTGGTTGATAACTAGTTGTGAATCACCATAGATGTGAAACTCTATGATATTCCATTCAATGGCCATCTTGAGACCAATAACTAGTGCTTCATACTCTGCAGTATTATTTGTACATGGGAAGGTCAGGCTATATGATTTAGTAATAGTGTGGCTGATTCATGTTGTGTGTAAGAGCCATGAAAATACAGTTCCCAAGTCTTCTTGCTAATAGTGAGGACATATGCATCAGGAAATTCAATGTGTAATGGTGTATCATCACGCAGGGACACTTCAGCTAGTTGATCCCCAATTACTTGTCCTTTTATAGCTTTTCGATCAACAAACTTAATGTCAAGTTCACTCAGCACCATGACCCATTTAGCTAGTATACCTATCAATGTTTCCTTGCTTAGCAGATACTTTAGATGATCAATCTTGCCAATCAGCTTCACTGAATCTATGAGCATATAATGTTGTAATTTTTGGGTTGTGAACACTACTGATAGGCATGTTTTCTCCATAGTTGTGTACTTCAACTCATATCCCACTAGAGTTCTGCTAATATAGTAGATTGCTCATTCTTTTCCTTCGTTGTTGTGTTGCGCGAGGAGAGCTCCTAATGATACTTTTGTAGCTAAGATGCAAAGCAACAATGGTTTTCCTTCAATCAATGATGCTAATACTAGTGGAGTTACCAAATATTCCTTGATTTGAGTGAAGGTTTCCTCACATTTGTCATTCCATCTTAATGGAACATTCGTATGCAATAAGTGAGTGAATGGATGACAACGATCAGCTAATTGTACTATGAACTTTCTTATTGACTACAATCTCCCTTGTAGAGAACGCAACTGACTGGTGTTTTTCAATGATTCCATTTTCATTATAGCTTTTACCTTTGTTGGATCAACTTCTATTCCTCGAGAAGATATGATATGTCCCAAAAGATTGTCTGATGTAACCCCGAAAGCACACTTCTTTGGATTCAATCTTAACTTGTATTTCTCTAACCTGTCAAATATTTTGTCTAGAATATACAGGTGTCCTTCTCTAGTGTGCAATTTTTGCTAGTATATAATCCACATAATCTTACATGCAGGTGCAGACACCCAAAATTGTCCAGTCTAATTAAATAAATATTTAAATCTAAGCGTAATTCTTCTATTAATTAAATAAATCTTTATTTAATTAATTAATTCATTTATCCTCTTCTAGCCTTATTTCTCATTTAAATAAATACATTTATTTATTTAAATTATCCTTTTCCTAAATTAAATAAATATCTTATTTATTTAATTGATCTCACTCCTTCTATTAATTAAATAAACCTTTATTTATTTAATTAATTCATTAACCTTTTCCACCTATGACACATGTCATTCATCTCTTAATTCATACACTACCTACCCCTTTCATTATTTTATTATTTCTTTTACCTACCCTCTAATCATAGCCGACCTCTTTTTACACCTCTCAATCTTATCCCTCCATTTCATATAGTGTCTTCTATATAAGGAGATGCTTCCTTCATTATCAAACCCCCCATTGACTACTTGACTACACTATGCTTTTGAACATAGGCGATCCTACTTGCAACCACCTTTCTGTTCTTTGTTGAGCTCTTGTGCACACATAAAATCTGAGAGCAAATATATCAAGCAATATCAAAGGAGATAGGAAGAATGGAGATCCAAACCCTATTGGACATGTGATGGTATAATCTTTGTGATTTCATTTGATTTGCATTGTCTTAAGTAATCTTCATATGTTATGGTGAATCTTTGTTGTTGTTAGGCTAGGGTTTTGTGGTTGAATTCATTTAGCCTTTCAATATCATTATTATTGTTATCCATTTTCACCATAAATAGTAGGTATGCATCATATCATGGAAAATGGTGGTCATTGATCTCTGATAAGAATATTGGGCGTTCTTGAGTTCGAAAGGCATGACATTCCAACAGAAAGTACCCCAAGGGTACGTGAATGTTGTTTTCTCTTGATCTTCAGGGGATATCTTCATTTGGTTGTACCTTGAGAAACCATCCATTAAAGAGAATATTCCATGGCCTACTATAAGATCTACAATGATGTCAATGCTTGGTAGTGGAAAATCATCCTTTGGGCATGCCTTGTTCAGGTGAAGTCTGTGCACACTCTGATACTCTTATCCAGTTTTGATACAGGTACAACATTTGACACTTAGTCTGGATATGCGACTAGTCTTATGAAGCGTACATCCAATAAATTCTTCAACTCTACTTTGACTAGAAGAGCAACGTGAGGGTGCATCTTCCTTAGTTTTTGCTTGATTGGCTTAGCTCTTGGAGCGACATTGAAGTGATGCATTATGAGGTCTGGATCTAGTCTTGGCATATCTGCATATGACTAGGCAAAGTTGATTTGCCTTCTCTTGAAGAAGTCATTGTAGTCTTTTCTCTCTTGTTTTGATAAAGATGCTACAGGATGAAGAATCTTAGGATTCTCTAGAGTACCAATGTTGATTGCTTTTGTAGGTTCAATCAGGATAGTTGATCTCTCTTGAAAATTTTCCAGGCTGGTGTCAAATCTTCCATCTTCGAGCACCTCAAGGAGGTTTTGACCCTCAAATATGCCCTTTATTTTATCTTTTGATTGATCTAATGTTGCGATAAAATGGTTTTCAGCATTAGACCCTCTTTTTAATTCTTTAATTTCACTTTTGCGACTGGAAGATTTGGCACCCCCTGACTAGAAGATGAATTATTAGATTCATCGGTGGAAGCTATTTGGGTGTTATGGGTTCAACAATATTGAGTATAGCATGATCGTTTGGGAAGGTATCAACTTTACTGATTCTGGTGGTGTCCCAGTCAATAAGTTATGGGTGTATTAAGGTAAAGGATCGTCTGATTGGTTAATTTCAAAAAATTAAACGCTCATGGCATAATTGTCAAAGTTTGTTGTTGTTTTAGTCGAGTTAAGGATATCACTCTCCTCGAGATACATTCTCTCGACCACCCTCTGATTAGTCTCAGTGAAGTTAGAATCGTTAGTTTGTGATTCCCATTCAAGTGACCTATATTCTGACATTTGGCCTTCATACGCATGGACTAAATTGATATACACATCTTTTGTATCACAAGATCCTTCAGAACATATTTTAGAATATGTATCAAATTCCCACTCAAGTGAGTCAGTTTCACTGCAAGCTTATAATCTACAAATTTGTTCACATAGATTGTGGGTTTCTTCTTCTATTTTCTTTGCCATTTATTTTCTTCTCTCATATTCAGCTTCTTCTGGACTAATGGTTACTTCTGCTAGTCTAGCTATCAGATCTTCTTGCCTTACATCAGTTTCTTGTCGTTATTTTTCTGGCCTACTAGAGATTTTCTCTTCTTGTGATCTTATGTCCTCTCATTTTTGTTGTTGATTAGCAGCTACTTCCACCCTTTTAATTTTCAACTCCTCTTGTTTTCTTTTGTTCTCTTCTTCTTGTTTTCTAGAAAATGTTTCCTCTCTTTGGATTGCAAGTTCCTCTTGCCTTCTGTCATGCTCCTCTTTTTGTTGTCTAGAATGTGTTTCTTCTTCTAGAGTAACTTGTCCACACCCTGAGCCTAATTTGTCTTTAGCCATTTGAGATTTAGGTTGTATGGGTTCTAGAAGACCTTTTCTTTTTCCTACAGGACCTATTCCAATGTATCTCATTTTCTGCAGGATGTTGAATCCTTTTCCATATTTTTTTGTGGGTATGGTGACATTATTTATTTTTTGTTGAACTTCTTCGTCCTTACATAACCATTGTAGCACATCCTTATCCTCACTTTCTTTAGATAATTTCCATGCTCTAACAAAGGCTCCATCAAATATCTGAAGAGTTTTTTGTGAGAGTTGTGGTTGTGAACTTGTTGGTTTCCCATAAGATTTTGGAGAAAGTGGTGGAGCTTGTAGAAAATACTCTCCCATTCCCTTATCATTCAATTTCATCTTCTTATCAAAATTTTATAAGGTTGATGTCAACAATTTTTCTTGGGATGATGAGATAGGAGAGACTGCTTCTCAGTTATGAGGAATTGTGGCATCCTGAGCTGGCCTCATATTGCTGCAATACGGAGTTGAATCTACTAAAATTGTTACCTCTGATCCATTATAAGGGAATTTAACATATTGGTGATATGTCAAAGGGACTTCCTACATATCATGGATCCATGGTCTACCTAGAAGAATGTTATAGGATAGATTCAAGTCCAAGACTTGACAGACTGTATCTCTTTGAACTAGTACTATCTTGAGTGGTAATATCACATTTCACTTAGAGGATCGCTCTTCTTCATCGTATGCTTTGATTGTTATTTTCTTTTTAGGATCCACTACTTCTTTTGAAAAACCTAGGGCACACACTAAACTCAATGCACAAATATTCAAGCCTGCTCCTCCATCTATGAGAACGCATTTGATGTGCATTTCGTGAATAAGCACTTCAATGTGTAGTGGAGCATTGTGGGGATGTTGTAATGACACATCATCATGTTCTGTGAATGATAGGAAATGAGGAGCTATGAGGTGTCCCACCATGGTTTGGAACTAATCAACATCCAAGTCTTTAGAGACTATGGTTTCAACTAGAGCCTTTTCTATTATTTCCTTATGCATTGGTGAGAGTTTTAGTAACTCTAGGATTAATATCTGCACAGGAGTCTTCTACAATTGATCTACTATGTTATACTGCCTTGAGTTAGATGTTGCATTATTTGTCACACCGGGGATTGTTACCTTAGCCTTACTTTGAGTAATGGAATGTGTTGGTTTTGTTGGCATTTTCTCTTTGACGATAATGACATTTACTACATTATTGTAGGCGTGAGCATAGTTAACTTTTGCTTTCCCTTTTTCATTTTGAGTATTTGATGTTTCACCTTTTTCATAATTGGGTAGTGGAGTTTTGAAGGTCGTATGCAATTCATTTTTTTTGTGCCCATCCACTGTGATGACCTCATTGTCTATTAAATCTTGAGTAACATGTTTAAGTCTTTAACAATCATTGGTTTGATGCCCTTGGTTCCTATGAAACTCATAGAAATGATTATCATTCCACCAACTTGGTTTAATTTTGGGCTCAAAATCTCTTACTTCTGGTAATGTGATTAATTTGTTCGAAAGAAGAGTTTTTAAAGTTGATTGTAATGGTTCACCAATGTTGGTAAATTTTCTACGTATATTGGGAAAGATTATTTTGGTTTAGCATTGTTGTCCTTATTACTCACTCTACTTGATAGATTGAAAATAGGTTGTTGTGGTTTAACCTTATTGTCACCTACTCCATCATTCACAACATTTATGTTTCTTGTCCAAAATTTTGGTTTATCATTATTGTTATTGTTATGGTTGTTATTGTGGAAGGAGTTGAGGAATTATTTCCTTCTTTATAGAGTTTCAATTCTCCTTTCTTAACCATAGCATCCTCAATTTTGAGGCCATTTTTAATGATCTTTGCAAAACTAGGAGGACATTGTAATTTGAGTCTATAACTCATTTCACTTGTGAGATTATCGATGAATATGTCCATTTTTTCATGATGAGGCACTGGTCTAGGATATATGTTGAATAAATGTCTCCATTTTTGCAAGAAGGTCATGAAAGACTCTCCACCCTTTTGTTTAATAATGCACAAATCCAACATCGTTAGCTCATGATGTATGTTGTAAGAGTATTGTGAAATGAATTTTTTTACCAACTCTTCAAATGATCTAATCCCATGTGGTAATTTAAAAAAACATTTCATTGATTGTCCACTCAAACTTCTAGGGAATAGCCGCATGAGATATGTTTCATTGTGAGAAAATTCCATGCTCATTGTCAAAAATTCTTTGATGTGATATTGTGGATCATTTTTCCCAATATATTTATCATATTTTGGTATCTCACAATGTTGTGGAAATGGTACCGTGTTCAAACTCCTGTCAAAAGGATATGGACAAATATCTTCTAAAGAATATCTTTTGGCACTCATTCCATTTTGCATATCCTGAATCTGTTGTTGTAGAGTTTGTATTTGTTGAGTGAGATTTAAAAGAGGATCATTGACAGGATTTCTCCTCATATCATCATGATTTCTTCTTGTATCATCATGATTCCTTCTTGTGTCATCACCAGTTCTTCATGTGTCCTCATGAGTTCTTGTGTTGTCATGAGTTCTTCGTGTGTCCTTAGGAGTTCTTGTGTCATCCTTCCTGTGACTGAGAGTTTCCTCATTTTTCTCATTGTCATTGTGAGTGTCACTTGATCCTTCATTTTGTCTTAAGTTGTTTATGTCAAAATCATGGGGAAGTTTAGCACCAAATTTTGCTAACATTAGGAAGTATTTTTCTTTTTTGCCTTCCAATATTTTCTCCATGAATTTATCAAATTTAGGATCTTGTTGGATTTCTCCGATGTGTTGATCAGTTATCTCTTCTTCTATTTCATTTCCTTGTGCCATTTCCTTGTGGTCTTCTGCCATTTCAAGTGTTTCTATTTCTGGCTCTTTGATTTTTTGTCTCTGAGCCCTAGTTAAAACAGGCATACACGTATTTTGAATGCTTTGCGAGGTTTCTATTCTCTATAATGTGTCTCAATAAGTGATCAACTGTTGAGGTAACTAGGATAAATTGATACGACCACTTCTATTGAGAGATTGGGATAATCCCGATCTTTGTTACAAGGCATGCGCTCTCAAAGGTTCGTTGTCAAACTCATTTCCACGACTGCGTAAATAATGACAATAGTGGTGTAAGAATACGTGATATTTGAATAAGTTTGTGATTGATGTAGAGAAATATTCCCTTTCTTAAGATCATTTTCTGACTAAGCTTCCTCTTTTTCGAATGACATGAAATGGTCATTCAAGTATTTGCGAGTTTGCAAGTTTTTCGATCCTAGTTTGGAGTGCAATTTTTTGTGATTTTGATATGAACAAGTTCAATAGGAATGATATATCCTATGATAGAGAACGAGGTTAGTCTGATCAAGCATTTTAGTTTTGTGATAAAGGATGATAGATCCTGGTGAGAAACCATACTTGAGAGATCAGTTTATGAAAGAAAATGTGATCATGCGCTTTGAGATGTTGGATATTGAACTTGTTGGAGATCAATACTTGAAAACCATAGGGTGTCTAGCTTTGAATCTTCTTTGAAAGAAGTTAACCTAACTAAGTGCCCCAAGAAGATGACCTAATCTCAATCTTTGACTGCCTGAGAAGTGGGTTGTTTTTATTTTTTGATTTTGCAATTTACCAGAAATGCTGACAAAATGACCAAAAACGCTTCTATACTAACCAGGAACACTAATATAATGTCCAAAAACATTGAGAAACAAACCAAAAATGCTGAGGAACATACCAGGAATGTTGAGACAGAGACCAGAAGCACTATAAGACAGACCAGGAACGTTGAGACAGAGACCAGAAACACTATCAGACAGACCAAGAACTTTGAGACAGAGACCAGAAATGCTATTCTACAATTCAGTGACTCAAAAGTTCAAAACAGTGAAGTTGAGACTCAAAAAATGGTTGTTTGAACTTAGAAAATTGGTGTTTTGACCCAAATATTTGATTTTTAGACTCAAACAATTGATGTTTAGACCTAGCAAGTGCAAACTAGGAGATCTAGTGTTGAAACATGTGCAAGTTGACATTCAAACCAAGAGAGTTGTAGTTTAGACCAAGAGAGCTAACATTTGAACCAGGAGAGCTGACATTTGGACCAGGAGAGCTAAAGTTTGAACTAGGAAAGTTGAAGTCTAGACCAGAAGAGCTAAACTTTAAACCAAGAACTCTAAAGTTTAAAATAATGATGTTGGAACTCAGACAATGGTTGTTTTGACTCCAAGAGTTGATGTGCAGACTCAAACAACTGATGCTTAGACTTAGACAGTTCAACCTTGGAGAGTTAATGTTGAAATATGAAAAAGCTAACATTCAAACCAAGAGTGTTTAAGTTTAGACCAAAAGAGCTGACATTTGGGCCAAGAGTGTTGTTGTTTGGACTGAAAGAGCCGACGTTTGCACTTAAAGAGTTGACATTTAGACAAAGAGAGCTATTGTTTGGACCAAAAGAGCTACTATTTGGACTGAAAGAGCTACTATTTGGACCAAGAGAGCTATTGTTTGGACTGAAAGAGCTATTGTTTGGACCGAGAGAGCTACTTTTTGGACCAAGAGAGCTATTGTTTGGACTGAAAGAACTACTATTTAATAACTTAATGATGAGCAAATAGTACCAAACCGGTACTGAGAGGGGGGGTGAATCAGTACAAACAAAAATACAGTCCAAAACCAGTTTGACAACAGACACTTCAAATGACTGGCAGACAGTGACACCAGTTTGAAACAGAGTGCAACCGGTAAAGCTAAGAATGTCTAAGACAAGCATTAACCAGTTACTCACTTAGCTTTTCACTCAACTTGAGACTACACTACCATTTCACCCTTATGCATAAACAGGTAATCTATCATCAGATCATAATAACTGCTAGTTCAACATGTTTTATCGACAGACATAAAACACAGAACCATCATATGCTTGACAAACAATAGCAAAGCATCACAAGATAAAAGCATCACACATGACACATATTTTTCATGTGGAAACCCAACTAGGAAAAACCACTGTGGGGATGAATACCCACAAGTTGTTTTTTAACTCTTTAGAAGTCTGCTATATTAGGAGCCTTGTCTGGTTAGAGACATTACAAAACGTTCTGCTAGGAATCAATCCTGTTAGAGATCACCTGGTTAAGGGATGGCTACAATACCTGGTTAAGGGTTAAACCCTGTTAAAGGTTACCTTGTTAGAGGATTTCAAGAACTCAATAGCTAAAGGATTCCAAACTCAGTAGCTTTGAGTTACCCTGTTAAAGGATTTTCAGCAAGCTGATTAAGGCTACCCTGTTAAGGGATTTTCCAACTATTGAGGTGGTTAGAGATCAACAGGTATTACAATGATCTGGTAACAACACTCAATGCCAATGCAGATCCACTTAAGCTCCTCTTCACCTTCTACACTTACACTCTGCAGGTATCACTTCTCTCCTTTTGGTTTGGCAAGAATCATGTATCCCTTCTCTTGGATACACACACACAATTTTTTCCAACAACCTCAGAAAGAGACACAACATCGACTTTATAGGAAAACAGATAGGTCGGTAGCATAAACCCCAAACCCTAAACCTGTTTGGTTAAGGAATTCAAACGATTCAATCCTGACCATTGAGCACACTGCATTAAATGCAGCAGATCTTGATCCACACTCAAGACATTATCCATCATCCATTTCCACCAATTTTATGGCAGCTGATAACCCATCACATGTTATCACCATTTTATAGACTTCGCACATTCCCGACGTAGATAGGAACAATCTCCCTCATGCAAGATCCTTCACACACACAGGCTTGCGTGGCAACATGATCTGTTCTTCTTTACAATGCTAGCTCATCACATAATATCATCAGTTGAGCCACATAGGCTTGAAGCACATAAACCAGAAACCTTAAAGTTGAGACTACCAACTTGTAGACCTACAATACTTCCATATGCCAGTTCATCATGAACAAGCACACCGCTTCACTTTGGCACAAATGTCGGTTCACAGTGTTATACCGGTTCTCACATATGTCGATTCACACCTCTTCATCATATTGACATCAATGACAACATACAACAATGTCATTATGTCCATATACTAGTTCACATAGTGCCAACAATCTCCCCCTTTGGCATTAATGGCAATATACAAAGATATCTCTCCGCTTCACATCTTCTCCCTCAATTTTTGCAGATATCTTCTCCGCTTCACTTCACATCTTCTCCCCCTTTGACAATAATGCCAAAGTGGAGGCATAAGCTACCCTATTCCATTATGCTGCTCCCCCAGAGGAGTAGCATCCTTCAACACATCAATCCAAAATAAATTTGACTATGCAATACCTGACTGATGTGGAGCATATGCTTTTAGTTCACCTCCTAAAGGGGCAGTACCCCTAATTCACCTCTTAAGTATATGAATGTAGTCTTTGGGAGAGGCTTGGTGAATATGTTTGCTAACTGCTCCTTACTGTAAACATGCTCCAGTGCAATCTCTTTGTTTTGAACCTTTTCCCTCAAGAAATGATACTTAAGCTCAAAGTGCTTGGTTCTAGAATGTAAAACCAGATTCTTGGATATTAATTGCACTAGTGTTGTCACAAAATATACTTACTGGTTTAGATACAAGAACTTTGAAGGCATCCAATACATGCTTCATCCAAATTGTCTGAGTGCAGTTCATGAAAGCTGCAACATACTCCGCTTCCACTGTAGACTAAGAGATACAACTCTGCTTTTTACTCATCCATGAGACCAGTCTATCACCAAGGAAGAATGCACCACTGGTTGTGCTCTTCCGGTCATCTATATTACTAGCCCATTCAGCATCTGCGAACACTTTTAGGTTAAAATCATTATTGTATGGATACCATAACCCATAGTCAATAGTTCCTTTTAGATACCTGAGAATCCGCTTGACTGTAACCAAGTGGGATTCTCTTGGAATTTTCTGGAATCTTGCAGTAATGCCAACTACATGTGCAATATCTAGTCTACTATGCACTACATAATGCAACTTACCAATCATTGATTGGTATTCCTTCTCGTCAACCAATGCAGAGTCATCCTCTTTGGATAGTTTACAACCGGTCACCATTGGTGTACCAACCGGTTTGCTATCTTCCATGCCAAAGGTCTTCAACACCTCTTTGACATACTTGGACTGAGTGATAAAGATTCCATCCTTCATCTGCTAGATCTGCAGTCCAATGAAGAACTTAATCTCCCCTATGAGTGACATCTCAAACTCTTTCTTCATCTCATCTGCAAATTCATGACTCATCTTGTCATATCCACCAAAGATAATGTCATCAACAAATACCTCACAGATTAGGATCTGATCTCCTTCAGACTTCAAGTAGATATTGCTATCTTCACTTGTTCTCTCAAATCCAATCTTCACAAGATGGGAATGTAGGTGTTCATACCATGCTCTAGGTGCCTGCTTTAGCCCATATAAGGCTTTATGTAGCCTACATACCTTGTCACTGTCTTCAGATAGGTAAAACCCATCTGGTTGCTCTATATACACCTCCTCTTCAACTACACATTTAGGAATGCAGATTTTACATCCATTTGATATACTTTGAAGCCTTTAAAAGCTGCATATGCAAGAAGCATACGAACTCCTTCCAATCTGACTACAAGAGCAAAGATTTCTCCATAGTCTTCTCCTTCTTCTTGAGCATATCCTTTGCATACCAATCTGGCTTTGTTTCTAATCATTGTGCCATCCTCATTCAGCTTATTTTTGAAGACCCATTTGGTACCAATGACATTTTTATGCTCTAGTCTGGGTACCAGAGACCATGTACCATTTTTCTCTATCTGGTCAAGTTCCTCTTCCATTGCCTTGATCTAGTCTTCATCTTTACGTGCCTCTTTAAATGATTTAGGCTCAAATTCAGAGATCATACATGAGTTTTCTTTGACCTTTCTTCTTGTAAGGATTCCTGCATCCTTATCTCCTATGATCTGATAGGATCATTATTCAGCTTGACATGCCGAGGAATGGTCTTGATGGATTCCTCTTGCTTTTCTTCTTCATCCTCATCTCCATCAATATCAGCATCTACATTTGCCGATGTAGGAACACTATTACTGGCACTCGATTGACTGACAACCAGTTCCCAGAAGGTTGCAACCGGTTCATTTACCACTTGCCCACTGTCGGTTTCCTCAGTTTTCTCAGAGGTTTCATCAACTCTTACATTGATGCTTTCCATAATTCTCTGAGTCCTATTGTTGAAACACTTGAGAGCTTTGCTCTTGGTGGAATATCCAAGGAATATTCCCTCATCACATTTCGCATCAAATTTGCTCTGATGTTCACTCCTCTTGATGTAACATTTGCTACCAAACACTCTAAAGTAGCTAACCACAGGTGTCTTACCGGTCCAATACTCATAAGGAGTTTTATCCTTACCTTTCTTGATGAGTACCCGGTTCATTGTGTAGACTACAGTGCTCACCGCTTCTCTCCAAAAGGTGTGAGCTACCTTTCCTTAAATCAACATGGTTCTAGTAGCTTCAACCACAGTCTGGTTATTCCTTTCTGCTAAGCCATTTTGCTGTGGAGTCCGGTGGGCAGACAATTGCCTTTTGATGCCATGTTCTTCACAGTACTTGTTGAATTCACCGGAAGTGAATTCCCCTCCTTGATCAGTTCTTAGGCACTTGATCCTTTTACTACTTTCCTTCTCCACTAAAGCTCTGAAAGCTTTCAAATTTACAAAGGCTTCAGACTTGTCTTTCAATTATGTGACCCACATCATTCTTGAGCAGTCATCAGTGAGAATCATGAAGTACCTATCACCCTGCACACTTCTAGTTTTCATAGGACCACACTAATAAGTATGCACAAGATCAAGCAAGTTGTCAGCAGTGAAAGATTTACCTTTAAAGGTTGAGGAAGACATTTTCCCCAATTGACACTCTCTACACAAGGTATTATCCAGTTTGCTTAGCATCGACAACCCTCTAACTACCTTGATCTTACTAGCTTTCACAATGTTATCAAAGTTTACATGGCAGAGTCTCCTATACCATATCTAGCTATCATCAAATTTTGCCATAAGACATGTACTTATATTTGCATTCAGATGAAATAGGTTACCTTTGGTCTGCATGCCGGTGGCCACCAATTCACAATTCTTTACTTTGATTCTGCAAATTCCATTCTTGAATTTCAGAGTGAGGCCACTGTCATTCAACTGGGCAACACTCAGAAGGTTGTGTCTGAGACCATCAACCCAATACACATTATCAGCACTACTCTTTCCATTTAGAGAGATGGACCCTCAACCTTTGACCATGCATGGTGCATCATTGCCAAAGTGAACCACACCACCATAATACTCCTCCAAGGATAGAAACTTGCTCTGGTCACCAGTCATATGATGAGAACAGCCACTGTCAATGATCCACTCATTGGAATTATCAAACCGGGAGATGAGAGCCTTCTTGTCTAACACATCTTCCTTGACAGCAACAAACACAATATCTTCATTTTCTTCATCCTCTGATTCTTCATCTGTGACACCTTCATCAACTACCACAAAACAATTTCTCTGGTTTCCTCCTTTGAATTTCTTGAACCTTTCTGGTTTGTCCTTGTTGTCACCATTAGGACAGTTTATAGCAATATGTCCTATCTGGTTGCAAGAAAAGCATTTCAAAGGTAGCTTACCTTTGTATTTATCAGTTCCTTTAGAAAGTTTCCTGGAAAGGAGAGCTTCAAATTCCATCAAAATCTCCTCATCATCCATTTCTTTGCTCTGTCTTGATTCACCACTAGTGCTAGCTTCTTTTCCTTTTCTGGATGATATAGCAGAAGATTTAAAAGCTGATTCAGTCTTTTGAACACTACCATCTAAACTATTTAGCTCATAGGCTGTCAACTTTGCTATGATGGAGTCTAAGGATACCTTAGTCTTGTCTATTGATCTCAGCTCCTGAATAGCAGCAACCCTTATTGCATAGACCGACAATAGGGATCTCAGGACTTTGCTTACTAAAGTGGCATCTTCTATTTTACCACTTGCACTCTTGATATCTCCAACAATGGTTTTGATCCTTATTCCATACTATTGAATGGTCTCACCTTCAACCATCTGTATATCTTCAAACTTCCCTCTAAGGCTTTCTTCCTTAGCTTGTTTTACATGCTCGTCACCGCCATAGATATTTTCAAGAGTATCCCATACTTCTTTGGGATTTACCTTATCCTGAACATCAATAAACTCAATGTCAGATAAACTACTGATTAGGGCTTCCATGACTTGCCCATTCTCCTGCATCTCTCTCTTTTGGTCATCAGTAAGGGTACCGGTAGGAGCAACATAGACAGTCTCAACATAGCTCCAGTGTTGAGCACCCATGCTTCTGATGAATATCTTCATTCTATCTTTTCATATACTGAAATTTTCTCTGTTAAACTTTGGACCTTCCCTCTTCATCGTTAGACTGCGATCTTTACCTCAAGCGATTAAGCTTATAGCACAGAGGACCTAGAGAATGCTCTAATACCAATTGATAACTTAATGATGAGCGAATAGTACCAAACTGGTACTAAGAGGGGGGGGGTTGAATTAGTACAAACAAAAATATAGTCCAAAACTAGTTTGACAGCAGACACTTCAAATGACTGGCAAACAGTGACACCGGTTTGAAATAAAGTGCAACCGGTAAAGCTGAGAATGTCTGAGACAAGCATTAGCTGGTTACTCACTTAGATTTTCACTCAACTTGAGACTACACTACCATTCCACCCTTATGCATAAATAGGTAATCTATCATCAGATCATAATAACCGCTAGTTCAATATGTTTTATTGACAAGCATAAAACACATAACCATCATATGCTTGACAGACAATAGCAAAGCATCACACATGACACACATATTTTTCACATGGAAACTCAACTGGGAAAAACCACAGTGGGGATGAATACCCACAAGCTATTTTTGAACTCTTTAGAAGTCCGCTCTGTTAGTAGCCTTGTCCAGTTAGAGACATTACAAAAGGTTCTGCTAGGAACCGATCCTGTAAGAGATCACCCGGTTAAGGGATGACTACAATACCTGGTTAAGGGTTAAACCCTGTTAAAGGTTACCTTGTTAGAGGATTTCAAGAACTCAATAGCTAAAGGATTATGAACTCAGTAACTTTGAGTTACCCTGTTAAAGGATTTTCAGCAAGCCGATTAAGGCTACCCTGTTAAGGGATTTTCCAACTATTGAGGTGGTTAGAGATCAACAAGGATTACAATGATTTGGTAACAACACTCAATGCCAATGCAGATCCGCTTAAGCTCCTCTTCACCTTCTGCACTTACACTCTGTAGGTATCACTTCTCTCCTTTTGGTCTAGCAAGAATCACGTATCCCTTCTCTTGGATACACACACACACAACTTTTGTCAACAACCTCAAAAAGAGACACAACATCGACTTTATAGGAAAACAGATAGGTCGGTAGCATAAAACCTAAACCCTAAACCTGTTAGGTTAAGGAATTCAAACGGTTCAATCATGACCATTGAGCACACTGCATTAAATGCAACAGATCTTGATCCACACTCAAGACATTCTCCATCATCCATTTCCACCGATTTTATGGCGGCTAATAACCCATCACATGTTATCACTGTTTTACAGACTTCACACATTCCTGAGGTAGATAGGAACAATCTCCCTCATGCAAGATCCTTCACGCACACAGGCTTGCATGGCAACATGGTCTGTTCTTCTTTACAATGCTAGCTCATCACACAATATCATCAGTTGAGCCACACAGGCTTGAAGCACATAAACTGAAACCCCTAAAGTTGAGACTACCAACCGGTAGACCTACAATACTTCCATATGCCAGTTCATCATGAACAAGCACACCGCTTCACTTTGGCACAAATGTCGGTTCACAGTGTTATATCGGTTCTCACATATGCCAGTTCACACCTCTTCATCATATTGACATCAATGACAACATACAACAATGTCATTATGTCCACATACCGGTTCACATAATGCCAACACTATTTAGACCAAAAGAGCTACTATTTGGACTAAAAGAGCTAATGTTTGGACCGAGAGAGCTGTTGTTTGGACTAAAAGAGCTAATGTTTGGATCGAGAGAGCTATTGTTTGGACCGAAAGAGCTAATCTACTACAAAACATGTAAATTTGACAGTTTAAAGTTTTTGTTTGCAATTTTTGTTGATTTTCAATGGATGATATCTTGACATGATTCACAAACACATAAGCCAGATTGTCTTTTGTCCCAAAGGACACATAAAGTGTATCTTCAAGAAGCTTTAAGGACAACCAAAGTTTTCACGGGTTTTGAATAATTGAAAACACACCATTCAGTCTATCCTAAGGAGATTGGCTTCATTTTTAGTTCTCAGCCCACACTTGGTACCCTGTCAGCTCACACAGCCTTCACCCCCTAAAGCGCGCCCATGTTTTTGCCTTCGTGAGAGCTAGTGGAGTCTCGTTATGAGCCTACCAATAAGGTCTCAAAAGGGGAGTTTGCACATACGCTTAAGAGGGACATATGGTCAGTGTCTTCAGGAGAGATTCTTTCCCCTCCCTACACTAAGAAGATAATAATGTTTGGAGGTAAACCAGGTAGCTTCTAATTTTAATTGGAACTAGTAAGGGATATGTTCGATGCGTCGAGGTATAAACTCAACTAAGAGGTATCCCAGCCTTGAAAACCAAGGTTTGATATACCCGAAGGTATGGAGGAGAGCTATTCCCAAGCACTATCGCTGACTTAATTTTCATCAAATCATGTTTATTTTATAGTGGGTTGGAGTACTTGGCATTAGTCGTTCCCACTTGAGTCGTTCCCCTCTCACTGGCCTTATGGGCTTCTCGGGAGAGCAGGCCCACTAAAGATATGCACTATTGAAAAGAAAATATGAGTCGAGCTTTCTGATCACCTAAGAAAGGTGAGAGCATACTCGCCTATCATCAAAATACATAAGACATGTTTGTTCATTTCCATTGTAATTAGTCTATGTGCCTAATTTATCAAAAACAAGTGCAAAATCCCGCGATTGCAAACAAATTTTATAGTTTATATTGTATTCTTTGACAGCGAAATGGTTTATAACTCCAGTCTTTAACAGCAAGATAGGTACCTGCAAAATCAACAAAGTAAAAATTAAGCTCGAGAAAATGATAGTCAAAATGCAGAAATGAGAATTGCAGAATATGACATTGAAATTTTTAATGAAAATTTGAGAATGTTGTCAAATTAACCAAAAACGCCATCCAGTTAACCAAGAACACTTCTCTATTGACCAAGAACATTGCTTTGAACCCTAGGAATGCTACCAAAATGACCAAGAATGCTGCCAAAATGACCAAGAATGTCGCCAAATAACCAAGAACACTGCCAAAATGACCAAGAACGTTGCCAGAATGACCAAGAACGCTGCAAAATATACCAGGAATGCTACAAAATAGACCAAGAACGCTGCAAAACAGACTGGAAAATGCTAAAGTATAGAAAAACACAAAATCGGAGTTGAAAAATCTCCCCTGAACGCCATTGAAGTTGACAAGATGCTAAAACGGAGACCGAGAACGCGAACCTGGAACCCAAAAGAGTTAATCTGTGCACTGAAAGAGATAATCAACCTGTCAATGAGATTTCCTGCAAGAAAACTTGTTGAAAATCAAAGGGGCTAGGCCCCACGGTGGGCACCAATGAATGTGATACTAAAATTAGGGTCAATTGTAATAAACAAGCACAATTAGTGAGACAACAAAAACATAAATGGAAAGCAAATTAAAAACTACATAATGAAACCAAACCATAAGCCTTCCTTCAGATGTCCCATCTTCCTCTGTTTTTGAGGAGCTTGAAGGTGTTTTATTTGTTGGCTCTTAGTAGAGAAATGACCTCCAAAGTGGCAACTCAAAAGTTGAGTAGCTACTGCATGATTATGCAAATGTATGAGGCTAAGATGATTGTATACATGATTAGGTAAAATGATTATTTAAGCTATATGATTGATAAATGGAAACTAAATTAACATCCTAAGAGCTATTCTAAACATGCTAATATTGATCTAATTGTCAATTATGCTAGATGATTAAGATATAAAATGCCTATAATAATGATGCTAAAATCTAGGATGCAAGGGATCTTTATTGCTCCAAAATGAAGAGTATTTATAGGATTCCCAAGGCCAAAGTTGAGGTGGCAAGAATTGACTGTCTATGTTTGATCTGAAGATATCATGGGCTAGGATTGAGGAAGTTGGAGAAGATGTTGGAGGGAAGGACACATGTCATCTCTGTGGTGACAAGTGTCAAGGAACCTTTCTCATGAGAGGGAAAGTGTCCAAGGAGAGAGGACATGTGCCCAAAGTGCCTTGTGTCTCAAGGATGAGATATCCAACCTAGAGGAGGTTAGAATAAAAGAGGTTAGGATGTGCAAGATAGGATAGGGTTAGTTAAACCCAAGATTAGATAGAATGGGTTAGGTTAGTAGGTGATTAGGCTAGGTGGTTAGAAGTTAGGAGTCGTGTGCTCATTTGAATTTAGAAATTTAAATAATTAGGAAAATGGATAATTAATCTCAACAAACTTGAATTTGTTAATCTTAATTATGGGATGAGAAGAATTGATTTAAATGGGGGGGAGGATTAATTAATCAAAGGGGATTATTGAAATGAACTTAATGAATAAATCCTTAGATTTATTTATAAGTATATGAATAGGGAAATTAATCAAATTACTTGTGAATTTAATTAATCGGAAAGGAGGATTAATTAAATAACTACGTATTTAATTAATTATCTTCTGACCATTTTTAGGCGAATACACTTATAGCTTTAATTCAAATCATATCCAATAAATCAAATCATAAAATAGAATAATCAAACAAGTACTCAACTCTCCCAAGGATCTGAAGTTGGGCTTGTCGGTTGTTCTCCAATGTAATTGATGGGATTGGGTTTCATTCCTAGTTTGCATGTTTTGGCTAGTGAATCCAGTTTCCACCACTATACATTTTTGGTGAACATGGCATGTCTTCAATTCAACATTTTCATTCTTGTACATTTAATTTCAGATTTAGTCTCTACCCTACCAAGGGTATGCTCTCTTTTTTATCATCATTGTTGTAGGGTTAATTCCAACCCGAGGATTGACCTAGGCAAGCCCCTGTATAGCCCAACACCATTTTTCTCTTCTTTTGTGCATTTACAAGCTCAAAACTTTTACTCAATTTGAAGGTATGGGAGCATAGTGCAAACAAAAATAGACGCAATAGGAAAAATTCATCAAAAAAGGCAAGGACTACAACACTTAGTGCAATAGTCTAGGTGTTTTGACCTATAATTTAACCAGAAGCCAATGTGGAGAATTTTGAGACCAGACTGATCCATGTTTTGCACTTGGATAGTTGCCAGAACTAGGGCGCCTAGCCATAGTGTCCACCCATTTTGAGCTCACATTTCAAACATGACTTCATCTTTGCAACTCCTTTCCAATTGATTCTCAAACTTGCATTGTCTATTTATGCTAATTTTAGTCAATTCTCTAGCATTCTACCTAATTCTTATATCTTTAATTCAAAGCATATCCAATCAATCAAATCATAAAAAGAGAACAATCCATCAAGTACCCAGCTCTCCCAAGGGTCTAAAGTTGGGTTTGTTGGTTGTTGTCCAATGTAATTGATGGGATTGGGTTTGATTCCTAGTTTGCATGTTTAGGCCAGTGAATCCCATTTTTGCCATGTTACATTTTGGGTGAACTTAGTTCATGTCTTACACTTGCATATTTTCTTATTTTCATTTTTAGATTTGGGTTGTATGCATTTAATAGATTAATATTTGCAATCATTTTTTAAATATATCACCTATTCTCTTAAATCATATCTCAAAAATGTTTCAAGCATGCTTTTATTTCCTATGTTTCACATTCACTTTTCCAAAGACTTTGAAAGACATCTTGTGTTTAACATTTTTTTTCTTAAAAGATGCCTTATGTTTCACATACAATTTCTTAAAAGCTTTGAAAGAGGTCTTATATTTCAATTTTTTTTCCTTAAGAGACTTGATGCATGTCTTATGTTTCACATTCATGTTATTAAAATCTTTGGTGAATATTTTGAAATTGGTGATACATGGTCTTGTCAGTGCTTTGCGAATTGTGAAATTATGCTTTGGTAGATGTCTCATATTATACTGTTAAGGTCAATGATAGTTCATCTCCCAAAAAAATTCTCACCAATGAGGAAATTTTGGTGCAAGAAGAGAATATTAGCACTTCTATCAATAATATCCCTATTAGGGATAAAGATTTGAAGAATGATGTCGATCCTTCTCCAAAAATGTATCTCCCTTATGAGGATAGTTTGGTGCAAAAATATGACATAATTAATACTTTTCTTAGTGATACCTTACCTTCTATTCACTTCAATAACCTCCCTTCTAGAGATGAAGCATTGATGAATTGTGTTTGTCATCTCCCAAAAAAATTTCTACTCATGAAGATAATTTGGTGCAAGAAGATGATATCACTAGCAATATTTCCATTGTTCTCCCTCTCCTAAATATGAACCTTTAGTGAACAAAGAGCCTAATCCAACTCATGTCAATATAATTCATGCTTATAATCACACAAATGAACATGGGAAGCCTAGGATTGTTGTTAAAAGGCCCACAAGACCTAGTTATATCTTAAATTTTGTAAAATAGCATGTTTAAAGAGATAAGATGCAACAACAAATGTCACAACAACCTAGTTATCATGCAAAGGCTCACACATATAACTATTAAAACAATGTTCTTCCACAACATGTTGATAGGGAACCTAGTCTTGTTGAAAAACTTCATGATATTTAAGCTAAGATATTCTTTTGGAATTTGATTCAATTTCCACCTTCATACCATGGGTTGATCCAAGAAGCCTTATAAAATATAGTTTCCCCTCCTACAAGAACTATTGATATTATGTTCTCACAAGATTAATTTCCTTCTTTAGAGGTTCAAAATGACCCCCTTGTGATCACACCTTACATCCATGAACATAAAATAAGATGTATTTCCACCTTCATACCATAGGTTGATCCAAGAGGCCTTATAAAATATAGTTTCTCCTCCTACAAGAACTATTCATATTATGTTCTCACAAGATGAATTTCCTTCTTTAGAGGTTCAAAATGACCCCCTCGTGATCACACCTTACATCCATGAACACAAAATAAGATGTAGCTTTATTGATAATGGTTTAGGCCTTAATGTTTGTACCATTGACTTATTATATAATATCAAGTGGAATACGTCTCTCCTTCAACTTGATTCTTTTTTTATTTATGGCTTTGATAATGTCAGTAGAGACTCACTTGGTACAATCATATTAGCTATTATAGTATGACCCATGACTTTACCCACGCCTATCCATTTCATGCCTGATACTCTTAATTATAATATTCTTCTAGGTAGACTGTGGATTCATGAAATTAAAGAAGTCCCTTCTACCCTTCATCACACAATCAAATCCATACATGACGATGGACTCCACAAAATCAAAGATAATTTAAATCCTTATGACATTGTTACAGATGAAGTAGGGTGCATATCTTTATTCAACATTATGATTCCTTCTATAAAACATTTTCCTATTGATGATGTTTTCTTAGAGAAAAATTGCAGTCCATTAGACTTTACACCTTCTTTTAATGGAGAATATAAGGTCCCCCAGTCCAAGTATGAAGCTTAAAAGGAGCCTTGTGTTTCATTTATCCAAGCTTCTTCTAAATCCATTCCAATTACTTCTTCCAAAACATGTCTTGATGATGATTGGGGCTCTTTAGACTTTGAAACTAAAAATGAATCCTCTCCTCCTCACATTTCAAGACCTATAGTTGATTCCAAGCATGAATGCAATAGACATGGTTTAGGATGTGTGCATCAAAGTATTGATCCTCATGATAAATATACATCATACTTTTATATAAAAAAATACAGGTTTCCAACCTCCTCCTTTGTCAACATCCCCCTTCCTATTGTCTAGTACATCCATGGCTTCATCTCCTAAATTTTCATCCAAACAAGAGAGTATTTTGTTAAACCTTATTCAAACAAAATTGATTACTCTCTCTTGGACAAAATAAAGGAGAAAATGTAGAAAAAAGCTTTTAAATTATTTTGTTTATGTGTATCATCAAATGTATGGCCATTCCACAAATGAAAGTCAATCTTTGAGGACTAAAATTCGACAATTCATTGATTTTGGTATCATTCAAATTAAAATTGACAATATGTAGTACTTTTGTCATGACACTTATAAATAATATTTAGTTCTTATTATGTTCCTCCCCACTGTGTGACATTGATAGCTTACCTCTTGGGGGCTCATTGTCATTAACGGTGGTACAATTTCATGTGAAATCATACTTGGTTAGCAACATAATAGCCTATTTATTCTTGTCTTTATGCAAGGGGACAAGAATAATTTTCCAATCATTCCTCCTTTCTAAGGATCCACTTTCCCCTATTTGAATTGTATCTTTTGTTTTGTTTTTCCTTTCTTGCATAGAATTGATGACCTCATCCTTGCTTGAAAGTGTATATATTCTAAATGATCTCTACTTGGTGATAGTAAATGTGCAATTCTTCATCAATAACCCTGTCTCCTAGCAATAGTGAAGGTGTGTATCCTTTACCTCATTCCCCTTTAGTTGAAGATGCCATCTTTATTAACTATCTCTTCTATTTACAAAGGTGGATATCTAAAGGCAAAGATCTCTTCCTCCCCATTTGATAGTTGTGTATCCTTGATAAGGATCCATTTTCACTTGTTGCAATATATCTCTTTTACAACTATCTCTTCCTTGCTTAAAGAATTGCATCCTTTACAAGGATCTTTCTTCCTAGCTTGGAACACATGCATTTTTATTTTAAGGGTATCTCTTCCATGTTCAAGGTGTATTTCCTTGCTCTCTATCTTCCTTAAGATATAACACAGAATTATATTGAGATCTAAAAAGGGGGGCATATGAGGCCTTGTTGTTTGTGTTGGTGCATGTTGCAACACCCATTTTGCATTCAAGTTTTCAGATCCTTGAAAACAAAGGGTTTTTTGGTAATATTTGTGTTGGTGCATGCTACAACTCCCATTTTACATTTGAGTTTTTATATTATTTAGCAAATAGGTTGCTTAGATTTGTAATCTTCCTTAGCATGATCATAATACAACTTGCTAGCAAGTATAATCCATTATGTAAACATGAATCACCCAACATAACACACCTTATTGGCCAACGAAATTCATGTCTTATCCTCTCATAAATTGGTGTGCATCCTTGTGTAATGGAGTAATTTGAAATTAGGGTCAATTAAGATAATAAAACCACTAGCAATCCCAAATTAACCAAAACAAGGTGGAAACAGAGGTGAACCTAATAGATCTAGCCTCAATCCAAATAAATCATCATAAACAGACTGCTACAAATATCCCATAGAGCCACAAATTGATCTGGGCAAAAGAAGATGTTTATAACCTATTCCTAGAAATTTAGCTTGATTTTTTAAGACCGGGTAGTACAGATCCGCCCTGGTCCTTTGAATTTTTTATTGTCAAAAATTGAACTTGTTCGTCATTGTCTACTCTAACGAAATTCCCAAGTAAGCTCCTACACCTACTCCCTACACACAAAAAGATATGAAATAGGTTGGGAATATGGGTTTGCCTTAGGTCAAACCTTGGTTTTGGAATTAACCATGAAATTAAAATGATAAATATAATAAAATATTGTAATTACATACTTTCCTTTGAGAGAAAGGTTAGATTTGAAATAAAATATTTGAAACAAAAATGTATACCTTGATGAAGTTTTGTTTGACCTTCACACAAAGGTTTTAGGGTTTTATGTAGAATTCCTTCATAAAATATTGATCATGGATGTCATCTTCAATACTTGAACTCGGACTTCACTTATGTTGCAATACTTGATGAATGCTTGATCGCTTTCTCACTTTAATTGAATTTAGGATCTTAATTTTGCCTCCTTCAAAAGATTTTAAATTCTTAGGTTTTGAATTAGAGGGGTAGACCTCCTTTTATACTTGATTGCCTGAAAACAAATTAAATCTCTAGAGTAGGCCGACACGAGATCAAATTTCCCATTCATTTGAGGTGACCATTTTGAGGGCCAAAAATGGGCCCTAATTGAGCAAACTAGGACGCTAGGTGTCTTGGTCCTGTCAATCAAAACTCAGTCGTGGAGGGAAGGCAGAGAAGGTGGTGAAAAAGAAAGATTATAGGTGGTGTGAGAAGAATTAGCATTGCTATCAGGCCTCAAAAGCCGAAGTGCCAAGGTGAGGATGAAATTGTAAGTGAGTACAATTTACGATGCTATACCTTGTTCTAAATATATGTCCACTTGTGCTCTTGTAATAACATGCTAAGAATGATATTAACAATTTAGACATTTGACATTGAGATCTGTTCAAATAATTGACTTTGAATCTTTTGTTTGCTTTAGTACTAACATGGGTTTCTTTATCTATATTTTAAGATTATTTGCATGGATTGATAGGATCTTATGCTTAAAGGCTTACACATCCCTCGAACCTAGTGACATACTATCCCTAGCTTGTCTTGATCTCAAATGCTCTATCTCTCCATTTCTACTTTACTATGAGTACGAATGTAAGTTTCATACTCCCGCTAAAGTGGGGGCTAAATTTAGTATCGTAAATTTTAACCCCTTAAATTTTCACTCCTTTTGGGCCCTTACTTTAGTATCCCCTTTTTCCTATATCATTTCAGACTTATTTGGGATTCTATCTTATTTTAAATTTCAATGCACTTCATTCCCCACTGTTGGTGTAAATAAATATTCATTTTGGATATTATTACACTTTACTTAAGTTAACTTAGGATAATGCATCTCTTCATAGTTTGGATTTGAGACACTTAGGGAAGTGTGCACATAGGGATAGAGCTTGTAGGAGAAATTCCACCTTTTGTGGCCTTATTTTGCTGTTACACTCCACATTCGGTGGGTCATCCACCTCTTGTGGAATATTATATTATTTCTCCTACCTACCCCTAGTATTTCTTACCTACCCTTGTTTCTCATTGAGCCACATGTCATAATTGTGTGCACATACATCCATATGGCCTTGCCTATATAAGTAGGGCTATATTCATTGTATTGGTTAATCCAGTTGATCATTTGCATATTGATGAGAATACAGTTTGTTCTTATCATTCTTTTGTCTCTATTTTAATACTATTCATTGTGCCTTTGATCTTGGCAAAATCCTACATGGTATCAGAGCCATTGGGGCTTCATTGATTAGTTTTTGGAGACATCGTGGAAGGCTTCTATTTTTGGATTTGGGGATCTTCATTTTTTGGGGGCGTCATACAGCGATTTGGACATCACCGTTGAATCCATGAATTTCGACTATAAAGTCGACCTTATTTGGTGAGAAAAAAATTTTCCCCATTTTGGCTATTGTCATACGGATTTCGAAAATTTTTAATTATTTTTTAGAAAAAAAAAAAAAGGAAAAATTTTTCGGATAAAAGCGATCATTTTTTTTTGAAAAAAAAAAAAAAATTGTTGTTTTGGGGGTCCGCAGACCCCTCGTACTCTGTCGATCGTTGCAGGTCCGTCGCCCGGCTGTACTCTGCAGCGCCTGCCAGCCCATACTCCCCTAGAGTCTCTTGCCACCACCATCGCCACCGCTACTGGCCGCCCAGACCTCCTCCAGCCAGCCGGGACCCAGCCACCGCCACCGGTCAGGACCTCCGACGACTGCCCAGTCACCGTCGGCCGCTGCACCTCCAACTCACCACGCGGAGCCCAGTCAGCTGCAAGGACCCCACCATGTGGCACACACAGTCCATCCATACACCTAGTCACTGTCTCACACGCAATCCAGCCGTACACCACGTCACCCACCATGCAAAGCTGACGCAGACTGCCACATCAGCCTGTCCGTACAGTACGGATGCCCAGTCAACAAGGAGGTGAAGTTTTTGCAATGGTCATACGGTCGTCAAATTTAAGCTAGTAAATTGCTGATGTCAGCACCACATCAGCAGTTTTTTGAAATTTTTCAACCCCTCTCCATTGAGCTTTTTTAGTTTTGTAGTCCAACTTTGAAAGGCCATATCTTGCTCATTTTTGCTCCTTTTTTGGTGCAATTTTTTTTGAAATGGGCTAAAATTTCATGATCTTCACAGTGGTGTGGTTATTTTCTGATTTTGGTGCATAAGTTTTTTAGAATTTTCAGATTCTCTCAGTTGTACCTGTCCAATCCTCAATTTTGCAACTTCAAAGGCCTCGTTTGAGCTCATACGACCTCCTTTTTAGGTGTTGTTTTTTTGAAAGTGCATTTTTTTTCATCTACTTTCATAATCTATAATCAGATTTCAAATATTTTGAGTGGAAATTGTACTTTCAGATATTGGTCTTATTTGGCCTATTAAGTACTTGTAAATTGCTTGGATCTTAGTTAGATCTCTTGCATTATCAGTTTGAGTCTTATTTGGCCTTATTGAGGTAGTTGTAAAATTGTAATCAGAAGTCCACTTTGCCATTTTTTGCAAGTGGCCCATTGTATACGCACTAATTATAAAGTGCCAAATCATCACTTTTGGGGGGTTCTTTGATTGATTGAATTTGGGGAGGTGTCTTGTGTGATTGTGCCTCTCTTTGTGCTCTTTCATCTTTGTTGCAATGAGTCCTCATAAATTTCCACCTTTAACTCCACATAATTATGCATCATGGAAAATTAAAGTATGGAGTAAATTAATGGAAAAGGGTCTCACACATTGCATAGATGGAACAATAACAGCACCACCTGATCCTAAGGCTGATCCAAATGCTCAATTAGAATGGCTCACAAAGAATTGCATGGCTCTTGGAACTTTGCGCAAGTATGTCTCAGATGACCTCATCTTTCATATTGAAAAGTGTACAACAATCAAGGAGGCTTGGGATATGTTTCAGAAATTGTATGGTCAAGTTGATGAAATCAGAGGCTATAAGATTGACAATGAGCTCACCAACTTGGATCCCAAGAGTTTTGATACAATCCAAGATTATGTCACCAAAGCAAATGAGCTAAGAGAAAAGCTTAAGGATTGTGGAATTGACAAAAAGGATGCTCAGTTGATATTCAACTTGTTGGACAAGCTTGCACCAGAATATGCAGCATTTGTGTCTAGCTTCCAAACTCATCATTTGACAGTGGGGAGTTCCTATGGTATGCCTTCATTTGATGCTTTCATAGAAATGTTAATATTGGAACAATCTAAGTTGTTGAACATGGGACTTCTTAAGTCTTCAAAGTCCAAGGCTTTGGTGGCTAATCAAGGGAATCAAGGAAGTCAAGGCAAAGATTCCAACAAGAAGAAGAAGCACTCTAAGTCTAAGCCACACTAGGAAAAAGGACAATCATCCTCTCCATCACAAGGCGATTTTTCATCCTCTTCCAAGAAGGGGACACCACCTAAGAAGGATAAACCAACTTGTGCATATTGCAAGAAGTATGGTCATGATGAGCATCGATGCCACGCAAAGCAAGTTGATGAGTTAACTAATCTTCTTAAGAAAAACAACATCAACTTGCCATCCGCCTACATAAAGAAGGATTCATCTCCTTCCTCTTCCTCACATTCTAAGGGAAAAGGGTAAGCATTTGTGGCTACAACAGGTTCTTCACAGCAATGGATACTTGACTCAGGTGCCTTATATCACATGGATTCTACAAAGGAATAGTTTTCTTCATTGGAGCCATCTAAGGTACCTCACATTTACATAGGTGATGATACACAAGTAGAGGTTGAAGGGAAAGGTTCAGTTGACATGGATGATGGAACCTTTGAGAATGTTCTATATGTTCCTAACTTGTCTACTAACCTTCTCTCTATCTACCAAATCACTCACTATGGGAATGGGAAAAAGGTTGAGTTTACACCAGATTCAGTTGTGGTAAAGGAACTTGATGATGATGCCTTGGTAGCAGTGGGACAAGTCAATGACAACTCAAGGCTTTATTCATTTTCCCACTTTGTGCCAAGTTCACCTTCTAGGGCCTTGCTTACTCATTCAAATTCAGAAAGTAAGCTATGGCATGAGCGGTTTGGTCATCTCAACTATCGCTATCTTCAACAGCTCAGCACTAAAGACATGGTCACAGGTCTACCTCGAATCATTTTTCAGAGGGTGTATGTTCAGGTTGTTCCATGGGCAAGCATCCTGAAGAGAAGTTTGATAAGGGGAAAGCTTGGAGAGCTTTGGAAGTTCTTCAACTTGTTCACGGTGATGTAGCAAGTCCATTTCCAGCACCTTCATTTAGTAAGGCCCGCTATGTTCTCACCTTCATTGATGACTACTCCCGCTTCACTTCGGTCTACTTTCTCATTCATAAGAGTGAAGTATTTGACAGATTTCAGTACTTCAAGACTCATGTGGAGAAGCAATCAGGGAAAGTGGTCAAGATTCTTCACACAGATAATGGAAGGGAATATGTGAACAAAAGACTTGAGGATTTTTGTACATTTGAGGGGATTGATCTTCAGCATTTTGTCGCATACACTCCACAGCAAAACGGGGTTGCAGAACGCAAGAATAGAACTCTCAAAGAAATGGCTAGTTGTATGATACATGCACGCTCTCTTGATCCCGCCTTTTGGGCAGAGGCTATTAGTTGTGCCACACACATCCAGAATCAGGTTCCTCACAAAGCTTCGCAAGGTATTACTCCTTTTGAAGCTTGGGCTGGTAGGAAACCAATTGTGAGACATTTCAGAGTCTTTGGGTGTCCAGCATGGGCTCTCATACCTCCGCAAAAATACAAGGCATTGGAACCACAGAGTCAACCTTGCATATTTGTTGGATATCCTGAGGGTGTTAAGGCACACAGATTGATGGATCCAGAGACACATGAGGTGTTCATTGAGAGGAGTGTTCAGTTTGAGGAAAGCTCTCCTAGCTTAGCCTCTCTACCTCCTCCACCTTCCTCCATTGTGGATAGTGATGTTAGTGATTCAGATGATGAGACTCCTTCAACTCCGACTCGCAGGGTTACACCTCCACAGGGTCCACTTGCAGTTGAGGAGCCTCATTCTTCACCTCCACCTAGACCTCGTTGGGCTCGACAGACACTTGAGTCCATAGGTTCTCTTGTTGGGGATCCTTCAGATACACGGAGAGCTCAATCACAGCATCAGGATCTACCACATGCATTCATTGCTACTGCTTCCGATCCACAGACATTTAGGGAAGCATCAGGGGTTCCTGAGTGGGACCAAGCTATGGAGGAGGAGTATAGTTCCTTGATGAGGAACAACACATGGGATTTAGTCCATCTCCCTAAGGGGAGAAAGATGGTTCGATGTAAGTGGATCTATCGGACCAAGTTTGCAGCGGATGGTAGTGTGGATAAGTATAAGGCTCGGCTTGTTGCGAAAGGTTTCTCTCAAGTTGCAGGTGTTGACTATACTGAGACCTTTGCACCCGTAGCCAAGATGAACTCCATTCATTTGACACTTGCTATTGCCGCAGCTCATGGTTGGGTTGTACATCAGATGGATGTGAAGAGTGCTTTTCTTCATGGTGATCTTGATGAGGAGATTTATATGGAGCAGCCATAGGGTTTCATCTAGGATACTTCCTTGGTTTGCAGACTAAGGAAATCTCTCTATGGCCTTAAGCAGGCCCCTAGGGCTTGGTACGCCAAGATGGATTCCTTTCTTCTCTCAGCAGGGTTCACCAAGTGTCATTCTGATCCGAATGTCTACATTTTGCAACAAGATGACTCTCACTTGATACTTGTGCTCTATGTTGATGACTTGATCATTACAGGGAGTACTTCATCCATCATTAGCAGGGTCAAATCTGCTTTGCATGACAGATTTTCTATGACTGACTTGGGTCTTTTGCACTACTTTCTTGGGATAGAGATTTCACAGTCACCTTCTGGGATTACACTATCACAGCCCAAGTATGCTCTTGATCTACTTGCACGCTTTCATATTGCTGATTGTAAGCCTGCCCTGACTCCCTTTCTTTCAGGAGTCAAGCTTGAGGCTTAGTGTTCTTCTCCACCAGTTGATGCCACTTTGTATCGTCATCTTGTTGGTAGTCTCATCTACTTGACCCATACACGCCCTGATATTTCATTTGCAATTGGCATGGTTTTTCGCTTCATGCAAGAACCACATGAGCTTCATTGGAAAGCCGCCAAATGCATCCTTCATTACATCCAGGGTACACATCACTATGGGATTCACTATGCAGCAGGCACAGGACTTCACTTGGTTGGTTACACAGACTCCGATTGGGTTGGCGATCTTGATGATCGTAAGTTTACTTCTGGTTACAGTTTTCACCTTGGTTCGAGCCCCATTTATTGGCAGAGCAAGAAGCAACATGCTATTGCTCTGTCTTCGATTGAGGCTGAGTATCGAGGTGTTGTTAACGCAGCGACTGAGACCATTTGGCTCGAGCAGATTCTCATAGAGTTTGGTTTCACCACTCCATGGCCGAAATTTCTACATTGCGACAATTAGAGTGCTATTGCAATCTTCAAGAACCCGGTCCAGCACTAGCAGACCAAACACATCAAGATTCATATGCACTATATCCAAGAGCTCATCTAGGAGCAAGTCATTGATTTGTAGTATTGTCCTACAGCAGAGCAGGTTGCTAACATATTCACCAAACCTTTCACCGAGAGTAAGTTCCAGCAGTTGTGAGCTCTCTTGGGGGTGCGGGATGTGTCATTAGGGGGGGTCAGCTAACTTCTCCTTCCTCTCTTATGGGGGAGACTTTTTCCTCTTTGAGGTTTTTTCCTTCTTCTTTGAGAGTCTTTTATACATTCATCTCTCTTTTAGGGGGGAAATTTTTTCCCACTGGGTTTTCTCTCTTTCTCCGTTTGTGAGAGATTGCACTGCATAGTTTTGCTTGCATTTGCATATTGTACATGGGTACCTATCATGGCCTAGTAGCTGGGACCCATCTTGCATTGTTGACTTGAGTCTTCATTCCCCTAAGTTGCACTTAAGGGGGGGTGTTAGTGTAAATAATTATTCATTTTGGATATTATTACACTTTACTTAAGTTAACTTAGGATAATGCATCTCTTCGTAGTTTGGATTTGAGACACTTAGGGAAGTGTGCACATAGGGATAGAGCTTGTAGGAGAAATTCCACCTTTTGTGGTCTTATTTTGCTATTACACTCCACATTCGGTGGGTCATCCACCTCTTGTGGAATATTATATTATTTCTCCTACCTACCCCTAGTATTTCTTACCTACCCTTGTTTCTCATTGAGCCACATGTCATAATTGTGTGCTCGTACATCCATATGGCCTTGCCTATATAAGCAGGCCTATATTCATTGTATTGGTTAATCCAATTGATCATTTGCATATTGATGAGAATATAGTTTGTTCTTATCATTCTTTTGTCTCTATTTTAATACTATTCATTGTGCCCTTGATCTTGGCAAAATCCTACACCCACTTAAATGTCATCAATCATAATATAAATACTAGATCTAATATTAGGGTCCTATTATCTTGCTTCCCTAAAAGTTGGGGCCTATTTTATCCGGACTATGTGGCTCAGCCACATAGTCTGCTGCTTTTTGGATGAAATTTTAGGATAGTAACTGTAAAGCGGAAAATCGCGAGCAAACCCTAAGTGTTCCCTCCACCACTCCCAAGGGGAAAGGGGGGTCACTTAGGATTGTCGGTTTTCACTTAGGAGAGACTTTACATTCAAAAGAGGGGTTGAAACCCACAAGATCCAATCCCACACAATGCAAGATTGGATTCTAGATGAGTTTCAAGGGTTAAGACAGCAAGGCTACCCTCTTTTGTAAAGAATGTGGATAGAATGATTAAGCTAGGAATGCATAGAAAGTGAGAAAGATTCACTTATAAACTAAGATAGGGATATAGGATGAAGTTGCGGACCTGGAATTAGCAGTAAAATGTCGAGACGGCGCTATCCTGCAAATTTGAGCGAAAGTTGATGGGACGATGGCGCCTAGCGTGCACACAGTCCTCTGAAAAATCCACGAAACGAAGGGGGATCTGTTCATCTCTGCACAAGGATTCCAGATCTTCAATTTCAGCCACGTACCTGCAACCTACACACAGAAAAGTGGAGACAATTGGGGGGTTAGGGATTAGGGGTTTGCCCTTAGGTCAAACCCCGGTTTTGGAATTATCCAAGAAATGAGAAATGTTGTAAATGTAAATGATCGTAATGTAAAACAAGTACTAGTACCTTGTTGTAAGAATGTTTGTATTCTTACATGCGAAGGTGTAGATGTTGTTGTTTGTTGTATGTTGTATGTAAAATGTAATATGTGATCTCCTCTTCAATGGTTGAATCCTTGTCTTGAATGAAACACTTAGCCTTGAATGGAGACTTAGAATGATCAATTGCTTGAAGGAATGCTTGAATGCTTAAATGTTTGAATATCGCTTCCGTGTCCTTTTTTTCCTATCTCTCTTTTAAAATGGGAGAGGAAATGTAATTTATATACTTGTCAATTAGGGTTGATAGACTGATTTTTCCGACCTTAGGCCGACCAGGAAAGATTATTTTCCAAATTGCAAACATAAAGACCTGAGGTCCCAAAAGAGACCGGGCCCAAAATAGGGCCAGGGACCAAGGCGCTGGGCGCCATGGTCCTGAAGGACCAGGGCGCTGGGCGCTCTGGTCCCACCTCCTGGGATAGCAGGGTGCAAGGAGGATCAGGCCAGGGTGCTGGAAAAATGCAGTTTTTGATGTCATGGACAAGTTTCGGGGTCTCCATTCAGGTTTCGTGTTGCATCGCCATCGTAAAGACCCAAATGTAGTCAAAATTGCAAGTGTCACAATTTTAGGACGCTACAATAACATGTTGGCCTTAACATTGTCAAATTTGGTCTTGAAATTGGGATATGACCATTGTAGGTCAACCTAAATGCAAAAATACTTTGATAACCCCATATTAGGCATCACTCCTAATTCATTTCATCATCTCATATTCATGATTTAAGAGAAAATATTCTTCCTCAAGAATAGATCTGAGTATAAGGAGCATCAAGCTACAAGAAAGTTACCTTCAATTATATTTTCATGATGGATTTTGTGATGATTTATCATGTTATTTCATCAACACTTGAAGGAATTATTTACAGAGCATTGCATCATCAATCAAAGGTATAGTAATTTCAATTCAACATTTACATTCAAGCATTTTATTTTAGATTTAGCCTCTAAGCTCTCTTTTTCATCATCATTGTTGTAGGGTTAATTCCAACCTGAGGTTTGACTTAGGCAAACCCCTATATATCCCAACACCATTTTCCTCTTCTTTTGTGTAGTTGTAAGCTCAAAATTGGGTTCCATACTTAGTTTAAAGGTACAAGAGCATAGTGCAGATAGAGATAGAGGCAACCAAACAAAATTCATCAAGTTAGGAAAGGACTAGGGTGCCTAGCACCATAGTCCAAGTGTTTTAACCTACAATTTCATCAAATTTATAGTTTGGAGACTTCTGAGACCCCATGTTTTGCACTTGCACACCTATGAGGACTAGGGTGCTTAGCCACAATGTCTAGCCATTTTGAGCTTAGATTTCAGACACAAGTTCCTCTCTACATCCCCTTTCCAGTTTTGATCGTCTTAGTTGATTCTCAAACCTGAATTTTTTTGGTTTTGCATTGATTTTAGTCGATTCTCTATCATTCTACCTAATTCTTATATCTTTAATTTAAATCATATCTAGTCAATCGAATCACAAAAGATAACAATCCATCAAGTGCCTAACTCTTGTAATGCCCCGCTATGAGGCCCAAATGACTTAAACAAATAAAAACAATGGAAAGCGAATAATTTTTTTTAAAAGATACATCATACAATTTGCATTGAGTTACATGGAACATCAAGATAAGGGAAAGATATACAAATACTAACTAGAAAAAGTCCTCAAGGCCCCACAACAATGTTACTCAAGGATAACAACTACCAAACATACAAGGACATAAGTAATCTCATAAAATATGATAGCACTATCTTACAAGGATCATGATATATAATATATTGCCATGAGAATATACATATGATCATCAGTTACATCACAGGGTATCCATAAGGATATAATCTCCAAGAGTATAATAATGGAGTGGATACAAAAATCTGGTAAATAATGAAAGTCTTCAATCTTTCCATGAGCCATCACGAACATGAAGCAGGATGAACCAAAACCCAATGGGTGTGAATAACACTCCACCCAACCATGTGGTACCATCAGGTCCACCCCCCGTGCTAGGAGGTATCAGCCAGACCCAAGAGACAAAAGGAAATACAAAAAGATACAAATGACTCACATGAGGCTCACAAGACTACTATCACAAGGGACCCACAAGGCTATAATCATAGGAACTCAAAAGTAAAACAACCAATTTCCAAATAAGTATATATTTTTTTTATCGGTAATATGTATGTTTATTATATTATAAAATTAAAGTAGTACAGTATTAGCATAGGTTTTTAAACATCAAACCACCCAAAAACCACCTACTAAATCCACCAAACCACCCAACAAAACCAGAAGTCAATCGCACCAACAAGTAACCCACCAAACCATCATCCCACACCCAAATTACAGTTAACCGAGCTCAAAATGGCGCTCATTACATCATTGCCATACAAAAATTAACTTCCAATTCAAAGTTCATACGACACTACTAAAAAAACCATAAAAAAATGAAGTTTCCAATACTAAATAACCAAGACCTTGGACAAAGCAGACTAAAAAAGAAAAAAATAGAGGTACCCAGGGCCACAGCCAAGTCATTCTCATTCCACCTCCTCTTGCATAGCCGCATTCATTACCTCTCCAACCGTCTCGCCTCCTCCTTTGTTCGAGAGAATTGCCAAAGGCATATTTTTCTTTGTCAATTCCACAGATAAGCGTCTAGTCTTTGGTCATAGCCTCCTTCCATCCACTTCCTTGTCCCATGCTTCCACACATGCCTTCCTAATGATCTCCTCTAGCTCCATAATTTGGACATACAACTTCAGAGCCTCCCATCCCCATTTCGCCATCTCTCGAAATCGGGCCTTCACTTCTTCTCTTCATCTAAGAAAAGGAATATGCATATGTCTACCTCTTAGTTCAACAAGTTGCTCCAAAATTCCTTTCCACATATCAAACCCTTGACCTGACACCACCCACTCCAGCAAAGACTTGATATTCTCCAGGTATTCATGCGACACTATTGCCTGCATGACTCTTTGAACCTCTACGCATGAGGAGTCCAATTCGAGCCCCCACGCCATTATAAAGAATAGATGCCCACCCTTGTTCTATACCTACGGCCAATTACTGCCACCTCTTCTCCCAACACTAACAGCACAACCTTTAGAAACAATGACCCCTACGACCTGAACATGGTCTTCAACCGTCTCTCCAGAATTGGCCCCCAAAATGTCGGCATCATTTTGTTAGTTTTTAGCAATAAACCACCTTTCTAAATCCCAGGAGAGCTCCCACCATCTGCATTCAATGGGAATTCATTCTCATCATTTCTATTAATGAGTCTATCTCCACCTCCAATGTCACTGCAAAGTTCATAGGCATTAATTACTAGTGTCAGCCAAGCTAACCTAGGCTCGCAGGCAAAGAATGAAAACATGCTCTCACAGACTTCAATTTTCTTGGTGGTACTATATGGTACAAGACATTTTAAACATGACATTGTGTTATGGCATCATCTTTATCCCACCAACTCATCACTTATTTGTCCAATTTGCATGCCATGTTTGATAAGGCATCCGCTAAAGCATTTCCACCCCTCCTAATGTAAGATATCCGAAAAGATTGAAAATTGTTTAATTTCGAACAAATCAAAGCTATGAATTTATTTAATCGCCTACTCCTATCATAATTGCATTCACCACAACCTTAGAATCTCCTTCCAAGTTCACCTTCTGGGTATTCATGTTAACAACCCATTCAATTGCTAATAATGTAGCCTGCACCTCTATGTCATTATTAGTTTCATCTTGTAGTCTCTTCGCTCCCTTAAAGAGGATCACCTCATTTTCATCACGAGCAACACATCCCGCCCTAGAAATGTGTGGGTTACCCCTAGATGCCCCATCAAAATTAATTTTAATCCACCCTTGCTCTGTCTTAGACCACAATTCCTCCACCTGCCTATGCTCCCCACATGAAGGATGAACCCTTGAAAACTAATCTCTATACTCAAATCTATTAATCTAAAATATTTAATTTAATCCTTTATTCTATCTTATCGAAATAAGCTATAATTTCCAAATAATGAATATATAAATATTTGTCTCATCATTATGCATATACTAATGCATTTACATTTACAAATAATTATGGGAGTTATATTTGTGAAATTATTATAATCTTCTTTTGGGGGGGGAAATGGGGAGGCTCTTTCCATGAAGAAAATGGATTTTGTGCATGAGAAACTTTCTGGTTTTGGGGGGAAATGTAATGGGATTTGGGAAAAATATCTGAGTGAAACAAAGAAATTGAAATGAAAATGGATAAATGGGTAATGGAGGATTGATTTTATTTGTTGGTTTGAAGCTATTTTGTTGAACTTTGCATAGCTAGGAGTTTGCTAGAAGGATAGTGCTTCTACCTATGTGGGTTTGTCTAGTTAGCGAATAGAGGTAGGATTTCTTGATTTTTAAATTTATTGCATGTAAAATTTGAAAAGGAAATGCCTATTGTGGGAGATTTGGGGTTTATATAAATAATCAAACCACTTAAAAACAACATGGAATAATTATATTTGCAAATCTTAAAATAAATAACAATCTGCCTTAGAACAAACAACAGGGATTCACATAAAATTATATGAGGAGAGAATAATATATAAATATATACTATTTTTCCAAATCCAAGAATCCAAATGCACTATTCACTAGTGAATACACTTAACCCCAATTTTTTTTTATTTCTTTTAAACAAGATCAAACAAGAATTTACAAAACAAGGCCAGAGATTGAAAGCTTTTCCAGATACCTAATTTAACCCAGAATTAATAATTTTAAATCTATAAACCCCAAATTTCCCACAACAGGCATTTTATTTTTAAATTTTACATGCAATAAATTAAAGAAATCAAGAAATCCTACTTCTATTCGCTAACTGGACAAAACCACATAGGTAGAAGCACTATCCTTCCAACAAACTTTCAACTATGCAAAGTTCAACCAAATAGCTTCAAACCAACAAATCAAATCAATCCTCCATTACCCATTTCTCCATTTTCATTTCAATTTCTTTGTTGAACTCATATATTTTTCCCATATCCCATTACATTTCCCCCAAAAACCAGAAAGTTTCTCATGCACATAATCCATTTTCTTCACAACAAAGCCTCTCCATTTTTCCCCCAAAAAGAAGATTATAATAATTTCCCAAATATAACTCCCCAATGCATGCAAAAATTCCAAATTAATAAAGTTCATTAATTTATTTTGTAACTCCATGCAAAAATAATTGGAATCAATTAAAAATAAATTACTTTTTAAAAATTAATTTCTTTAATTCCCAAATTAATTAATCATTTACAACAAGGATAAAAATTAATTTAATTAATTTAATTTAATCTTGCACAATTTAATTTTTTTTTATTAAATCATTAATAAAAAATATTCAAGTACTATTTGTTTATAAAATTAATCTTTTTCACAATAATATTTAATTTCGCTTTTTAATAAATTATTTTCTGAATAGTAGTTTAGATCAATCACTTGACTAAGCTAATTAACTAAATATATTAATGCACAATCTTTCAATTATATTAATTAATTAATCATTAATATTTAATTACTTTTAAACATTATTAATATTAATACATTACACTAACACAAGGGTAAGGGACTGAGACTAACAACTCAAAATACCAACAGGACTAACATTAACATGACTGACAAACAAAGAACAAGGGTACCTGACAGGGGTCTTATTCCTGTAGGAATGATGGTACAACAAGGGTCTGACTGATAACTCCAATTTCCACTTTACCATTGGGTCTTAGAGCATGCTCAAACCTGAAGGTTCAGGTGGAGTTGATGCTCGGTACCTACAGCTGCATAAACAAATTGTCGCACATGTACATACAACCATATAATATCATACCGTGAAAAGGGAATGGAAGCGATATAGCTTTTCCATAAGAGCAGTGTGATGCTTTTCCCTTTCACCCAAGCACATCAAGGATAAAGAATAGAGCATGTCAAAATAGAAAAACATCGATAAATATGCATATTAACTCCTAACATCATATATATATATAACATCAAAGCATAAATAACATCAAACAACCACATCATAGTCAACAATAAGAAAATCATCATCAAGCCTACGATCATTATAGCATATATCATAAACAGTCACACAAACTACAACAAGGATCATCCATAGTCAAACTAGGTTAAATCAAGTCTGCTCAAGGGAGGGGCATTACAACTCTCTTAAGGGTTTGAAGTTGGGCATATTGGCTATTCCTCAAAATAATTGATGGGACGGGGATTGATTCCTAGTTTGCATGTTTAAGCTAGTGAATACTATTTCAACCATATTACACTACAAGAAATAACATTTTCACCGAAGCCACCAATACAACTACAACCTATTCCATGTTTTTCCCTAAATGTACCCCAAACACTGGGTTTTCCTTTATTAGGTATATATAGGTGTAATAGTAAGAGTGAAAAAATTTATCACTATAACAATACCTATCAAAAATCACAAGTGATGCAACTACACCAATGTAGGACGTGTTGGATTAAAGAGGAAAATATTCTAATAATTAATTAATCATTAATTAATTATGAAGACCCTTTTACTTTATTCACTTAAGCTAAAGTTAGGAATTATTTTTAAATTGTTACATTGAGCTATTTTTAAGTCATGTTGTCTCATTGAATAGGATGGGAACACTTTTCATAACCTGATGAGGTCCTCACTTAGGGTTTGATCTAGTATTCCTTTACCATTTTCATGAGGATTCATCATTCGTTAAGATATTGCGTCAATACAATTCTTAGGTTGTTGAAAAATTTTGTTTTCCTTTAAGATCATGAAGATAAATCTCTATCCAATTAAATACTCAAAGGATGATATACAAGACTTGGATAGCTATAACATGAAAATATGAATCTCATATGCAAATCTGAAAATTAAGTTTCCTTAGCTCACCTGATGATTTTACTACATCACTCACTAGGTAGTATGAAAAGGTTGTATAGATGGACACATTTGAGGCCTTAAAAATCATAGTCTCTTATTACAACTCAAGGCATGAGAGACCAAAAGGCTTCAAATAGAAAGGCATGAAATCAAAATACAAGGATTCTGAGAATAATGATAAATAAAAGGAATCACATTTACAAGATACCTTTGATTCTTTTTATTCTTCTCAGGTGGAATCATCCAAAAAGGATATAACATAATATACCCAATGAAAAAGGTTAGGATATGGTGAGCATCAATGATATGAAAAGTAGATTATTGTGATGAAACACATTTTATATAAGAATCATATTCAATTTACTTCATCTATGTCATATGGTACATTATTTTCTTCCACGTCAACACCTACACAATCTAGGTTAACTAGCATGGCACATAGAGTAGATAAGATGAAAGGTCAAGCACTCCTTGCATCCACCAATTTTTAATCTATCCAATGACTTTTTGATTAGTGGCCTCTCATCTCATGGTGGTGCAGGATCACCCTTCCAAGCTCTCCCTCCTTCTTGTTTTGTTGGTGTTATGCTTCTTATGAAGCCATTGTACATAAAATAATGAGTCATGTGCTCATAGGTCCTAGTTAGGGTCCTAGAGGAGATCTTAGGGGTCATTAGTCAAGATTGTGATTTTCTTGAAAATGGAGTATGTGTGTCTTTGTGGTGTTTAGGGGTCCTTAATAACATGGTGGTGTCCTTAGGTTGGCCCAATGTGGGTTTAGGAATCATGAAAAGCAACATTGAGAAAGTTGCTCAAAAGTTGCAAAAGTTGCATGACAACTTTTCCACCAGGAGGTCTAAATCCTTAGTTTGGCATGAAAAACCCTAATATGGGCACACAGATTGAGGCAAAGGTGGTATAAGTATTTTCAAACCCTAAGTTAAGGGGTTGGATGTCAGAGATTGTACGGCTCAAGCAAACTGAATTGACTGTGACTATTTTGTTGGTTACCAGTCAGTTTGAATGAGGCTACCGAGCAAGTTAAAGGATTGATTTGCATGAAAAGCTATGTGAAATGTCTTCTATGGTATAAATAATTCCATTGTGAGTGATTAGATTATCTTTTTATTTGCTGGTTGAGTGTGTTTGTAAATAGTTTGTAAATTGCAGTCTCACTGTCCAATTTTAGACTGGTTTGTGCAAATGAAGTTTTAACTCCATTCCCCATTGTGGAATCACCATGAAACAATGGGGATTGGAAGTAAAGACCCTATACTATAGTCCCATGCAAGCAGGGCCCTTGAAAATGTAGGGAGGCCAAACAAAGACCCACTCCTAGGCGAGACTGGATAGTGCCCGGCTAGGAGAGGTCAAGTTGCAGAGGTCTTGAAGAGAAAGGTTGGTAAGTGGAGAGTGCACCCTTTGGAGGAGGTGTAGAGGAGTGAGTGAAGCATCATTGGTGTGAAGGAGGAGCCTCCACCAATCCAAATAAGGTGGCTACAACTCAAAACACTCACTATGACCCAGGCAGACTCTAAAAACCCTCACAAATACCCTTGAAAACCTTAAAATCCACCTGGGATAGTGTACGGACACTTGGAGGCCTAAAACCTAGAAAATAATTGATTCCTTGCCAAATGAATGGTAGTCCATTTTGGGAGTTTGGGTTGTTTGTGCATTGTTTGTGAGAGGGAGCCCTAAAGGACCGGGTAGGAGGCCTAATTGGTCCTAATCCTTGTAGCCCTATTTGAAGGCAAAAACCCAAATTAGTGAAATCGGTAAGGGGTTAGAACCTTGAAACCTCTTGGGGGCATATGAATGGGTGGAAATACCATGAAATAGACCTGATACAACCTTGCTAAGACCTTGGAAGGTGTGGAACAATCTTAGCCCTTATTAGCCATAGTAAGGGGTTTTGAGTCTCATGAGTAGGTGAGACCTTAGGAGAAGCATTACAACTCATTGGTGGGTGGATTGGGCAAGGTCAGGGGATTCCTCAAGCAAAGGAAGTCCTAGAGACCCTAGGGTGTGAGGAGAACACCAGGTGATCCAAGAGAAGGATCCAAGAGCATAGACTAGGCTAGTCTATCCCTAACCCCATCTCATCACATGGCTTCATCTTTGGGTATGTTATCTTCATATGAGCATTACACTTTACCACACATATTGATGGGGAACAACACCTATATTAGTATTAGTAAAAAAGGATCTATATATTTTTGATGACATATTTCATGATGTACTTTGTGTTTTTTTCACTATCCTCTTATCTCCTTTTCATATATATCAAGTTTTTCACATAGTGAGGTAGGGAATATATTTAAGTTTATAGTAGATTTGCAGAGTCAAGATGCTATTGTAGTTAGGATAGTTGATCATGCATCTTGTTTGTATTATTTTTCTCACTTCACTATTGATGATCTTGTAATTTCATTAATTAAATTACACTCTCATGCATCTAGAGTGGATCAAATATTTAAGGAGAAGCTTGTTCGCTTGAACCTTATTAGTGCTTTCTATATTTAGGAGACGTGCTTCTTTTGGCTTATGTTCACTTAGTTGAGCTAATATTTAGTTCTTTCAACTAATTTTAGTTTCCTAATTTTAATTAGGTTTCTCTTACTTTCTATAAAGCAAGCCTTTATGCATTGTTGTTTTCATTTAGTAATCTTTTGCTTTGAGGAATGTAGTAATTTCTTTCTTATTTCTCTCATTTGTGGAAGTCATTCTTTATTTGTTGTTTGATCTTGAAATCTTGTGTTGCAAATTTCAACATGGTATATGTGTGTGAATGAACAACAAACATCTTCTCAATCTTTGAGGTTTTCTTTTCTCAAAAGAATTACAGGATTCTAGATCTATCCTTCTTTATGAACATGGAAAGTGTGCAACTTTTCTATTCATTTTGGATCAAAAAGAACCTCACCATTATGTTCATAGTGTTCCAAAACCTACAAAATTTGAGTAGTTGAGTTTTTTGGGATTTTTTCTAAGGGCACATATTTCAAGGCAATATCTGGGGTAAAAAAATACCTTGGAATGTTGGAGAAAAATAGACCTCACCATTGCATTCGCAACATCCCAAAACCTATAGATTAGCTATGGTTTCATCAAAATATGAGAAGTTGACTTTTTAGGTCTTTTTTCGGGCATGCGATTCTAGGCGACTTCTATCTTTGACCAAAAATATGTGCATCCTAGAGAAAAATGGACTTCGTCATTACATCCTAGAAAAAACAAAAAGCTACAAGTTGACTATTCATTTCCAAAAAATTGACCAATTGACTTTTTTGGGCAATTTTTTTGTGGGTACATTTTTCCAAAAAAACTCGCTCATATGGATCTATATAATCATTGACATAGGCATAGAGAATATCTTGTTGTTAGCCTCTAAGAGAATATTTGGTAGAATATACCATTAACAAAATATTCTATTTAGGCCTTTTTTGGCTTTTTGACCTATTTTGGAAAAATGACCATAATTTTTGCATATGATGTAGAAATTGGGCAAACAAGATACCTCATAAAGATGGTTCCAATCCCGATCTAATGGTGCTATTATTTTTCTAAGATTTTGTTGTTGGTATATTTTAAGCCTATTAAAGTTACATATGGTATTTTTGCTCCCAAGTTGCTATCTTTTTCCATTTCATCTTTTTTTGTGTTTTGTGTAGTATTGGAAAGGTCTCTTGGAGATCTTGACATCTATCCATACAATTTTTATAGATATTTTTCCCATGTATATTTTATTCTTTTTTTTATGTTTTCATATTATAGAAGATTACTTGGTCATTTTGGCTCTTGAAATTTTTTTGTTTGCATTGTAAAACTTCAATTGGGCTTTTTTACATGTATTTACACCATTATGGCCTATTTGGGAATTTTGAGCACATTTTGCACACACTTATTTATTTATAGACATAATGAGATAAAGTGCCACTCTTTTGAATAATTATTAGGGATTTTAAATATTTTGTTGTGCCTTATTTTGTACATGCACTATATTATACAGTGGCATGGGGGGTTGTGTACTATGCCTTTTGTTTTCCATCATACCTTTGTCGAGTGAGTGTCTCTTCGTGATGACATCAATCCTCATGATTCTTGTCTCATGCATTTCTGCTTTGGTTGCATACCCTTTTTTAGTTGTAGGTACTTTCTTATGCACATTCAATTTTTTATTCTCATTCATGCATTACATGGTGACACATCATTTTAGTGGATTTATCATGTCTCTCCCTCATTAGCATTATGGAAGGGTTTCTACTATTAGTGCTAACGCTTCCTTGATTTCACTTTAAGTGAGCTATGTATATAGTATTTGTTCCTATGTACTAGCCAGATGTAGTAGTCATATTTCAGTGAGATGGAGACTTTACCATATAGACACTCTTGCATTCCATCTTTATGGAGGTGACCTATCCTTGGTCTTGATCAATGTTATCTAGGTTATTGGCACCTGTACTTTTATTAGTGTAAAGTGGAAAATCGCGAGCGAACCCTAAGTGTTCCCCCCACCACTCCAAGGAGAGAGAAAGGGGGTTACTAGGGTTGACGGTTTTCACTTAGGGGAGACTTTACATTCAAAAGAGGGGTTGAAACCCACAAGATCCAATCCCACACAATGCAAGATTGGATTCTAAATGAGTTTCAAGGGTTAAGACAGCAAGGCTACCCTCTTTTGTAAAGAATGTAGATAGAAGGATTGAGCTAGGAATGCATGAAAAGTGAGAAAGATTCACTTATAAACAGAGATAGGAATATGGGATGAAGCTGCAGACCTGGAATTAGCAGTAAAATGTCGAGACGACACTGTCCTGCAAATTTGAGCGAAAGTTGATAGGACGATGGCGCACTGCGTGCACACGGTCCTCCGAAAAATCCGCGAAACGAAGGGGGATCTGTTCGTCTCTGCATAAGGATTCCAGATCTTCAATTACAGCCACGTACCTACAACCTACACATAGAAAAGAGAGGACGATTGGGGGGTTAGGGATTAGGGGTTTGCCCTTAGGTCAAACCCCGATTTTGGAATTAACCAAGAAATGAGAAATGCTGTAAATGTAAATGATTGTAATGTAATAAAGTACCAATACCTTGTTGTAAGAATGTTTGTATTCTTACATGCGAAGGTGTAAATGTTGTTGTATGTTGTATGTTGTAAGTGATCTCCTCTTCAATGGTTGAATCCTTGTCTTGAATGCAACACTTAGCCTTGAATGGAGACTTAGAATGATCAATTGCTTGAAGGAATGCTTGAATGCTTGAATGCTTGAATGTTTGAATGTCGCTTCCGCCTTTTTTCCATCTACCAAAATGGGAGAGGAAATGTAGTTTATATACTTGTCAATTAGGGTTAAAAGACTGATTTTCTCGACCTTAGGCTGACCAGGAAACATTATTTTCCAATTTGCAAACATAAAGACCCGAGACCCAAAAGAGACCGGGCCCAAAAATAGGGCCAAGGACCAGGGCGCTGGGTGCCATGGTCCTGGGGGACCAGGGTGCTGGGCGCCCTCGTCCTGAAGGACCAGGGTGCTGGGCACCATGGTCCCACCTCCAAGGATAGCAGGGTGCAAGGAGGATTAGGCCAGGGTGCTGAAAAAATGCAGTTTTTGATGTCATGAACAAGTTTCGGGGTCTCCATTCAGGTTCAGTGTTGCGTCACCATCGTGAAGACCCAAATGCGGTCGAAATTGCAAGTGTCGCAATTTTAAGATGCTACATTTAGCCCCCACTTTAGCGGGAGTATAAGCGTACGCTCATACTTCTGGTAAAGTACAAGGAAACAACATTGAAAGACTTTCACCACGTCAAGGAGGCAAGACACACCAAGCCCCCAGTGGACTAAGGATCTTACGACTTCGATTGACAAAGTAAAAAGGGAAGATCATGAGGGAGAACCATGACTATCAGTAGTAAGGTTCCCTCACTATGAGTCATGCAAGATAAATACCAAAAATTTTCAAGGCAAAGCTAAGTTCGCCAATAAATTTTCAAGTATAGACGGGGTGTATGCCCCCCTACGTTAAAGTGATCGCACATGCCTCAACGGGGGTGATTTCTTTAAGGTAGTGATACACATAAGAAATAAGAAGGGAAAGGAGCATGTTATCACAAAGATTTAGCCCCCAAGTGTGAGATAAACCCAAGGATAATAGACACAAAACATGAATCACGAGGTGACTTCGCTTTCCTCGGGGTCAGTATGTTGTATGATAATTCATGTAGATCAAATGTATGCATAATTGTTCTTCATTCCCCAATCAAGGAAGGTCACCTAGAAGAAGGGAACACATGTATCTTTTGAGTCAACATGAGAGAGACCAAAAGAGATCTCAATGCTTTGCATCATCCTCAAGTAGACAACACTAAGGACAACAAATAGAAGAATGAGAATAACACATAGAAGAAGTAACAAAAGAAAGAGAGGAGGAGAGAATCTGCTATGCTAATGAAACTAGTCTAGCACGTCATCCACCCCCTGATCTTGCTGATCAATATTTCGGGAAGGCAGGGAACACACTAGAGGAGGAACATCCAACACAGCAGATGGAGCTAAAACAAGATCCAAACAAGGGCTATGTTCATGTTCCAAGCCACATTGTTCTTGTCTAGGAGCTAGGATAAGTGCTTTAGAAAATTCTTTAGATAAATGGTTATCAACATCAACATATTCATATTCACTATCAGAAGCAAGAGAAGTAACATTTTCATCATGAATAACATTTTCATCTATATCATCATCAAGATTTATAAAAATAGGATCTTTAACTCGCACAGGATCAAGACCATCATGTATCTTATGTTTAGGAGATTTTGGTTCAATTTCCGGCTGAGGAGAAAATGGAATAATGTTTGTTGAAGGTGTTTTTGGGGATTGCAAAGTTTGAGAAGCAGCTGCCTGAGCTCTAAGATGACGCTTTCGTCAACGTTCACGCGCAGAACGATTTTGTCTAGTCTTAGTAGGAAGTGGAGAAGATTGAGGAGGAGGAATGTTCTCATCCTTATCGCTTGGGTGTTTAGGTTGTGGTCTCTTAGGCTGGATAATAGGAGAAGAAGAAGGTATCTTCTCTCCATAAGAGGAAGGAGGAGGAACTGCTCCATATAAAGGAGGAATATTTGGTTTAGGAAGGAGACCAAGTCCATCATGACGAGGAGGTATAGGCCTACTTTTAGAAAGTTTATTAGACATAGACATAGTCACATCCATAGGAATGGGTTGGGAATCTTCTTGAGGAAAGACATTAGCTTTATCTTTCAAAGGAAGAACTTCCTTCTCAAGAACGATAGGAATATCAAGTTTGGGTGTTCTAGGTTCACTTAGAGATAGGATCATATCTGTTTTCCACTTTTGATAAGATTTGAAAAGATGATCACTTCGCGAAGGAAGAGATTGGAATTGTTTAGGCCAAAAATAATCAATAGGAACGCTAGAAGTTCTTTCAGCTGGTTTAAAGAGACTATGATTGACAGTAACAACTTCACCATTATGGGGAAATTTCAAACACTTATGAATAGGAGAAGCAACAGCTTTCATGGAAGATAGCCAAGGATAGCCTAGCTTCACACGAAATTGTTCGGATGAAGGAATAATAGCAAAGTTCACATCAAGGGATTTGTTATGAACTTCAATAGGTAATGTAATAGAACCAATTGCAGGAGAAGAAAATGCATCAAATAATTTCACAATCACATCTGTTTTGTCATAGATCACTTGATTCAATTGCAAAGTAAAAAGAAATTCTTCAGTAATAACATTAACCATGCACGAAGGATCAATAAGCACTCCACGGCAAGGTGTATTCTTGACTTTTGCAACTATGTATAAAGGACCATCAGGTGCCCTAATAGTTTCACTAGAATCAAATGTGATGGAAGGTTCTTTAGGGTTTTCTTGCTGCTCTACAAAGTTAATCACATTCAAAGTCATAGACACAAGACCATCAGATGAGAAAGAGGAATCATTAGTCTCAATCACATTAGAGGTATGAGAAGGTAATGGATCAGTAAAATTTTTAAGATTTTGGTTAGGAGGAGCTACAGATGTGTTGCCTTTATCATTCACTCCAGAAACAGAGATAGTATTGTTATCAATCAAATCTTGAATTTTACCCTTTAAAGAAAAACATTTTTCAGTATCATGCCCAGGTTGACGATGAAATTGACAAAAAGATTTGTTATCAAAATAGGGTGAATTAATCTTTGCAGGATCGATTTGCCTTATAGGAGGGAGAGTAAGCACATTTTGTTCCAATAACTTATTCATAATACTATGCAATGATTCACTCAAAGGAGTAAACTTTCTTTCCTTCTTGAAAAACTTAAAAATAGGAGGCACACCTGATGCTGCATTCACATTGTTGTTGATGATGTTTTCATTGAATTTAATGGACTCTCTGTTCGGTTTAAACTTCCCAAATGGTTGTTGACTACTATCACCCTTATCACTCGGAGCCATAGGATTTGCTTGTTCCATTTGACTCACAGTCAGTTGATAATTGTGAAGAGTTGCACACAACTGTTGGAAAGAAGTAAACTCAGAAAACAGAAGTTTGTCTCGAATGTCTTTTTGTAAATTAGAAATAAAGATTCTTTGAATATCATTGTCAGGCACTGGAAAAGAGATTTGAGCACACAAATGCTTATATCTACCAATGAAATCAGTCACTTTTTCTTTAACACCTTGTTTACAATGCATTAAATCAATCAAAGTAACTTTAGGACTTATATTGTTTTGAAATTGTTGAATAAAAGCATTTGCAAGTTGTTCGAAAGAAGTAATAGAATAAGAAGGCAATGAGCAATACCATTGTAGGGCTTTATTTCTTAATGTCCTAGTAAACAGTTTTGCAAGCAACCTTTGGTCATAAGCAAAATCAGTACATATTGTTTGAAAAGTCTTAACATGTGTTAGAGGATCACCTTTACCATTATAAAGCTCCAAATGCGGGATTTCAACATGTTTCGGAGGGATAGCTCGAACAATGTCAAGAGAAAGTGGGCTCGCAACATCAAATGTGGGCACACTAAACTTGGATTGATTCATAGAGGCAATTTGTTGTTGTAAAGAAGAGACAGTTTGTGCAAGATTATTAATGGTCGCTTCAGTTGAAGAATTTATATTAGATGTGTTAGATTGAGATGGAGGTATTATGTTATTGAAAGAAGGTATTGATTGAGAGTAAGGTGGTGGGACGCTATGATAGTTAGTCATAGGAGATGATTGGAAAGGAGGAGCACTACAAGGAGGAATGGAATGGTTGAATGAATTGCCCCCTTGTGTCATGTTCATTTGTGGAGATGTAATAGGAACATTTATTGAAGGAATTAATGAAGAAGTTGGATTGAATGAAGGAAGAGGGTTAATTGAAGAGGAAGGATTGCCCCCATGACTGGTGATCATAGGCGGAATGTCTTGTATAGAAGTAGTCATTATGTTTGATGTAAAGGTAGGTATACTAGCAATAGAAGTTGTCAACGGAATAAAATGATTGACTTGAGTGGGAGGTTGTGTATAACCTAAAGTTTCGGCACAACTCTTCATAGGCATCACATTCCAATCCACAATGTGTGCAATACCACGCAAAATATCAATTCCATTCTTATCACTTTGAACCATACATTTTAGACCCTCAATTAATGAAAGAGCTTGACTATCGGGATACTCTTGAGACATCCATTGCTGAAAATCATCAAATTGGTTATCCAATTTTGAAAGTTGTTCTACAGAAACCTCATGGAGAGCTTCTTCATCATTAGGAGGATTAGAGGAATTACCCGTGTCCTTGTTAAAAAGGCTATTCAAATTAGGTTTCATCTCCTTAGTAATTAAACCTTGGAAAGACTTAATTCTAATGCTTCGTCTAATGGGAATAGTGTAAGTAGGGCTTATTGTTGTAAAACTCATGCACTAGAGAGGGAGAGAAGATTTTGAATTTAGAGGTAGCAAATTTCAATAAAATCAGCCAATCTCCCAGATTTAAGCTGTTAAATGTAATCACGACAATCTCCCGAAATTTCAGAAACAAAAGTCAGGGACTGTGGCGCTCGGGGTGCACACGGTCCTCGCAACTTTTTTTGAAATTTTCAGGGATGAAAGTTATGATGATTTTAAAGCTAATCTGAAAAAATTGAGTGATTTTACGATCTATAGATAGGCCAAATTAAAGTTGCAATCTCAAAATTGAACCCTACCCAGATTGTTGAAAAATGCAAAATTTGAATTTTGAAAAGAGAGGGAAACTGAAATTTTGAATTTTATGATTTTAAAGGGAATACCAAAAGCAATGCAAGTTTTGAATTTTAAAATTTGACTCAATTTCACGCAAAATTCAATTTTGAAAGCGGAAATCAAAGTTGTTGCAATTAAACACTTAATTTCAAAAGTCACAAATTGCAAGAATTTGAATAAAGCACTGAAATTTTGAATGAATGCCAACACACTTTTCAGATTTAGGACAGTAAGAATACAATTTCGACACAAAATTTCAATTTCAACAATTTTTGAATGATTAGAAGCCTTAATCCAAGCAATCACTAGACCAATTTTGACCTTAATTTTGAAAGTGTTGTAATTGATAAAATCAGCCAAAATTTTGGATTTTAGCAGAAAAATACAGTAAGATCTAACTCCCGAAATTTCAGAAAAAATGTCGGGGACAATGGCGCTCGGGGTGCACACGGTCCTCGCAACTTTTTTCCAAATTTTCAAGGATGAAAGATATTATGATTTTATTGCGGAGTCCAAAGTTACAGCTGATTTGGAGATGTTTTGATCAGTGAAATTGTCGGTCAAAAGTTGAATCAAGAGGGTTTTAAAAATTAGGGTTTTGACACTTCACCACTTAATTTTCAGAATTAAAGCACAAATATGAATTGATAATTTGCAATAGAAGGGTAGATCTGAAACAAGCATTAACAATTAGACATTTCACAAGCTTAATTACTAAAAAGAAAATTTAGGGTTTTTATGCAATTAACCTCTAAAATTTGCAAAAGATCAAACATGGAAATGTAATCAAGGCATCCAATTTTCAGATCTAACCATGAATAATCAGAAAGGATGTTCACGTCGGGTTCACCAAAATGTAAAGCAAAAAATCGCGAGCGAACCCTAAGTGTTCCCCCCACCACTCCAAGGAGAGAGAGAAAGGGGGTTACTAGGGTTGACGGTTTTCACTTAGGGGAGACTTTACATTCAAAAGAGGGGTTGAAACCCACAAGATCTAATCCCACACAATGCAATATTGGATTCTAAATGAGTTTCAAGGGTTAAGACAGCAAGGCTACCCTCTTTTGTAAAGAATGTAGATAGAAGGATTGAGCTAGGAATGCATGAAAAGTGAGAAAGATTCACTTATAAACAGAGATAGGAATATGGGATGAAGCTATGGACCTGTAATTAGCAGTAAAATGTCGAGATGACACTTTCCTACAAATTTGAGCGAAAGTTGACAGGACGATGGCGCCCAGCGTGCACACGGTCCTCCGAAAAATCCGCGAAACGAAGGGGGATCTGTTCGTCTCTGCATAAGGATTCCAGATCTTCAATTATAGCAGCGTACCTGCAACCTACACACAGAAAAGAGAGGACAATTGGGGGGTTAGGGATTAGGGGTTTGCGCTTAGTTCAAACCCCGGTTTTGGAATTAACCAAGAAATGAGAAATGTTGTAAATGTAAATGATTGTAATGTAATAAAGTACCAATACCTTGTTGTAAGAATGTTTGTATTCTTACATGCGAAGGTGTAAATGTTGTTGTATGTTGTATGTTGTAAGTGATCTCCTCTTCAATGGTTGAATCCTTGTCTTGAACGCAACACTTAGCCTTGAATGGAGACTTAGAATGATCAATTGCTTGAAGGAATGCTTGAATGCTTGAATGCTTGAATGTTTGAATGTCCCTTCCACCTTTTTTCCATCTACCAAAATGGGAGAGGAAATGTAGTTTATATACTTGTCAATTAGGGTTAAAAGACTGATTTTCCCGACCTTAGGCCGACCAGGAAACATTATTTTCCAATTTGCAAACATAAAGACCCGAGACCCAAAAGAGACCAAGCCCAAAAATAGGGCCAGGGACCAGGGCGCTGGGCGCCATGGTCCCACCTCCAGGGATAGCAGGGTGCAAGGAGGATCAGGCCAGGGTGCTGAAAAAATGAAGTTTTTGATGTCATGAACAAGTTTCGGGGTCTCCATTCAGGTTCAGTGTTGCGTCACCATCGTGAAGACCCAAATGCGGTCGAAATTGCAAGTGTCACAATTTTAGGACGCTACAATTAGCATGTTATTATTGCATGGTTAAGTAGTGTCATTAGGGTCACTTATGCAGATTCATGTGTCATCTATATCTTTGATTGCTAAATGTTTGCCTTGGTTTCACATCTATTCATTGTTTGAGTAGCTTCTTTGGAGGAACTCATGTAGATTATTGTCTACTTGATCTTGGTTTTAGAGGATGTTATTAATTCAACACTATAGCAGTTATCATTTGACAATTGTTTATAGATTCTTTGTTCTTTGAGGATGTTCTTCAAGTTCCTATTTTTGTTGGGACATTATTTTTGAAGGCTTCTTAGTTGTTCATTCATTTTCTCTCTTTTGGAGAGGACTTTTCTCCCACTGAATTTTTCATCTTTTCCCTAGTTTTGAGAGATTTCCCCTTTTTTGTATTATGTATCTAATCAGGTCTTTAGTTGTTAGGACCCATCTTTTGCATTTCATGCATTTACATTTATAGATTTTTACTTCTCCCTAAGTTTCACTTAAGTGGGGGTGTTGGTGTATTCTATATTTAGAAGACATTCTTTTTTTGGCTTAAGCTCACTTTGTTCAACTAACCTTTAGTTTTCTAATTTTAGTTTAGGTTTCTCTTTCTTTCTATAAAGTGAGTCTTTATATATTGTTGCATTCATTTTATAATCTTTTTTCTTTTGAGTAATATATAAATTTCTTTCTTGTTCCTCTCATTTGTGAAAAAAATTCTTCATTTGTTGTTTGATCTTCCAAGCTTGTATTGCAAACTTCAACAAACCTTTGTGTACTTCCATCAACCTTGGTTCATGAGACTTATGTTGAGATTCCACCTCCTACATCTTCAAAGATTAGTTCAATTAAATGATATGTCAATTGTATTTTAGTTTCAACTTTGTGGGATGACTTCTTGCTAGACATTGTAGAATTATTTATGTAACATCATAAATTGTACCCTGTGCAATTCCATGTCACATAGCGCCTTTACTTTAGTTGAATCAAAGATGATGATCAAACTTCCACTTCACCTTCTTGCTCAACATATTTCACCATCTATCTTGCCCAATCTCCCAATCATTTGGACTATATTATTCATGGACACCTATGCATCACAAAGACATATGTGCATCACTCATTCATCCTGGAAATATTCAGACTAAAGGTGGCCATTGAGAAGTTACACCTGCAAATTATAGCAATCTAACACCTCCTTTGACTCCTACCAAATTTGGGGATGATTCCCAATACCCTTTATCTTGCTATTTTGGTTCATTTTTCCTCTCTAGAATTCAAAGGACTCTCTTGAACTCTCACATTCTCTATATTTCACTACTTCTTTAATTTAGTGTTTATATCATTTCCATTGTTGCTCTCATTAAAGCTTCATCAACTTGAGAGGCTCACGCTTTCCCTCATCCCAACAAGCTCAAATTTTTTGGTGTTGAAGGGGAGTTCCTTAGCTCTTATTTGTTTCATTGTTTATTTTCTTATCTCTAATTTTGCATATCATTGGTTGCATTTTCCTTTATTGCATTTCCATTATCATTTCTCCAATCTATCTATCTTGGTTGTCTATGGAGGTTGAAACATAAAAGTAGGGGTTTGACTATGGCAAATATCTAAATCACTGATGAATACTAAGAGCAGGGGGGGGTGAATTAGTATACCAAAAATTACTGAATTCAAACACTTAAACAGTTTAGCAGTAAATTGGTATAACAGTTTTATTAACAAACCGGTTAACACAAATACAAACCAAACAGTAAATAAGGCATTCACCCACATAAGCATAATCACCATAACACAAGAGATTTTGATGTGGAAACCCAAATGGGAAAAACCACGGTGAGATGAAACTCACAAGTAACTATCTATAGAATAGTAACTAAACTGGTTAAGGTCATGCAATGTTCTTTACCAAAACAGATCCTATTAGGAATCTCAATCTCTGTTAGGAGATAAGTCCGATTAAAGACTACCTTGTGAGAGGATTTTAGATCCATAGTTGTGAACCACCTTGTTAGAGGATTTACAAAGGCTTTGTCAGGCCTACCCAGTTAAGGGTTACAGACTTGTCGAAGATGTGAGTAATCAACAAGTGAGTGATCTAAATACTAGCACAGTATGCTTGGTTAGATCCTTGATAGCTCATTGTTAATGCATTTTAGCATTACTTCAGTCTTCAAAATCTCCACACTTTGTTTCTTCACACAAACCTAATCTCCTTCTGTGATCGCACATGCAAAAAACTCATCAACCACACAAAACCCTAACATCTACTAAAACCCTAGACATGATGTCCTTATAAAGGAATCTGATTTCATGTCAGTCCAATAGGATTACATTGCAAGTTCCTAGGTTCAGTACATCTGGACAAATTTGGTAACACGACACAGAATCACCGCCAAAGTGTCGGTGGATGATAACTCATCACAAAAATAATACCAGTTGGTAACTCATCACAGAGTAATACCGGTTCATACATTTACCTATTACTGGTTCACATATTTTATCGATTACCAATTTGCCAAAATGAAGACTGGGAAAAATGATAGCAACCTCTTTGTTTCTTCATACCACTTTGCAATCCTCGAACCACTTGAGGTCTTCATACCGCTTGGGTCTTCATACCACTTGAGATCAGTAAACACTTTCTGCAAAACACTGATAGTTTAAAGACTATAATACATAATACCGGTTGGAACAAATACCAGTTGAGCATAACTCATACATACAAAAAGTGATCTCAAAGCAAGTGTGTGTCCATCAATGACAATCACAACAACATCATCAAAAATGCCAACAATCTCCCCCTTTGGCATTGATGGCAACACTTAGGAAAAATTTTGACATCTAAGTATTTTACAACAAACATATGTCATAATCAAAATTACTCCCCCTAAGCATATAAACTATCCCTTTTGTAGAAAAAACAATGTATACTACTCCCTTACAGAGATAAACATGAAAGTATACATAACATGCATCAAAATTTTAAATACAAAATACTACTCCCCCTTTGCCAACAATGACAAAGTACTACGGAATAACCCCAGTTTCTCATTATCATTAAAATAATAAATGTTTATGACAATAATGAGTGAAACTTATCAAAAAATGATTTAAAATCCTGCATAAATGTCTTCATGGATAAGGACCATGACTCAAGCAATGAGGTAGCAATCTCACTTTCCATTTGCATCTGGGATACTTGTTCCTCCATGGCGTCCAAGGTACTCATCTCTTGAGTGACCGTTAAGGCATCCAGATTGAGATAGCACTTCTGAAGTATTTGTAGTCCTGGTAGTAGAACCAGTTGAAGTTCCTGCAAATCTCTGGTCCAGTTGGTGATTTCCAACTCTATTTTGGCAGTCTAAAGTTTGAAACCGGTGAATGGTTTGCCCAAATGTGGTGAAGGAATCATAGGGTGTCTTGAAGGTGCTTATATATGCCTACAAATCAGATTGTAGTTTGTCTTTCTGAGCAAGCACATCATCACAGAATAGATGGGATTGGCTTATCTTACTGAGCAGTAATTTCCCCTCATCCATAGAATCTCTTATGTCTTTCTGTGCTTTCTGAAGTTTTGACAGGAGCTCATTTAAATTCTTCACTAAGGTAGTGTTCAGTGTCTTTTGATCCTTCTTTCATGCATTGGCTTCAGCAACATCTTCTAGGCATTGTACCTAGTCCTCTACAAATGTGCATAAAAGTTTCAGTTGGGCCAGAGAGGAATCGGTACTGGGGAGGTTGGTACCTGGTATCAAACTAGTAAGAGTTTCTACCACAGTTTGAATAACATCTTGTTCCTTCTTCCTCCTTAGCGCTTCCAGTCACTCTTGGGCAAGCTTAATGCTTTGCAGTAGCTCTATTTCATTTGCAAATTGGAGGTTAATGGGACTGGTAATGTCAGCTGGTTTGGCTTGACTACCGGTTTCCTTAGGGGTCTCCACTTGTGTGCTCTTTGTCACTTCCTCCTTCTCTTTGGCTCTTTGCTTTTCCTCTTCAGCCTTCTTTTGCTCCTCTGCTTCTTTTTTTCTCTTTTCTTCTTCCTTCTTTCTGTCTTCTTCTTTCTGCTTGTCTTCTTCTTTCTTCTTCTCCTCTTCTTCTTTCTTCTTCTCCTCTTCCTGTTTCCTCTTCTCCTCTTCCTTTTTCTTCTCCTCCTCTTCTTGTTTCTTTTTCTCCTCTTCCTCTTCCTTTTTCTTCTTCTCCTCTTCATTTTTCTTCTTCTCCTCTTCCTCTTTATTCTTCTCCTCTTCCTTTTTCTTCTTCTCCTCTTCCTTTTGCTTCTTCTCCTCTTCTTCTTTATTCTTTTTCTCTTTCTCCACTTCCACTTTATCAACCTTATCTTTGTCATGTTTTTCTTTGTCCACTCTCTCTTTGTCAGCCTTGTCCTTTTCTGCATCTGGAGTGACATTTTCACCATCCAAAGCATCAATGTCAATAGGGTCCATTTGTTCAGTGACCGGTTCTCCTTCACTATCATACACCTCATCCGGTTTTCCAGTTTCTGGTTCTTTCTCAGCCTTCTTGTTGGCTTCAGACACTTGGGGCAACCTCAGATTGGCTTTGGCATGTGAGTGGGTATCTTTTACCACTTCAGGGACTTTCCCTTCCAATAACAGGAGTCTTCTTCTTCTCATGAAGAAGAGGCCTTTGTACTTTTCCATAACTTCATAAAGTTTTTAATTTGACACATCAAGAAAATATTGTGCAAATATTTCTCTAAAGTGGAAAATCGCGATCGAACCCTAGTTGTTCTCCCCTCTTCCAACTCCGAGGAGAGAGGAGGGAGGTTCGCTAGGATTCGATGGTTTTCACTTAGGGGAGAGACTTTACATTCAAAAGAGGGGTTGAAACCCACAAGATCCAATCCCACGCAATGCAAGATTGGATGCTAAATGTGTTTCAAGGGTTAAGACGGCAAGGCTACCCTCTTTTGTAAAGAATGTTGATAGGAGAATTAAGCTAAGCATGCATAGAAAGTGATAAAGATTCACTTATAAACCGAGATAGGAATACAGTATGAAGCTGCGGACCTGGAATTAGTAGTAAAATGTCGATATGGCGCTGTCCTGCAAATTTGAGCAAAAGTCATCGGGATGATGGCGCCCGGCGCCACGGTCCTCCGAAAAATCCGCGAAACGAAGGGGGATCTGTTCGTCTCTGCACAAGGATTCCACATCTCCAATTTCAGCCGCGTACCTGCAACCTACACACAGAAAAGCGAAGACGATTGGGGGGTTAGGGATTAGGGGTTTGCCTTTAGGTCAAACCCCGGTTTTGGAATTAACCAAGAAATGAGCAAAAGCTGTAAATGTAAATGACTGTAAAACAAGTACTAATACCTTGTTCTAAGGATGTTTGTATCCTTATGTGCGAAGGTTTAGATGTTGTATGTTGTAGTAGTATGTTGTATGTAGCATGTAGTATGTGATCTCCTCTTCAATGGTTGAATCCTTGTCTTGAATGCAACACTTAGCCTTGAATGGAGACTTAGAAGGAATGCTTGAATGCTTGAATGCTTGAGTATAGTTTCCATGCCTTTTTCATCATGTATGTGTTATGTTCAAATGAGAGAGAAAAATTTAGTTTATATACTTGTCATTTAGGGCTGATAGACTGATTTTCCCGACCTTAGGCCGACCAGGAAAGTTAATTTCCAATTTGCAAACAAAAAGACCCGAGACCCCTTAGGAGACCGGGCCCAAAATAGGACCCAGGGACCAGGGCGCTGGGCGCCATGGTCCTGGGGACCAGGGCGCTGGGTGCTTTGGTCCCACCTCCCGGGACAGCAAGGTGCAAGGAGGTTCAGGCCAAGGTGCTTGAAAAATGCAGTTTTCAGTGTCGTGAGCAAGTTTTAGGGTCTCCATTCAGGTTGTGTGTTGCGTCGCCATCGTGAAGACCGAAATGCAGTCGAAATTGCAAGTGTCACAATTTTAGGACGCTACATTTAGCCCCCACTTTAGCGGGAGTATGTATGCTCATACTTCTGGTAAAGTACAAGGAAACAACATTGAAAGACTTTCACCACGTCAAGGAGGCAAGATACACCAAGCCCCCAGTGGACTAAGGATCTTACGACTTCGATTGACAAAGTAAAAGGGAAGATCGCGAGGAAGAACCATGACTGTCAGTAGTAAGGCTCCCTCACTATGAGTCATGCAAGAAAGATATCAAAAATTTTCAAGGCAAGGCTAAATTTGCCAAGAAATTTTCAAGTATCTTGAAAAGATATGAATGGGATGTATGCCCCCCTACGTTAAAGCAATCGCACACGCCTCACCGGGGGTGATTGTTTTAACGTAGTGATACATATAAGAAATGAGAAAGGAAAGGAGCACGTTATCGCAAGGATTTAGCCCCCCAGTGTGAGATAAACCCAAGGATAATAGACACAAAACACAAAGCACAAGGTGACTTCGCTTTCCTCGGGGTCAGTATGCTGTATGATAATTCATGTATATATATCATATGTATGTATGCATAATTGTTCTTCATTCCCCAATCAAGGAAGGTCACCTAGAAGAAGGGAACACATGTGTCTTTTGAGTCAACATGAGAGAGATCGAGAGATCTCAATACTTTGCATCGTCCTCAAGTAAACAACACTAAGGACAACAAATAGAAGAATGAGAATAACATATGGAAGAAGTAACGAAAGAGAGGAGGAGAGAATCTGCTATGCTAATGTAACTAGTCTAGCATGTCATCTACCCCCCGATCTTGCTGATCAATGTTTCGGGAAGGCAGGGAACACGCTAGAGGAGGAACATCCAACACAGCAGATGGAGCTATCACAAGATCCAAACAAGGGCTATGTTCATGTTCCAAGCCACATTGTTCTTGTCTAGGAGCTAGGATAAGTGCTTTAGAAAATTCATTAGATAAATGGTTATCGACATCAACAAGTTCATATTCACTATCAGAAGCAAGAGGAGTAACATTTTCATCTATATCATCATCAAGATTTATAAAAATAGGATCTTTAACTCGCACCGGATCAAGACCATCATGCATCTTATGTTTAGGAGATTTCAGCTCAATTTCCGGCTGAGGAGAAAATGGAATAATGCTTGTTGAAGGTGTTTTTGGAGATTGTAAAGTTTGAGAAGCAGCTGTTTGAGCTCTAAGACGACGCTTTCGTCGGCGTTCACGTGCAGAACGATTTCGTCTAGTCTTAGTAGGAAGTGGAGAAGACTGAGGAGGAGGAATGTTCTCATCCTTAGCACTTGGGTGTTTAGGTTGTGGTCTCTTAGGCTAGATAATAGGAGAAGAAGAAGGTCTCTTCTCTCTATAAAAAGAAGGAGGAGGAACTGCTCCATATAAAGGAGGAATTTTTGGTTTAGGGAGAAGACCAAGTCCATCATGACGAGGAGGTATAGGTCTACTCTTAGGAAGTTTATTAGGTATAGACATAGTCACATCCATAGGGATGGGTTGAGAATCTTCTTGAGGAAAGACATTAGTTTTATCTTTCAAAGGAAGAACTTCCTTCTCAAGAATGATAGGAATATCAAGTTTAGGTGCTCTAGGTTCACTTAGAGATAGGATCATATCTGTTTTCAACTTTTGATAAGATTTGAAAAGATGATCACTTCGTGGAGGAAGAGATTGGAATTGTTTAGGCCAAAAGTAATCAATAGGAACGCTAGAGGTTCTTTCAGCTGGTTTAAAGAGACTATGATTGACAGTAACAACTTCACCATTATGGGGAAATTTCAAACACTTGTGGATAGGAGAAGCAATAGCTTTCATGGAAGATAGCCAAGGATAGCCAAGCTTCACACGAAATTGTTCGGAAGATGGAATAATAGCAAAGTTCACATCAAGAGATTTGTTATGGACCTCAATAGGCAATGTAATAGAACCAATTGCAGGAGAAGAAAATGCATCAAATAGTTTCACAATCACATCTGTTTTGTCATACATCACTTGATTCAATTGCAAAGTAAAAAGGAATTCTTCAGTAATAACATTAACCATGCACGAAGGATCAATAAGCACTCCACGGCAAGGTGTATTCTTAACTTTTGCAACTATGTATAAAGGACCATCAGGTGCCCTAATGGTTTCACTGGAATCAAATGTGATGGAAGGTTCTTTAGGGATTTCTTGCTGCTCTACAAAGTTAATCACATTCGGAGTCATAGACACAAGACCATCAGATGAGAGAGAGGAATCATTAGCCTCAATTGCATTAGAGGTATGAGAAGGCAATGGATCAGTGAAAATCTGAAGATTTTGGTTAGGAGGAGCTACAGATGTGTTGCCTTTATCATTCACTCCAGAAACAGAGATAGTATTGTTATCAATCAAATCTTGAATTTTACCCTTTAAAGAAAAACATTTTTCAGTATCATGCCCAGGCTGACGGTGAAATTGACAAAAAGCTTTGTTATCAAAATAAGGTGAAGTAATCTTTGCAGGATCAATTTGTCTTATAGGAGGAAGAGTAAGCACATTTTGTTCCAATAACTTATTCATAATACTATGCAATGATTCATTCAAAGGAGTATACTTTCTTTCTTTCTTGAAAAATTTAGAAATAGGAGGCACACCTGATGCTGCATTCACATTGTTGTTGATGATGTTTTCATTGAATTTGATGGAATCTCTGTTCGGTTTAAACTTCCCAAATGGTTGTTGACTGCTATCACCCTTATCACTCGGAGCCATAGGATGTGATTGTTCCATTTGACTCACAGTCAGTTGATAATTGTGAAGAGTTGCACACAACTGTTGGAAAGAAGTAAACTCAGAAAATAGAAGTTTGTCTCGAATATCTTTTTGTAAATTAGAAATAAAGATTCTTTGAATATCATTGTCAGGCACTGGAAAAGAAATTTGAGCATACAAATGCTTATATCTACCAATGAAATCAGTCACTTTTTCTTTAACACCTTGTTTACAATGCATTAAATCAATCAGAGTAACCTTAGGACTTATATTGTTTTGAAATTATTGAATGAAAGCATTTGCAAGTTGTTCGAAAGAAGTAATAGAATAAGAAGGAAACAAGCAATACCATTGTAGGGCTTTGTCTCTTAATGTTCTAGTAAACAGTTTTGCAAGCAACCTTTGGTCATAAGCAAAATCGGTACATATTGTTTGAAAAGTCTTAACATGTGTTAGAGGATCTCCTTTACCATTATAAAGCTCCAAATGCGGGATTTCAACATGTTTAGGAGGGATAGCTCGAATAATGTCAAGAGAAAGTGGGCTCGCAACATCAAATGTGGGCACACTAAACTTAGATTGATTCATAGAGGCAATTTGTTGCTGTAAAGAAGAGACAGTTTGTGCAAGATTGTTAATGGTCGCTTCAGTCGAAGAGTTCATATTGGATGTGTTAGATTGAGATGGAGGTGTTATGTTATTGAAAGAAGGTAGAGAGTAAGGTGGTGGGACTCTATGATAATTAGTCATAGGAGATGATTGGACAGGAGGAACACTACAAGGAGGAATAGAATGGTTAAATGAATTGCCCCCTTGCATCATGTTCATTTGTGGTGATATAATAGGGACACTCATTGAAGGAATGAATGAAGAAGTCGGATTGAATGAAGGAAGAGGGTTAATTGAAGAAGAAGGGTTGCCCCCATGACTAGTAATCATGGGAGGAATGTCTTGTATAGAAGTAGCCATGATGTTTGATGTAAAGGTAGGTATACTAGCAATAGGAGTTGTCAAAGGAATAGAATGATTGACTTGAGTAGGAGGTTGTGTATAACCTAAATTTTCAGCACAACTCTTCATAGGCATCACATTCGAATCCACAATGTGTGCAATACCACGCAAAATATCAATTCCATTCTTATCACTTTGAAGCATATGTTTTAGACCCTCAATTAAAGGAAGAGCTTGACTATCAGGGTATTCTTGAGACATCCATTGTCGAAAATCGTCAAATTGGTTATCCAATTTTGAAAGTTGTTCTTCAGAAACCTCATGGAGAGCTTCTTCATCATTAGGAGGATTAGAGGAATTACCCATGTCCTCGTTAAAAAGGCTATTCAAATTAGGTTCCATCTCCTCAGTAGTTAAACCTTGGAAAGACTTAATTCTACGGCTTCGTCTAACGGGAATAGTGTAAGTAGGGCTTATTGTTGTAAAACTCATGCACTAGAAAGAGAGAGAAGATTTTGAATTTAGAGGTAGCAATTTTTAGTAAAATCAGCCAATCTTCTGGATTTAAGCTGTTAAATGCAATCACAACAGTCTCCCGAAATTTCGGAAAAAATGCCCGGGACCGTGGCGCCCGGAGTGCAACACGGTCCTTGCAACTTTTTTCGAAATTTGCAGGGATGAAAGGTATGATGATTTTAGAGCTAATCTAAAAAAATTGAGTGATTTTACGATCTGTAGATAGGCCAAATTAAAGTTTCAATCTCAAAATTGAACCCTACCCAGATTGTCGAAAAATGCAAAATTTGAAAAAAAAAGAGGGAAACTGAAATTTTGAATTTTATGATTTTAGAGGGAATGTCAAGAGCAATGCAAATTTTGAAATTCAAAAATTGACTCAATTTCACGCAAAATTCAATTTTGAAAGCGGAAATCAAAGTTGTTGTAATTAAGCACTTAATTTCAAAAGTCACAAAATGCAAGAATTTGAATAAAGCACTGAAATTTTTAATGAATGCAAACACACTTTTCAGATTTAGGACAGTAAGAACACAATTTTGACACAAAATTTCAATTTCAATGATTTTTAAATGTTTAGAAGCCTTAATCCAAGCAATCACAAGACCAACTTTGACTGTAATTTTGGAGGTGTTATAATTGATAAAATCAGCCAAAATTCTGGATTTTAGCAAGAAAATACAGTAAGATCTCGCTCTCGAAATTTTGGGAAAAATGTCGAGGACGATGGCGCTCGGCGCCACGGTCCTCGCAACTTTTTCCAAATTTTCAGGGATGAAAGATATTGTGATTTTATTGCGGAATCCAAAGTTACAGCTGATTTGGAGATGTTTTGATCAGTGAAATTGTCGGACAAAGGTTGAATCAAGAGGGTTTCAAAAATTAGGGTTTTGACATTTAACCACTTAATTTTCAGAATTAAAGCACAAATATGAATTGAAAATTTGTAATAGAAGGGCAGATCTGAAACAGGCATTAACATTTAGACATTTCGCAGGTTCAATTACTAAAAAGAAAATTTAGCCTGGTTTTTATGCAATCACCTCTAAAATTTTGCAAAAGATCAAACATGGAAATGTAATCAATTTTTTCAGATCTAAGCATGAAAAATCAGAAAGGATGTTCACGTTGGGTTCACCAAAATGTAAAGCAAAAAATCGCGATCGAACCCTAGTTGTTCTCCCCTCTTCCAACTCCGAGGAGAGAGGAGGGAGGTTCGCTAGGATTCGATGGTTTTCACTTAGGGGAGAGACTTTACATTCAAAAGAGGGGTTGAAACCCACAAGATCCAATCCCACGCAATGCAAGATTGGATGCTAAATGTGTTTCAAGGGTTAAGATAGCAAGGCTACCCTCTTTTGTAAAGAATGTTGACAGGAGAATTAAGCTAAGCATGCATAGAAAGTGATAAAGATTCGCTTATAAACCGAGATAGGAATACAGTATGAAGCTGCGGACCTGGAATTAGCAGTAAAATATCGATACGGCGCTGTCCTGCAAATTTGAGCAAAAGTCGTCGGGACGATGGCGCCCGGTGCCACGGTCCTCCGAAAAATCCGCGAAACGAAGGGGGATCTGTTCGTCTCTGCACAAGGATTCCAGATCTTCAATTTCAGCCGCGTACCTACAACCTACACATAGAAAAGCGAAGAAGATTGGGGGGTTAGGGATTAGGGGTTTGCCTTTAGGTCAAACCCCGGTTTTGGAATTAACCAAGAAATGAGCAAGAGCTGTAAATGTAAATGACTGTAAAACAAGTACTAATACCTTGTTCTAAGGATGTTTGTATCCTTATGTGCGAAGGTTTAGATGTTGTATGTTGTATGTTGTAGTAGTATGTTGTATGTAGCATGTAGTATGTGATCTCCTCTTCAATGGTTGAATCCTTGTCTTGAATGCAACACTTAGCCTTGAATGGAGACTTAGAAGGAATGCTTGAATGCTTGAGTATAGTTTCCACGCCTTTTTCATCATGTATGTGTTATGTTCAAATGAGAGAGAAAAATGTAGTTTATATACTTGTCATTTAGGGTTGATAGACTGATTTTCCCAACCTTAGGCCGACCACGAAAGTTAATTTCCAATTTGCAAACAAAAAGACCCGAGACCCCTTAGGAGACCGGGCCCAAAATAGGACCCAGGGACCAGGGCGCTGGGCGCCATGGTCCTGGGGACCAGTGCGCTGGGTGCCCTGGTCCTGAAGGACCAGGGCGCTGGGCGCTCTGGTCCCACCTCCCGGGACAGCAGGGTGCAAGGAGGTTCAGGCCAAGGTGCTTGAAAAATGCAGTTTTCAGTGTCGTGAGCAAGTTTTAGGGTCTCCATTCAGGTTGCGTGTTGCGTCGCCATCGTGAAGACCGAAATGCAGTCGAAATTGCAAGTGTCGCAATTTTAGGACGCTACAATTTCTTCTTTTATTTATTGTTCCTTTTCTATGGCAATGCACCATCTGTTATCTAAAGAATTATATAAAGAATCTGGTGTCACAGATCTAATTTCTAATGACGACCAGTCATTAATACATAAATATTGAATAATTTCCTGTTCAACTTCCTCCTTTTCATTGTCATTAAAATCATCAAAATGGTCTATTACATCACTTAGCACCTTTCTCCTAATATTCTTTATAGTTCTTTGACAATGTGTCAAAGGTTTGTAAGAGGAAATGTCTATATTTACCGGTGTTGATGATGTCGGTTCATTGTTGGTTGTCTTTGTCTTATTCCTTGTTTGCCTAGTCTTTTTAGGTTGTACCTCAGATTCTGTATCCTCTGAGTCTGGTGAGGTGTTCCTAGTTTTCTGCTCTGGTTTCTTCTTTGCTGGTGACCGCTTGGTCACTTTAGGACTTGCTGAAGTAACCGGTGTCGATACAAATGGCACTGCCTTTCCCTTCTTTACTGAAGGTTCTTCAACTGGTGTTACCCTCTCCAAATAGGTGTCGGTTCTCTTCTTCTTAGGATCAAGAGGTGAGGAAAGTAGGGTAGAGTCATACCCGTCTAGCATGTCATACATTACCTCATATCCCATGGGCTCCACTTCTTCTTTTCTATGCTCAACCACCTCCATTATGCACTCATCTACTCTGATGATAAAGTAGATTTCCTCTTCATACTTCTTGATCATATCACCAGATATTCTCACCCTCTGGCTCATCTTGTGTCTGAACTCATCAAACTATTTGTTCAGGACTTCAGGATAACCGGTTCCTACCACTTGTAGACTCTCTCTGATTTGCTTGGTAACCGGTTGGTCAGCAAACCATTGTATATCATCGGCTCCTGGGAAATAGCCTTGAAAATAGAAAAACAATCCTACCAGTCGTTGTCCAAATTTAAATCTTAAGGCATTGTCCTGTTTAATTGACTGCAGGTTCACCAGAAGTTGCCTTTGCATACAAGTGCATAAATCAAATGAGGCATCTTACATGATCATCCTATAGGCAGCATTTACCGCTGCAGCAGAGACAAAGTTAATTCTGCTAGCATAGAATGTCGGGTAACCTATCACCATACAAGCATATTTGACCAGATAGTCCTTGATGGTGTTAACGATCATTCCCCGTTGGTCGCTCACAAAACCAGTGAGCTTGGTCATTTCCATCTTAATGACTTTCCTTAGGGCTGGCACATCTCCAATGTTACAGAAACTGGTGGTGGCATGAATAGCTTCCGGTGTGATGTCATGTGTGCACTCAAGATACATTTTGTCACTATGCACTCTACTTAGAATGATTCAAATGTGATCCTCTATGAACTCTTCAATAAAATACACCACATTGTGAAGCTTCTTCTTTCCTAGGATGCTATATTCCGGTTTGATCTTCTTGTCCTTCCTGCAAAATAAACTTAACTAAGAATGGATCACTAGAGATCCTAGGTCTTCTATTTTGCAATCAATATAATCTAAAATACCTTCCTCAACTACAACACCAACAAGTATCTAGGATAGGAAATTGTATTTCGCCTTTCGTTGGATGAAATCTACTAAATCATCAAGCACTAGGACTGGAGTGCGATACAAAAACCATGATAAAAGGATAAACAAGAATTTTTGATAAATACCTTCAAAAATATACAATTTAGGGTTTGCAACCTCAGCTTCACCACACACTACTTCAGTTGTTGGATTACCACTTTGTGTTCTTCACCTGACTGATTGATATTATCTCTAGATTCTTCTTTCAAAGTTTTGAAATCTCTCTGAATCGCAAGACAAATCGCCTTTTATCACTTTTCACTTGAAAATTTCTTCGCTCATAAATGATAAGTGAAAATGACTTGAGAATTTATTTTAAATGAATTCTTCACTTACCATAATAAATGCTCCACCATTAGGGTGTAAACCCTAATTTACCTTTTACCATTTTCGATCTTCTGCCAATTGACAGGTATCACATACCGGTTAAGTTCTTTTACCGATGTAAACTGGGGGTTCAAAACATTTCACCATTTTGCTCCCCCTAAGCTTTTCCGAAGCTTAGTTTGCTAGTTCAACGACTTCCACACTAGGTGCAGAAACCGGTTCTCCTTGTGACACTTCTTCAGGTTTCTTCTTCCATGTTGTCTTCATTTCTATTTTAATAGTTTCAACATCAATCTTTCCTTCCGGAGTGACCGGTATATTATCTCATATGTTCTTTCTCATTCTGCAAGTTCTGGCAGGGTGTCTTGGTTTGTTGCGATGATAGAAAACCATTCCAAGTATTCTCCATGGTCCATTATTCATTCTAACATTCTTCCTCCTGCATGTTGCAGCAGTGTGACCGCTACCATGACAAATCAAATAGGTTTCTCTCCAACCGGTTGTCGCTTGATAGCCACCACCACTTGACTGATGGTCATAGGCATTATACCAGTTTGGACCTCAGTTCATAGAGGATTTAGGAAAAACTCCTTGACTCCTTTGAGGATATCTTCCAGTGTTGTGTATAACAGACCTACACTCAAATGCTCTATGCCCAAACTTGTTGCATGCATAACAATTACCATTGAATCTATTGGATCTAGGCTTATTGTTTAGAAAGTAGAGAAAATTATTGTAAGCCTTACTTCTACATACATTGGCAGTGTGTCCTTCCTTAAGAAAGCAAACAGGTTTGAACTTTTTCTTACCTTTATCCTTTGGTGTTGATTTCTTCTTTGATGCTCCATCTTTTGTTCCAGAGGTCTCGCCTTCTTCATAACCAGAAAAACCAAGTCCAATGGTATTCTTCACCAGTTTTGCTGATTCAAGCTTTTGTTCTAGCTTAACAGTGCTCTTATTGAATTTGGCAAGTATTTCCTTTGACTTGGTGAGTTCTTTGGAAATAGCAGCATTGGATTCCTTCAAGGTTGCATTCTCAAAAATAGCCATGTTTAGTTCACCTTGCATTTCTTCTTTTTCCACTTTACTATCTTGGAGATGAGCGGTAAGTGCACTAATTTCTTGCTTCAGCTTGGAGATCTCATGATCTTTGTCTTTTACCAGATCCTCAGCTTTCCTCCGGTTCTCAAGCTCTTCACACACTCTGATAGTTAGTCCTTCCAGTTCCCTTCTTAGGTTAGCATTGGATTCATTCAGTTTTTCAACTTCTTCAACTAGGATTTCCATGTCTGCTTCATCAGAAGAACTATTTTCAGTAAGCTCCATCAGTTTCTCAACACGCTCTCTTCTCTTTGCTAGAAAGGCTTTATATTTGACTTTGAGTTTATCAAAGGCTTTCTCGGTCTGAGTGAGACGATGAGTAAGTTCCCTCACAGTGTATTCCCCCATATCTCCTTCCAATTGGTTAGACTTATAGAAAGGTTGGCTCTGATACCAATTGATGAATACTAAGAGGGGGGGTGAATTAGTATACCAAAAATTATTGAACTCAAACACTTAAATAGTTTAGTAGTAAACCGATATAACAGTTTTATTAACAAACCAGTTAACACAAATGCAAACCAAATAGTAAATAAGGCATTCACCCACAGAAGCATAATCACCATAACACAAGAGATTTTGATGTGGAAACCCAAATGGGAAAAACCACGGTGAGATGAAACTCACAAGTAACTATCTATAGAATAGTAACTAAACCGGTTAAGGTCATACAATGTTCTTTACTAGAATAGATCCTATTAGGAATCTCAATCTCTGTTAGGAGATAAGTCTAATTAAAGACTACCTTGTGAGAGGATTTCAGATCCATAGTTGTGAACCACCTTGTTAGAGGATTTACAAAGGCTTTGTCAGGCCTACCCAGTTAAGGGTTACAGACTTGTCGAAGATGTGAGTAATCAACAAGTGAGTGATCTAAATACTAGCACAGTATGCTTGGTTAGATCCTTGATAGCTCATTGTTAATGCATTTTAGCATTACTTCAGTCTTCAAAATCTCCACACTTTGTTTCTTCACACAAACCTAATCTCCTTCTGTGATCGCACATGCAAAAAACTCATCAACCACACAAAACCCTAACATCTACTAAAACCCTAGACATGATGTCCTTATAAAGGAATCTGATTTCATGTCAGTCCAATAGGATTACATTGCAAGTTCCTAGGTTCAGTGCATCTGGACACATTTGGTAACATGGCACAGAATCATCGCCAAAGTGTCAGTGGATGATAACTCATCACAAAAATAATACCAGTTGGTAACTCATCACAGAGTAATACCGGTTCATACATTTACCTATTACCGGTTCACATATTTTACCGATTACCGGTTTGCCAAAATGAAGACTGAGAAAAATGATAACAACCGCTTTGTTTCTTCGTACCACTTTGGGATCCTCGAACCACTTGAGGTCTTCATACCGCTTGGGTCTTCATACCGCTTGAGATCAGTAAACACTTTCTGCAAAACACCAATAGTCTAAAGACTATAATACATAATACCGGTTGGAACAAATACCGGTTGAACATAACTCATACATACAAAAAGTGATCTCAAAGCAAGTGTGCGTCCATCAATGACAATCACAACAACATCATCAAAAATGCCAACAATCACCACCACCCAGCATTTCATCTTTAGTCATTTGTGTGGAAATCCAATGAGGGAAGACATAACATTTGCTAGAGACTTCATTTATTGGACTGGTTGTGAGTATTCTTATATTCTCTTTGTTATTTTGTCAAGCTCTTATAATTGATTCACTTCCAATTTACTGCTTTTTGTTGGGAAAATGGTGTCTCAAACTTGCATTTACATAAGGTTACTATTTATAGTAAGTTTTCCTTTGGGTACGAATTGGTTCGAATTTTTTCTCAAAGCTTCAGATAAGCATGCCGATAAATTTTTCGTTGCAAGATCATAACTAGATTTGAAGATATTAAAGTTTTTGTTTTTTAAGGTTGTGATGAAAGGTTTGAATTTAATTTTGAGGACTTTAGAGACTCTAAAAAGTCCTAAAAAGTGGATGTAACTAACATTAGAAGGTTACTAGGTGATACAGGACTTTGCGATATTTTCGACACTTCAAATGGTTCATCAATCGGACACTCGGTTCACAAGTTATGGCCTCCAGAAGTTTTGTCTCTTGAAAGAGGAAATACAAAAATGCATCGAACACATAAATGAGTTGTAAAAGGGAGGAACACACGTTGATGTGTGTTTTGACACATCATAGGGTATCTCTATTGGAGATAAGGTCAGTTCCACTTTACTGGGTGGTTTTAGCCAATGGTTTTGTAATACCATTTGACGGTTTCATGTATTGTATGTCCTATATATGAGGTGTGTGAGACAGAGGTTGTGTGTAAGAGCCTTATAGCTATTGTGTTACCTCTGAATCTCTAGTTGGTGGTACTCCTATGAAGAGATTGCTCTAGAATTATCTTATAATTTGTTATTAATTTCTTAATAATATATTGGGTAGCTTTTGGAGTGTGAAATTTTTGTCCTGAAAGGGTTTTCCCCACATAAAACATTGTGTTGTGGTATGCATGCTATTATGTCTATTTCTATCAAGTTTCTATAACTATTGTAATGATCAGTAAAAGATTTTGTTTTATCCTCTTCTCAAGGTTAGTGTAGGAAGTTGTTTTGCTACTTAACTTCCTTACAAGTGGTATCAAAGCCTGATCACCTTTGGTTTCAGTTGTGGGTTGTTGGGTTTTTTGAACTAATCTAGATTTGAGAGGGAGCTTGTGTAGAAGATACTTTGTGATCTTATTGCAAGAATTTTCAAACGGCAAGTTCGTCGGGGAGAATAGAGATGAAGAATTTTATTGGAAGTAATTTTCAGATGTGGGAGTTGAAGATGGAGGATCTGCTAATAGATTGAGATCTGTGGGATGTTGATGCAAATGTTTCAAGACCTTGAGATCCTACTGTGGTTGCTCAGTATGATGTTATTGATCGAAAAGCCAAGGGTCTATTAAGATTGTGCTTGGCAGACTCTGTTCTAATCAATGTCTATGAAGAGACCTCTACAAAGAAGCTATGGACCAAGATTAGTGAAATGTATTAAGCCGGATCTTTATTGAATTAGATTTTATTGAGGAAGAAATTGTATTCCTTGATAATGGAAGAAGGTGGATGGATAATAGACCACCCACAAGAATTTAATATGTTGGTGGATCAATTGATATCTATTGGTGTTAAGATGGATGAAGAGGAGAAATGTCAAATCTTGCTTTGTTCTTTGCCTGATTCGTGGGATTCTCTTGTTATGGATATTAGTAATATTTTTGTTGTTTTGAAGTTTGAAGATGTGGTGGGTGCCTTGCTTGGAGAAGAGATGCAAAGGAAGGTACCCATCAGTTTGAAAGAAGCCCCAACTATTCGTGGAAGACCTAGGAAAAAGGCAAGAAGAATGATAAGCATAATAAATCCAAGTCCAGAGGGAGATCGAGATCTCCTAGAAAGTCTAAAGTCAATTTTTGGAATTATGGTAAATTAGGACACATCCATAATGATTGCAAAGAAGAAAAGAATAAGAAAAAGAAGAATTTAGATTCTGATTCTAAGTGTGAGAAAGAAGATGGTGATACATTCATTGCAACTTTGGCTACTCATGCAGGTAATGATGCATGGTTAATTGACTCAGGTGCATCTTTTCATATGACTTCCAATAGAGATTGGTTTTATGAATATGAATAATTTAATGGAGGTAAGGTGTCCTTGGGTGATGATTCACATTTAGATATTGTTGGTCACAAAAAAATTAGAATCAGGTTTCTTGATGGTAGAATAAAAAAGATTAAGTGTGTTGCATATCCCTTGATTAAAACAAAATTTATTATATGTGAGAAAACTAATAGATGCGAGGGTGAAAGTAATCTTTTATGTTGCGGGATGTAAATTGGTTAAGGGTGCTATGGTGATTGTTAGAGGTGTTAGATATGGCACTTTGTATAAGCTATCTAGCATACACTATTGAGTGTAATAGCACTTCTGTAAAATCTAAATTTTTGGATACTTCATTGGAAGATTTGAGGGTTTCACCTTAAGTGGATGGACATGAATTTTGGGTACCTATGGGTGCTATTTCTTCTGAAGCAAAGTTACCTGGAGAGAAGACTATGTTATGGCACTATAGGCTTGGCCGCATTGAATAAAAGGGTCTAAGGACCTTGAAAAATAAAAACCTTGTTGAAGGTTTGAATGATTGTAACCTTGACTTTTATTTCTGTGAGCATTACATTTATGGAAAACAAAATTGCGTTCAATTTTACTCAAGCTCTCATAAATCTTGTGGTGTTTTGGATCTTATTCATTCTAATATGTTTGGTTTTGTAGATGTTTCTTCCATTGGAAAATCTACATATTATGTTTCATTTATAGATTATTTTAGTAGAAGGACATGGGTATACTTTTTAAAGAGTAAATTTGAAGTTTTTAGTCATTTTAAAGATTTTAAAGCAATGGTTGAGTTGCAGACTAGAAAGAAAATAAAAAGTTTGAGGACTAATAATGACGATGAATTTTTCTCTAATGATTTTGATAGATTATGTAAAGACTGTGGCATTATAGATAGATGACAACTTTGTATTCTCCAAAATAGAATGGAGTTGCAAAAAGAATGAACAGGACACTGATGGAGAAGGCTAGGAGTATGTTGAGTGGTGTTGGTCTAGAACAAAAGTTTGGGTTGAAGTTGTTGCCATTGCTTGCTACCTAATTAGCAGGTCTCCTAGATCATCTCTTGTTGATAAAATGCCTATGGAAGCATGGTCAGGTCATAAGCCTTCATTGAAACATCTTAGAGTTTTTGATTGCAAGGCATATACACACGTGCCAAAGGAGAAGTGAACAAAGTTGGAGAACAAAGCTGTGAAATGTATCTTCATTGGATATAGTTATGGTGTGAAAGGATACAACCTTTGGGACCCTATTGCACAAAAGGTAAATAATAGTAGAAGTGTTATTTTGAGAGAAATTAAGTCTCCTTTTGTTACATTGCAACCATAATAAACTAAACAGGAAGATGTGATTCAATTCCCTTCTATGTTTGAAAGAGTTGAATCGAAACCACTTGATAGGCAAGAAGTTGAGGGGAGCTCATATAGCTCTAAATCTTCAAAAGAGAAGGAATAACCTCCAACTCAACTTGTTCGAAGGTATACAAGACATAGACAACCACTTGAAAGATATTCACCTGATGATTGGAGATGTATTTTTGCTTTGAATACTAATGTGGATGAACCTAGATCTATAGAAAAGGAATTAGGTATGAATGATGTAGAATATTGGAAGATTGTTATGGAAGAATAAATGATAGCTTTGAAAAATAATGATGTATGGGATCTTGTACCATTTCCTAAAGGACATAAACTCATTGGTTGTAAATGGGTGTTCAAGACAAAGATTGGTTTGGATGGAAGTATTGAGAAGTATAAAGCAAGATTGATTGTGAAAGGCTACTCTCAAGTTGAGGGTGTTGATTATGGAAGATATTTTCTCCTATTGCAAAAATGGCATCCATTAGATTTTTGCTTTCTATTCTTGTTGCTTATGATTTAGAGGTTGAGCAAATGGATGTGAAAATTGCTTTCCTTCATGGTGATTTGGAGAAAGATATTTATATGACACAACCCGAGCACTATGTGGTGAAAGGTAAAAGTAATTAGATCTATAAAATAAAGAAATATTTGTATGGGCTCAAACAGAGTCCTAAGATGTGGTACCATAAATTTGATACATATGTGTTGAGTTTGGGAATTGACCATTCTAAATCAGAGCATTGTGTTTATTATAAATCTGATAGTGATTGTTTCCTATACATTGCATTATATGTTGAAGATATGTTATTCATTGGTAAGGGGAAATGCATGATTTCAGAACTAAAGTCTCAACTTGCTGCTAAATTTGAAATGAAAGATCTTGGTGCAGCAAAAAACATTCTTGGGATGGAAATTAGAAGAGATAGAGTGAACAAAAAGCTATGGCTAGGCCAAAGTAAGCATGTGGATTCAGTTTTATGGAGGTTCAACATGAAGGATTGTAGACCATTGTGTGTTCCTTTTATACTTGGAATAAAATTATCTATTCAAATTGTCCTACATCTCTATCAAAGATAAAAGATACGATCAGAGTGCCTTAAAGGAGTACCGTTTGATGTATGCTATGGTCTGTACTAGACCAGACATTACCCAAGCAATGGGAGTTCTTTCTAAATCTATGTCTAATCATGGTAGAGTTCATTGAGATGTAGTTAAAAGAGTCTTCAGATATTTGAAGGGTACCTTATAATATTCTTTGTGTTTTTATGATAATTTGGTAGGACACGTGATCTCCCTTGATATTCATGGTTATGTGTATTCAAAATAGGTAGGTGATATTGATGGCAGAAGATCCACCAGTGCTTATGTGTTTAGTTTATTTGGTGGTGCAATTAGTTGGATGAGTAAGCGACAGGTTATGGCTACTTAGTCCACTATGGAAGAAAAGTATATGGTAGCTACTCATGATTGTAAAGAAGTCAATTAGCTTAAAATAATGTGTTTAGATATTGAAATAAAATAAGGTGCAGTGACAATTTATTGTGACAGTCATAGTATGATCTGCCTAGCTAAGAACCCGACATTTCATGCTTAGACCAAACACACTAATGTTCAATATCATTTTGTCAGAGATATGGTCAAATATGGCAAGGTGAAACTAATTAAGGTGTAGACTTTGATGAATGTTGCAGATACTTTAACTAAGGTTGTGAGCATATAGAAGTTCAGATGGTGTTCAGAGTCTATGGGTCTCATCACCCCTAGCAATTAATTTATTGTGAGGATACTCCCTTTGTTCTTGCAAGGTGTTCAGAAAGTGAGAGAATGTTGGGAAAATGGTGTCTCAACCTTGCATTTACATAAGGTTATTATAGTAATTTTTAATTTGGGCATGAATAGGTTCAAAAAATTTCCCCAAAGCTTTAGATTGGATAGATAAGCATGCCAACAATTTTTTGTTGTAAGATCCTAACTAGATTTGAAGATATTAAAGTTTTCATTTTTGAAGGTTGTGATGAAAGGTTTAAATTTAATTTTGGGAACTTTAGAGGCTCTAAAACATCCTGAAAAGTGGGTGTAACTAACATGGCGGGTTACAAGGTGATAGAGGACTTTGCGAGATTTCTAGCACTTCAAACAATTCGTCAATCGGACCCCCAATTCACAAGTTATGGCCTCCAGAAGTTTAGTCTCCTGAAATAGGAATAAAAATGCATCAAACACATAAATAAGTTGTAAAAGGGAGGAACACATGTTGATGTGTTCTTTGACACATCATAGGGCATCTAGATTGGAGATAAGGTGGGTTCCACTTTATTGGGTGCTTTTAGCCCATTGTTCTGTAATATTCTTTGACTGTTTCATGTATTGTATCTCCTATATATGAGGTGCGTGAGATAGAGGTTGTGTGTAAGAGTCTTATAGCTATTGAGTTACCTCTGAATCTTTGGTTGGTGGTACTCTTGTGAAGAGCTTTCTCTGCAAGTATATTGTAATATGTTATTGATTTCTGAATAATATATTAGGTGGCTTTTGGAGTGTGGGGTTTTTCTTCCGGAAGGGTTTTCCCCATGTAAATCACAGTGTTATGGTATGCATACTGATGCTCTACAAAATGAACAATGTTAGACTAAAACCTATGGTCATATAACACACAAAAACACAAGAAACAAAGACAAATGTTAGTGTCAATCAACCAAAAACTAGTCTAATCAGGCATACCAAAAGAGACACTAAAAACATGATAAAATATTTAACTATGGAAGCAAATACAACAAGGCATATCCAAATGCCTTCTACCATGATCTTAGCTCCTTCTCCCTTGTTCCTCTCCTCTCCAAGTTCCAAATTAGTGTAGCTCTCAGCAGCTTTTTGCACTATGGTTGTCTAATGGAGATTCAAGATTGAAATTGCTTTTAAACTTATGCTATGCAAGTGTAAAAATAAGCAAAATATGAGATGCTATGAAATGAAATAAGATTTATTTTCGTCCAAAATGACAATATATATTAGTGATTTTATGCTAAAATGCTCTCTAAAATTGACTATAGATTAAATGCATACAAGTTTTCAGGATCTAGATTATGAAGAAATGGGCTCTATTTATAGGAAAAATGGAGCAATGGATGGTTGAGATTGAGTAATCTCAACAAGGGTCAGGATTGAATGATATTCAATCCATGTGAGGACTTTCAACCCAATCCCAGGATGATAAGTGTCAACATGAGAGGGGTTGAGAGGAGAGTGAAGAAGCATTAAATGTTTGACATAACCTGAGGGTTAACTTGGGAGTTAAGGTTAAGGTTGGGTTGAGTGAATAAATTCATTATCCAAAGAATAATGTTTTTATTCAATGGATAAACTCTTGTGCAAAGGTTAAAGGGATAACCATGGTCAAAGCAATAAATGCTTGAGGAGACACATGGGTTACATGAGGGTTGAGTTAGGGGTCAAAGTCCCTAACAATGGGTGCAAGTTGATTTAACCATTAATGGTCATGTAAGAGCCATAAGTGGTTTGGAAGACTTTAGAGGTTAAATTGTTGAACACACAAAGCATTAAATGCTTGTCAAAGACTTTGAAGTCTTTGAGAAGTGACTCCAAGTTGCTTAGGAATGTGACAATAATTAGGGGATGGATTAGGCTAATTAGGAAGGGTTTAGAAGAATCTAGAAGGGGGTTAGGATTGCAAGTGGGTTTGGTGGGTGAGGGAAAATAGGATTTAAATTAAAATAAAATTAATTTATTTCAACTTGTGGTTGCAAGTTGCATTTTTAGGAGAATGTAAGTGGGAGGGGATTTAATGATTTAAATAAATGTTTTATTTAATTTATTTAGAAGAGGAAAGGGGGTTAAATTAAATAAATAGAATTTATTCATTTAATTGATTGTGAATTTGGTTTAATGAACTAATTGAAATAAATTGAATAATTTATTTAATTAATAGGAGAATGTTTGAAGATGAATTAATTAAATGTTAGTTTAATTAACTGATGGCTAGTGGATTTTTAATCAAATAAATACCAAATATTTATTTTAATTAAAATGGACAGATTTATGTGACTGCACATACTATTATGTCTATTTTTGTTAAGTTTATGTAACTGTTGTAATGATCAATAAAAATATTTGCATTATACTCCACTCAAGGTTAGTGTAGGAAGTTGTTCCACTAATTAACTTCCTTACACTTTTATCACATTTGTGTAATAATGTAAGGCTCTAGTTATTTTGTCCCTCTAGTAAAGATTTTTATAGCTCGTCCATATAGGATGCTTGTGTGTCGTGTTGTCATCCTTGACCTGTGTGTACATCCGAAACAAACAATGTACGAAGCTCAGTAGTTGGTCTCGATAGCCTGTACTTGTTTCTTCTATAGTTAAAATATTCTTTCTATCAACATCATATATTTTCATGCACTTTTACATCCTAGTGATCAAAAGGTTATTGAGTCCTCGAGGGGTTTGACCACCCTTCACAAGGGTTCAATTTTCCTCCTCTACATTTTGGTGAACCTGATGAGAACTTGCCTCTTGATTTAAAACTTGTCAAAACTTTTTTGCAAATTTTTTTCATGAGATTAAAACAATCAATGCTTTCATTTATTTCCTCTCTTGCTTGTTCTTAAAAATTTCAAAGTGTTATGGGGCTTGTTTATGAGCTTTACAACCCAAATAGCTTCAAATATTATGGTGATGAGAACTTCTATACCTATCATTTCCTTGATTGATATAGTTCTATGAGACATGGTTCAATATTCTTGAGGACGATTAATATTGATGTTCCTTTTGCTCAATCTCTTCCTTTGGGTTTATGTTTTGGAGGTTTTTCTACTATATTTGGTTCTTAGCCTAACTCTTGTAATAATACTTTGATGAATACCCCTCTGGGATCTTCTCTTCATATGGATCATGAGTCTTCTCTAACATTTTTGTTCAATCAGATTCAATCCCTTGAGGAGAATCTATGGTATTTTGAAGCTTTCTTAAATTGGGAAAATGTCCTCCCTCAGGTCGGTTCTATCATTAGCAATCTAAGAGAGATGCTCATCTCAAATCATAAGGGCCTAAATGTTCTTAGGAAATTATCTATGATAGTAGATGAATGCATGCAAATGTAATAAACAATGTATACATATAAACTTAGCCTATTCAAACAAACACATGCAACCCTCAAAATGATAAGTAGGTTGATATGTTAATTGGTTGGATGTGGTTGCTCATTGATAGAGAAACAAGATGGTGTTGTGAAGGTGATTGAGTGATGTAATGACAACATAATGGTAGCATATAAAGAGAATATTAAAATGAGAGAAGAGGCCGCAACTTATAGATTTTTCATGAGGACAACTAATGACCAAGATTAAAAGTTGAATGGATGGATAGGATTAAATCGTAGTGTGGTCCTACATTGGAGGCTTAGCCTTGTGACAAGTGTCACAAGGAGAAGTGGTGTGTAAGGGCTAAGTGTTCTCCCACATGTTTGCGTGCACATGGGGAAGCTCATGAAAGGGACATGTCTATGACATCTGTAAGAGGTAGGATGGCTTGTGAAAGTGACATGTACTAGAGGTAGAGAGGCTACGAAGTGACCTTTCATGCTCACACATGTGTGAGAAAGAGGATGGTGGGGACACTTGTCACATGATGTCAAGCTTAGATCTTGATTAATGTATATGGACTCAAGGGCTAAGATTGAGTGGGGAAAGATCGAGGGTGATGTGGAATTAAATATTAAAGAAAATGGTAATGAGGGTTAATTAGCCTAAATCAATTAATTACGTATTAGTTAGTTTATTTAATTGGAGGGTATGTGGGATAAGGTTTAGACTTATTTAAATAAATGTAAATTTATTTAATTAATGGTGAAGGATAAAGGCGAAAGTTAAACCTAATTCAATAGATAATAAATATCTATTTAATTATCTGGAATGGGATAAGATCAAGTGTGATCAGGGATGCATGAATTTATGTGTCTATATTTTTCCCCTCTTTGATATAGTATCATGAAGTGATGTTATATTAAAGAAGAACAAAATATACTAGATAAAAGGGATAAGGATTAATAGCATTATGCCCTAGTTTCTAGTAGGATAAGGACATATGACGAAGAGTTAGTGATATACTCCTCGAGAGGACATGTGCAATTTAAGAACATGGGTGTGCTCTCAAAATGGATAGGAAGACTATAGGATGAAAAGGAAAAGGATGAGGATGATGAAGGGATGATTAAGAGGAATAATGGAGGAGAATCATGTTGCAGTGGCATGAGAAACCTAGATTTGATATTATATGACATTATGCGCCAAGGTATAAGAAACTAGGATGACAATGTGCCAAGTATGTGATAAAAAAGGATCAAGAGAAAATATATGCCTTATGAAACCATGATATAATATATCATGATGCCTCTATAGAAATAGGATGCAAAGACTATGATAAATGCTAACGGTGATAACACACGCCTAGTCAAGGTGAAAGCTAATTGATTGATTTATTGATTGACTAATGAGGAGGATAGCAAAGTTAACGATAAGAACAATACACACCTTGAGCATTCAGATGGATACATCCCATGATGATGATTGGATAAAATTTTATCAATATATTAGCAGTTGATTTGGATCAAGATTGATTGATTGTTTATGGATGATAAATTGGATTGCAAGATTGGATTACGTGGACTAGGATTGATTGCACTTGGTTGGACTGATTTAGGCTTTTTGGATTATAGGGATAAAAGGAGGATAAATAGATTGGATTTGATGGGAAGAGGATAAATGGATGGGACTAGATGGTGATTAAAGTATAATATAGGGATTGGCTATACTAGGATTTCATGGAGGATATGATGGTTAAGATAGAAGAATGAATAGGAACCATTGATAAGGGAGAACCAAGGCTTGGTTAAAGGATGGAACAAATGGAGAGATTTCTTGGATATGAGATGGATGGATAGTGATAGGATACGGAGGACCAAATGATGTAGGGTAGGAGAATGGATATCCAAGTAATATGTTGCAAAGGAGTGTAATGCCCCATAATAGAGGTAGTAGAATTAAGGATGGAAGGACTATGGATAAAAATGTATGAGATGGAAGGATAATGTGTAAGGGATATGGATGGAGGAGGAATTAAGACTTGTACTTTCCCAAGCATGCATCGACGTTATTTTTCTTCTAGTTTGATCAAAGTCAAAGGTATGAATGGAGGATGTATTTGGTGTTGGAAACAACAATGAAGGAAAACTAAGAGGGGGGTGAATCAGTTTTCACCAGATTAAATAATTTAAGTACAATCTCAGATCTGATCAACAACAATAAGAACACAATAACATAAACACACATAACACCAATATTTTGACATGGAAAACTCGGTTAAGGAAAAGACCAATGTGGAAACCTGCCCACAATAAGATGATACTCTATAGTAGTATGTGTAAATATTACAATGGGGAATGCACATGCATTCAGACACGCTACCTAGAGCTCACTGCTCAAAATATAATGACCCAGAAGACTAGATCCCTCAAGGAAGGTTAACTACCTTACAATAATATTCAAACTACAATCTGGTTTACATGAACTAAAATATTATCATCTCCAAATGTCTAATGACAGTTCCGGTTAAGCACATTTGTATGCTCTGCAACACTCTCTGCTCAACACTTCACACAGAAAAATGAATTCACTTATCCACACATACACCACTCTCTGGTAATGCAGAAACAACACTCATATACAAATTACATGAATATAACACCTATTTATATAAATATCAACCTTGACTACAAGGTCGGCTCAACCCTTAACACCTAATTACAAAATTGCATCATATGATACATAAATCGACCACCAGACCAATACAATGCCATAGACGACATAGCATGGACCCAAACTAAATCCTTGAACATGCAATGCCACCAGAAAACCTACCAAGATCAACCATAACATGCTACACCATCAAAAATATCGTATAACATGAACAACACCATCGGACCCATAAAATCTTCAATAATTCGCACAATGATCAATGTGGATCAGCAAAAAAAATAGGGCATGATTAGGAAACACCAACAAGCAGGTTAGAACCATCTGCAATAGCTACACCAACACCACTTAATCAAATCTGTATCGATCAACACATTGATACTCAACAATAGCAACTGGGACAAGAAAGATAACTTGCAGAGCACCAAATCATGAACCATCTGCATTGAAGATACACATGAACATCCCAAACACTCTCCCAAATCCGCAACCAAAGTATGATCATACTGGAGCAAATTGGATCAAATACCAACTCAACTCTCTACAATCACTGGAACACCAAAACATAGGAATATGTTGACATCGATGACAACAACATATCTTAGCAACCACAATATCCAACATTTGGATAGGTTGGGTAATGTGAGATGAAGAATATGGGTAGGATAGTCAAGATCAAAGCTGGGAAACGAGGTTGGACTTAGATAGGATGTAGAGGATAACGGATATGGAAGATGTGGATGGTAGGATGGCACAAATGAAGCTTACTCCCAAGTGAAGAGTGCAAAAGGATGGGGAATTGCTCATGACACAAATGCATGCAAATGTAATAAATATAATATGCATATAAACTTAGCCTATTCAAGAAAGTGCATTCAAACCTCAAAATAATAAGTATTTTGATATGTTGATTGGTTGGATGTGGCTTTCCGTTGATCCAAAAACATGATGGTATGATAAGAGTGATTGAGTGATGAAATGGCCAACATAATGATAGCATATGAAGAGATGATAAAAATGAGAGAGGAGGCCTCAATTTATAGATTTTTCATGATAACAATTAATGGCCAAGATTTATTTTCAAATGGATGGTTACGCTTGGATAGGAGTGTTGTCCTAGATTTGGAGGCTTAGCCTGGTGACAAGTGTGACAAGGAGAAGTGATGTGTAAGGGTTAAGTATGCTCACACATGGGAAAGATCATGAAAGAGACATGTCTATGACATGTGTAAGAGATAGGTTGACTTGTGAAAGTGATGTGTAAGAGTTAGAGGGCTTGTGAAAATGACATGTGTAAGAGGTAGGGTGGCTATGATGTGACCTTTCATGCTCACACATGTGTAGGCAAGAGGGGGGTAGGGACGATTGTCATATGATGAAAATTTTAGATCTTGATCCTTGTAGATGGATTCAAAGGCTAGAGTGGACAAGGATTGAGGTGAGGTGGAATTTAATAATAGGGAAAATAGTAATGAATATTAATTAGTATAAATCAATTAATTAAGTGTGAATAAATTAATAAGTTTAGTGAGATAAGGTTAGACATAATTAAATAAATTTAAATTTACTTAAATAATGTTGAAGGATAAAGATGAAGGTTAAACTTAATTAAATAAATATAAATATATTTAATTAAGGGTGAGGGGTAAAGATAAAGGATTGATTAAATAAATGATAAATATTTATTTAATTGGATAGAATGGGATAAGGTCACGTGTGGTCAAGAATGGACTAACTTATGTGTCTACATTTTGTCCCTCTTTGATATAGCATCATGAAGTGATGTTATATCAAAGAAGAATAAAATATAATGGATAGAAAGGGATAAGGGTTAGTATCATGATGCCTTGGTCATTGGTGAGATGAGTAAATATGACAAGGAGGTAGTGGAATGCCCCCTCGAGAGGACATGCAAGTTCTAAAAACATGTGTGTGCTCTTGAAATGGATAACAAGACTATAGGATTAAGGATGCAAGGGAAAAGGAGAATGATTATGCAGGGATGGATAAAAGGAAGAATGTAGGAGGATCATGTTGTGGTGGTATGAGAAACCTATATTTGATATTGTACTTGACATTATGCACCAAGGTATGAGGAACCGGGATAACAAAATGCGAAGTACTTGGTCAAAAATATCAAATGCAAACACATGCCTTATGACACCATGATATGGAAAACCATGATGCGTTTGTGGAAATAGGATGCAAAGACCACAATAAATACAAACAATGATAACACACACAAGCAACAAGAAATCATGCACAACAAACCAAAAGCAAACAAAACCTTTGCCCTTAGTCACGCTAAAAAATAATGGATTAATTGATTGAGGATAACAATGTTAACATTAAGAAAAATACTTGCCCCAAGGATTGGGAAGGATACATCCCATGATGATAATTGGATTAAAGATTGATCAATGGATTATCAAATGATTTGGATCAATATTTTTGGATTTATTAAGGATGATGAGTTATATTACAAGATTGGATTTCATGGATTGGGATTGATTTCATTAGATTGGATTGATTTAGAATTTTTTGGATTGGAGCATAAGGAAGGGATTAGATAGGATGGGAGCAAGATAAATGGATTGGATATGATTTTTAGGATAGAGGAATGAATGTGAACCAATGACAAGGGAGAACCAAGGCTTGGTAAAAGGATGGAATGAATGGAGAGATTGCTTGGATAAGAGATGGATGGATTGAGTGGATAGATATGGAGGACTAAAGGATGGAGGGTAGGAGAATGGTGATCCAAGGAATATGTCACAAAGGAGTGCAATTCCCCACATGAGTTAGTGCAATTAAGGATGGAAGGATTGTGGATAAAGGTGTAAAAGATGAAAGGGTAGTGAATAAGGGATATATATGGAAGAGGAATTGAGGCTTGTAATTTCCAAAGCATGCGCGGATATTTGTTTTCCTCTAACTTGATCAAGATCAAATGTAGGAATAGAGGATGTATTTAGATAGGATGGGGAATACAAGATGGAGGATATGAGTAGTATAGTCAAGATAAAAAAAAAAGGAAATGAGGATGGACTTAGATAGGATGATAGATAGGAGATGGAGGATAGAGGAGTGTGTGGATCTTAGGATAGTATGGATGAATCTTCCTCCCAAGTGTAGAGTACAAGAGGATGGGAGATTTACATGACACTTGTTTACTAAGTTTTCATCACGGTACTTATCCCAAGTGCCACAAGAAGTGGTTTTCATTATTGAATTGATATTTCTCTTTACCTTTTTTTTCTTTTTCATGTTTTTTTTTTCTTTTTCATGTTTTTTTTTTTCTATTTTTTTGGTATAGTTTGGATAAATATGGAAGAGGATAAGTGGATGAATATAAGTGGATTTGGAGTATAGTGGATGTGTTAAAGGGAGATGGTGGAAGGACTCAAGAACCTAATTCCATGGATAGTATCCTTTGAAGATGTATTATAATGGACCAAGGCAATGCGAAGGTAAGCTCATAGATGTTGGTAGAAATGGATGGGGAAATGATATATATGGGGAGATGGATGAGGATAAGGATTTATAGAAATTATTGGATTAAAGTGATGGGATTATGGATGATGGATGGTGGATAGTGGGTAGGGTGTTAGAAAACTTGTGGATATTTGGATGGGATGCTGGGATGATCACTATTGGCACACACCTTGAAGGGTGGTGGAGTTGTGGAGGAGAGAATTTAGAATTAAATGAAGGATAAAATATGGATTTTGGGACATGAGGACCCAAAATATATGAAGGGGATAATGGACTTAAGATAGTGGATTTTGGGACATAAGGACCCAACATGGAGTTGGAAGATGAGACATTTTTAGATGGTGGATCGGAGGACTTATGAAAGAAATAGACTTTTGGATATAAAAGTTTGGATGCCAACTTGGATTTCTCTTTGAGATGCATTGCTTCTATGAGTGGTTTGGGAATCCACATGGTTTTTTATGTTTTTCTTTTTGGGCCTTTGTGGCCTTTTAAAATTTGCTTACTTTTGGATCATATGTGTCTTTTCTTGAGCATGTCTTTTGGATGGGACATTTTGATCCTTGGTTTTTTGTAGATTTTTGGCTTTATGCATTGTAGCTCTGACAGCCAAATTGATTCCAATAGCAATAGTATGGGTTCATGAAGATGGATGATCTTGATATTTTATGGATAGGGTGGTGGAAGGAGAGTATTGGTGGGAAATAAATTATGTGTGCCTTTTTTGATCTTGCTTAGGGATTTGAGGTGATGGAGTGGTGGAATTTAATATAAAATTGGTGGATGTGGTGGATGGAGACATGTAAGGACTCGAGATGAATGGAAGGGATGAAGGATTTAATTTTGAAACATAAGGACCCGAAATGGATGTGGATGATGAGGGAATGGAATTTAGGACATAAGGAACCAAAATAGGTTTGGAAGATGAGGGAGGGTAATATTTTGATTTATATGGAAATATTTTATATTTAAAAGGGATCAAAAGTATATGAACATCTTGAGCATGAGTTTTGTAGCCAAGGCCATATGAATTTTTATTTTCTTTGATTTGGAGGGTCTTCAATATGCCTTTTTCATGGAGGTCTAACCTTTTACTTGATAATTGATTTTTTGACAATTTTTTTTTTCCAATAGGATACTTATTATTTTGGAAACAAGATGAGAGTCCATTTTGAGGGGGATGGGAGTAGAAGAGATTTTAAGATCTTGGAGGAAATCATAGTGGATGAAGGTATAAGAGATTGTAAGATCTCGGAGGAAACTATAGTGGATGAAGGTGGAAGAGACTTGGGTTGATAGTTATGGGATTCATGGATATCTTGGATAGAGGTAATAGTATGTTATGAAGGTTTGGGATCATGTGGGGGATTAGGAGAATGTGGAGGATTAGAAGGAATATTAGGATCTTGAGATGTATTGGGGTCATCAAATGGAGATGAAGGAATAATTTAATCTTAACTTGGGAGGGAATCATGAGGGGTATTAGGGGGATTTCTCGGTCTTGGTTAGGAATGGGACCATTGCATGAAGGGATGTTTTGATCTTGATAATTAGGAATGGAGTTATGAGGGGGATTAGGAGGTATAATTGGAATTTTAGATGTAGTAGAGGGGATGCTTGGACCTTGAAATGGGGGGACGCTTCGATCTTGAGATGGGGGGATGCTTTGATCTTGATTTAAATGGGAATTCATGGTGGAATGCTTTGGAGCAAGCTCTTGGCATGTTTGGATTTGTGTAGATGGCATGATGGATTAGGAGATGTATCCTTGTACTTGGGTGGATGGAGGGATGGGAGAATAATGAGGCTTAGTGTAGTACCCCTACTCGTTTGAACTTATTGGACTCATATTTTATTATTGGTTGTTCTTAGTGGATACATTACCATAATTTGTGTAGATGTCTAAAAATGGTCAACGCTTGCGGAGTCATATTTTAACATTTGCGCATTGCCTTATTTTAGGGTTTTTGCGTCGCATTAACATTTCTTCCATGTTGCGCACTTGGTTTTTATCATTTGCGAGCTTCGAGTCATTCTTCTGCATTCTTCATTCATCTCGCTTTCGAATTCGGTCTTGTCAACAACAACTTTCAGTCATGATTTTGGTCAATCCTATCCTGTCGCATCAATATGCGTGCTCATTTTGGACATCGTCAATCCTAATTAGGGTTTTGTCATCTTGCGATCGATTTCAAATCGTCATCAATCTTATCATCATGCAATCGATTTTGTCATCGATCGTGGTCATTTTCAATCTTGTCATTTTGCAATCTATTTTGTCATCAATCTTTGTCTTCTTGTCAACTTTGTCATTTTGAGATCAATTTGTCATCGATCGTCGTCATCTTCTTAATCATGTCAATTTGGATCAATTAGTCATTGTTCCTCATCAATTGGTGCATTTATCAATCAAATCATTTATCAATTCAAAATCATGATCATAATCGAATCGACGTCAATTATCCTTTGTCACGACCCAATTGTCATCCTTGCATTTCTAATTCATCTTCTAGGGTTTCATGATTTATTCATTTAACCTTGTTTGTCATTTCTCCCTCTAGGTTAAATAATTTATTTATTTATCCTAAGTCTTCTCATCACAATTAAATATTTATTTAATTGGCTAACTTATTCCTCTTTTTGTGAATGAATTAATAAATGACAAATTATTAATTAATTTACCTAATTTTATAATTTTCCATCATTTCTAATTTTCTAATTTCCTAATTTTCCTTATTTGTCCTAATTCCTAATTTCCACCTATTTTCTAATTTCCTAATTTCAATTTCAACCTAATTAATTTCTCTCTAGTTTCTCCCTATTTTTGTGCTTCGGTGGAAGCATGAATTTCTCATGCGTCATACTTTTGACATAGCAAGATGTCATAAGATTCTAGTTCTCTAACCTTTGCATTGGCAATATGTCATAATTCATGACATAGAAGGTGTCATAACCTTCTTCTTTCCACTCAATTGTGCCATTTTTGAAATCAATTGCCTCTAATATCAATTTCATGCTAGTCTTGTCTTTTCTCCAATTTATCTATAAATTGGATGAATTTCTTCAATCAAGACTAATTACTTTGTCGAATCAATCACGCTTCGAGTATTCTTGCGCTACTTGTCAATCTTGCTTTCACATTAGGTTTATGCACTTGAAGGTGAGATCCACAAACAAAGGCTATTTGGAGAAGAAAGAAGGACAATGGAGCCGCATGAAGGAGACATTCAGATCTGCATTTGGTTTGCTTAGTTTTTAATCTTGAATGTTTTGCTTTCATGTCTTTATTGAGTGTGTTTAGGATTGATCATTGCATTTGAGCTTTTGTGATTGAGCTAGATTAGTATTGATTTGCTTGTGATGATTTCCAGATTCCTATATACAATTTGTTATTCAGACTTATTTGACATTATTTCATGCTTTATCTGGATATGAGATGCATAATTTATTTGCAGTATTTCAGTACTTGTGATTTATGGCATTTTATGGATTATTGCTATGTACTGACACTTTACTTTATTTATGCAATGTGGAATTATATGTTGTGTGTCTGCAAGTGTATTGGATGCAAGGGGACAATTTTCCTTCACTCATTTCAGTGAGAGAGGGAACGTCATGATTCTCCTTCATCGGTGTGTATGTCATGTTTTCTATATTGTATATATGCATGTGTGGTTCGGTGATGCAGGATAATTGCAGGTACAAATACCAAGTAGGTACAGGGTATCGTCTCCACCTGGCTTCACATGTCTGAGCATGCCTTATATTTTTTGATGGAAGTGGAGGAGATAGTGATGAATACTAAGAGGGGGGGTGAATTAGTATGCCAAAAATATTTGCACTTAAACACTTTGCTAGACTAACAGTAAACCGGTAAAATAGTTTAGCAGACAAACTGGTTAGCACACATGCAAACCAAATAGAAAATAATGCATTCACCCACAGAAGCACAATCACCATAACACAAGATATTTTGACGTGGAAACCCAAATGGGAAAAACCATGGTGAGATGGAACTCACAAGTAACTATCTGCAGAATAGGAACCATACTGGTTAAGGTCATACAATGTTCTTTACCAGAACAGATCCTGTTAGGAATCTCAATCTCTGTTAGGAGATAAGTCCGATTAAAGACTACCTTGCTAGAGGATTTTAGATCCATAGATGTGAACCACCTTGTTAGAGGATTTACAAAAGGCTTTTGGACCTACCCGATTAAGGGCTACAGACTTGTTGAAGATGTGAGTAATCAACAAGTGAGTGATCTAGCTAATAGCACAAATTGCTTGATTAGATCCTTGATAGCTCGTTCCTAATGCATTCCAGCATTACTTCAGTCTTCTACACATTCATACTCTCTCTAACTCATCAACCACCTTAAACCCTCGCAACAACATCGAAAAAAAAAACTTAAAACCCTAGACATGATGTCCTTATAAAGGAATCTGATTTCATGTCGGTCCAATAGGATTACAATACAATTTCCTAGGTTTAATGCATCTAGACATATTTTGTAACACAACACAAAAAGCACTGTTAAAGTGTCGACACCATCAAACAATCAGTGGATGGTAACTCATCACAAAATGTCGGTTGGTAACTCATCACAGAGTATTACCAGTTCATACAAAAAACCGGTTGTCGGTTTGACAAAATGAAGACTGGGAAATATGTGTTTTATCACTTTGATCCTTCGTACCACTTGAGATCCTTGAACCGCTTGGGGTCAACATACCGCTTCAGATCGATAATCGCTTTCTGCAAAACACCAATAGTCTAAGGACTATAATGCATCATACCGGTTGGAACAAGTACCGGCTGAGCTTTAACTTATACATACAAAAGTGATCTCAATGCAAGTGCGTGTCCATCAATGACAATCACAACATAATCATCAAAAATGCCAGCATTCTCCCCCTTTGGCATTGATGGCAACACTTAGGAAATTTTGACATCTAAGTGTTTTACAACAAAAATATGCCAGAATCAAAATTACTCCCCCTAAGCATATACACTATCCCTTTTGCAGAAAATACAATGTCTACTACTTCTTAATAGAAATAACATGAAAGTATACATCAAAACACTCAAAATTTATACTTCTCCCCCTTTGCCAACAATGAAAACAAAATATTACAGACTAACACCTATGTCATTAGTATTAAAAGAATAAGAGTTTATGACAATAAGGAATAAAACTTGTCAAAAATAGATTTAAAGTCCTGCAAGAATTGTTTCATAGATAAAGACCAGGAATCAAGTAGGGAGGTTGCCACTTCTTTCCCTATCTGCATCTGGGAGACCTGTTCTTCCATGGCGTCTATTGTGCTCATCTCCTGTGTCGCCGTTAAGGCATCCAGATTAAGATAGCACTTCTGAAGTATTTACAGATGTGGGAGTAGAACCAGTTGTAGCTCCTACAAATCCTGTGACTGAGTGCTTATTTCCAACTCTATTTTGGCAGACTAGATATGAAACCAGTGAATGGTTCACCCATAAGATGTAAAAGAGTCATATGGCAGCTTGAAAGTACTCATATATGACTGTAAATTAGAATGAAGCTTTTGCTTCTGTGCAAGCACATCGTCACAGAACAGATGGGGCTGGCAAATCTTGCTAAGTAGAATATTCCCCTCATCTAGAGCATTCCTTATATCCTTCTGTGTTTTTTGCAATTCAAACCAGAGCTCATTAAGCTTCTTCGCCAGGGCAATGTTGAGAGCCTTTTGATGCTCTTTCTTGGCATTTGCCTCTGCTACCTCCTCTAAGCTCTACACTTGATCATCCACTACTGTGCATAGGAGCTTCAATTGGGCCAATGATGAGTCAGTGCTGGGAAGGTTTGTGTCGGGTAACAAACCAGTAAGAGTGTCCACTACCGCTTGGATCACATCTTGCTCCTTTTTCCTCCGTATGACTTCAAGGCGTTCTTGAGCAACCTTGATGCTCTACAGTAGCTCCATTTCACTTACAGATTGGAGGTCAATCTGACTGGTGAGGTCAGCTGGTTTGGCTTGACTACCAGTTGCCTTAGATGTCTCCATCTGTGTGCTCTTTGCCGCTTCTTCTTCCTTGTCTTCCTCTACCTTCTTCTTCTCCACCTCTTCTCCTCTTCCTTTTCTTCCTCCTCCTTCTTCTTTTATGCTTCCTTTCTCTTCTCCTCTTCCTTTCTCTTCCCCTCTTCCTTTCTTTTCTTCTCTTCTTCTTTTCTCTTTTCTTCCTGTTTCCGTTTCTCCTCATCTTCTTCCTTCTTCTTCTTGTCCTCTTCCTTTTTCTTCTTCTCCTCTTCATCCTTCTTCTTCTTCTCCTCTCCGTCCTTCTTCTTCTTCTCCTCTTCATTCTTCTTCTTTTCCTCTTCTGCTTTCTTCTTCTCTGCTTGCTTCTTTGCTTCCTCCTTTTTGTCCTCAGTTTCCTTTTGCTTATCTACCTGTTATGCCTGCTTCTCTTGTCCTGTTACTTCCGATGGTGTACCCTGAGCAACATCCTCTCCATCTAGAGCATCGACATCAATGGTGTCTATGGGTTCAGTGACCGAGTTTCCTTCATTATCAAACACTTCATCCGGCTTGGTTATTGTCGATTCTTTCTCAAACTTCCTGTTGGCTTTAGCCACTCGATGCATCTTAAGAGCTTCTAGAGCAAGAGTGTGTGTATTCTTGAGCACTTCTTGGCCCTTCCCTTCTAGTAACAGGAGTCTTATTCTTCTCATGAAGAAGAGGCCTTTGTATTTATTCATAACTTCAAACAGTTCTGAATTTGATACGTCAGGAAAATGTTCAGCAAAAACTTTCTCTCTCATTTCCTATTCCTACTCTATGGCAATGCACCATTTATTGTCTAAGGACTTATACAAAGAATCTGGTGTCTCAGATCTAATCTCTGAAGGTGACCAGTCATTAACACATAAATACTGAATGATTTATTTTTCAACTGCTTCTTTTTCATCATCATTAAAGTCATCAAAACAATCAATCAAATCATTTAGCACTTTTCTCCTAATGTTTTTGATGGTTCTTTGACAATGTGTCAAAGGTTTGTAGGAGGAGATGTCAATATTTACCGGTGCTGATGATGTTAGTTCATTCTTTGTCTTTTTCTTTACTTGTCTTGTCTTCTTAGGTTTTTCCTCAGACATAGTTTCTTCTGAGTCTGGTGAGTTATTCCTTGTCTTCTTCTTTCTCTCGAAGACTTTGGCAGGTGCTGCTACCGGTTTCTTCTTTGCAGGTGACCGCTTGGTCACTTTGGGACTGGCTGCAGTAACTGGTGTCGATTCCGATGGCACTGCATTTCCTTTCTTTTCAGGAGGTTCTTCAACTGGTGCAACCCTTTCTAGATAGGTGTCAGTTCTCTTTTCCTTAAGATCTAGGGGTGAGGCAATTAGGGTAGAGGCATACCCATCCAGCATATCATACATCACCTCATAGCCCATAGGCTCCACTTCTTCTTGTCTAGGCTCAATGGCCTCCATTATGCATTGATCAACTTTGATGATAAAGCAGATATCCTCTTCATATTTCTTGACAATGTCACTAGATATCCTCATCCTTAGGCTCATCTTGCTTCTAAACTCATCAAAGTACTTGTTCAGAACATTAGGGTAACCGGTTCCAATTGCTTGCAGGCTTTCTTTGATCTGCTTGGTAACTGGTTGGTCCGCAGACCACTGAATATCTCCCACTCCTAGGAAGTAACCCTGAAAATAAAAGAATAATCTGACCAATAGCTGACCAAACTTGAACTTCAATGCATTATCCTGTTTGATTGACTTAAGGTTCAAAAGGAGCTGCCTTTGCATACCGGTGCAGAGGTCAAATGATGCATCTTCCTTGATCATCCGATAAGCGGCATTTATTGCTGCAACAGATACAAAGTTAATTCTACTGGCTGAGAATGTCTGGTATCCAATCACCATGCACGCATATTTCACAAGGTCATCCTTGATGGAATTAACAGTCATTCCTCATGAGTCGCTCACTAAATCGGTGAGCTTGCACATTTCCATTTTGCTGACCTTCCTTAGGGATGGCACATCCCCTGTATTGCACAAACCGGTGACTGGATGAATAGCTTGAGGAGTGAAATCATGTGTTCTCTCCAGGTACATCTTGTCACCATGAACTCTACTTAGAATGATTCTAATGTGGTCATCTATGAAATCCTCCAGGAAGTAGACCGCATTGTGAAGTTTCTTCTTCTCCAAAATGCTATACTCCGATTTGATCTTTTTATCCTTCCCATAGAATAGACCTAGCTACGAATGGATCACAAGAGACCCTAGGTCTTCGATTTTGCAATTTATATAATCTGAAATCCCTTCTTCTACTATAACCCTGGTTGATACTTGTGACAAAGCATTATATTTTAATTTTCTTTGAATGAAATCCATAGAATCAACAGTTGCACTGGAACTATCATGAGATGCGGAAGCCATGACAAAATAGAAAGCTCAAGAATACCTTTCAAAAATTGAGAATTTAGGGCTTTGCAAATTCCACTTCATCGGTTGTTGAATCAGTTTGAGTTCTTCTCTTGACCGTTTTATATTTTCTTCTGAATCTCCTTCAAGGTTTCTAAAATTTCTCTGAATCGCAGCACAAATCACTTTTTCGTCGCTCTGCACTTGAAATCCTTTTTTGCTTCAAAAAATGATAGTGAGAAATGATTTGAAAATTCCTTTTAAACATATTCCTCACCTATCATAATTAATGCTCCACCATTAGGGCGTAAACCCTAATTTTCCTTTTACCATTTCCAGTCTTCCACCAAATGATAGGTATCGCATACCAATTAAGGTCTTTTACCGGTGTAAACTGGGGGTTCGAAACATCTCATCGTTTTCTCCCCCTAAGCTTTTCTGATGCTTAGTTTGTCGGTTCTGATATTTCCACACTAGGTGCAGAAACCAGTTCTTCTTGTAACACCGTTGGTTTCTTCTTCCAGGTTTTGTTCATATCCGCTTGAACAGTGTCAACATCAATCTTTCCTTCTGAAGTGACTGGTATGTCATTCAATATGTTCTTTCTTGATCTGCAGAATCTAGCAATGTGACTCAGTTTGTTGCAATGATAGCAGACCATTCCAGGTGCTCTCCAAGGTCCATTATTCATTTTGTCATTCTTCCTCCTACATGTTGCAGCAGTGTGACCATGATTATGATAGATCAAACAGTTTGCTCTCCATCTAGTTACTGCTTGATAGCCACCATTTCTTGACTGATGATTGAAGACATTAAACCGGTTGTGATTCCGATCCACAAAAGCTTTAGGACCAACTCCTTGAGTCCTCTAAGGATATCTTCCAGTGATGTTCATAACAGACCTGCATTTAGATGCTCTATGCCCAAACTTGTTGCATGCATAACAATTACCATTGAATTTATAGGATCTAGGCTTATCATTTAGAAAATAAGGAAAATTATTATAAGCCTTACTCCTACACACATTGGCAGTATGTCCTTCTTTAAGACAGTTAAAGCAAATAGGTTTAAACTTTTGCTTACCTTTATCCTTTAATGTCGGTTGACTCTTTGATGTTCTAGCATTTGTACCAGAGGTCTCACCTTCCTCATGACTGGAATAACCAAGTCCATCAGTATTCTTGACAGGTTTGGCAGATTCAAGCTTTTGCTCTAGCTTGACAGTACTCTTGTTGAACTTAGCAAGTATTTCCTTTGACTCAAAGAGTTCTTTGGAAATAGCAGCATTTGTTTCCATCAAGTTTTCATTCTCAAAGATGGCACTGTTTAGTTCTCCTTCCATGTCTTCCTTTTCCACTTTGCTCACTTGGAGTTGAGTAGTTAGGGCACTGATCTCTTGCTTCAGCTTGGAGTTTTCATGATCTTTGTCTTTGACAAGATCTTTAGCTTTCCTTCGATTCTCAAGCTCTTGACACATTTGAATAGTTAGTCCTTCCAATTCTTTTCTCAGGTTGGAATTGGATCCATTCAACTTTTCTACTTCTTGAATCAGGGCTTCCATGTCCGCTTCATCAAAAGAACTATTTTCAGATAGCTCCATTAGCTTTTCAGCATGTTCTCTCCTCTTTGCTTGAGATGCCTTATATTTGACCATAAGATCATCATAGGCTTGCTCAGACTAAGTGAGCCAATGAGTAAGTTCCCTCAATGTGTATTCCCCCATATCTCTTTCCAAGTGGTTAAACTTATAGAAAGGTTGGATCTGATACCAATTGATGAATACTAAGAGGGGGGTGAATAAGTATGCCAAAAATCTTTGCACTTAAACACTTTTCTAGACTAATAGTAAACTGGTAAAATAGTTTAGTAGACAAACCGGTTAGCACACATGCAAACCAAATAGTGAATAATGCATTCACCCACAGAAGCACAAACACCATAACACAAGAGATTTTGATGTGGAAACCCAAATGGGAAAAACCACTTTGAGATGGAACTCACAAGTAACTATCTGCAGAATAGGAACCAAACCGGTTAAGGTCATACGATGTTCTTTACCAGAACAGATCCTGTTAGGAATCTCAATCTCTATTAGGAGATAAGTCCGATTAAAGACTACCTTGCTAGAGGATTTTAGATCCATAGATGTGAACCACCTTGTTAGAGGATTTACAAAAGGCTTTTGGGCCTACCCGTTAAGGGCTACAGACTTGTCAAAGATGTGAGTAATAAACAAGTGAGTGATCTAGCTAATAGCACAGATTGCTTGATTAGATCCTTGATAGCTCATTCCTAATGCATTCCAGCATTACTTCAGTCTTCTACACATTCATACTCTCTCTAACTCATCAACCACCTTAAACCCTCACAACAACATCAAAAATACCAACAACTTAAAACCCTAGACATGATGTCCTTATAAAGGAATCTGATTTCATGTCGGTCCAATAGGATTACAATACAATTTCCTAGGTTCAAGGCATCTGGACATATTTTGTAACATCACACAAAAAGCACAGTTAAAGTGTTGACACCATCAAACAATCGGTGGATGGTAACTCATCACAAAATGTCGGTTGGTAACTCATCACAGAGTATTACCAGTTCATACAAAATATCGGTTGCTGGTTTGACAAAATGAAGACTAGGAAATATGTGTTCTACTACTTTGATCCTTCATACCGCTTGAGATCCTTGAACCGCTTGGGGTCAACATACAACTTCAGCTTGGTAATCGCTTTCTGCAAAACACCAATAGTCTAAGGACTATAATGCATCATACCGGTTGGAACAAGTACCGGTTGAGCTTTAACTTATACATACAAAAGTGATCTCAATGCAAGTGTGTGTCCATCAATGACAATCACAACATAATCATCAAAAATTCCAACAGATAGTAGTTGACCCTATTTTACTCAGTTACACTTGTGTGATTGTCGTCAGTTGGTCATCCTGTCAGTTTGTTCGGCCTTCGTATTTTTTTGTTTGATCTTTTATGAGTATTTGCTTGAGGTTTGCTCAGTTTGTGTGTTTAGTGGTTTTAATTAATTAATTAATTTATGAAGTTATCTCATTATTTGGTTTTTGGAATTATACTATAGTTGTACGTATTTTAAATATTAGGAATCGATTATAAACTTATATATATTCGAGGGTGAATATAGTTTATGACTAATTATATTGATTATTTTAATGTGATTTATGATAAGTTGAAATATTTGAATTCTATGACCTAGCATATAGAATGATTAATCGTTTGTTATATAGATGTAAGTTAAATGGTAGACAACTTGATTTTATCGATCACACATATTCACATAGATATAAATTAGTATTATATATTATTATTTATACATTTAAAGTTTATTATTTACATTGCAAATTATTATATAGTCACATGTACTTATATTTTGAGAAAGGTGGCAGGTTAGTATAAGCAACTATGTTGCATGGCAGATTGGGAGGTTGATTAGTCTTCCATTTAACTTAGAGCTAAGAACAACGACCACTATGAGTTGACATGTGGCATACGACCAACACATAGGCTTAGACCATTAGTTAGATGTAGAAATTTAGAGGTCTTATCGTAGATACGTGTGTAATTATTGAATATGTAAATAGATTTGCGAAATTTAATTACTTTATGAAAATCCATAATATATTTTAAATATATAATTATGAAAAATGGTTATTAAAGAATTTGTTGACAGGTTTAATGTTTAATATATATTAATGAAAAGTAATTAATTATATATATAAATATAAATAAATGAAAAACTAAAAAATTGAAATAATGATAAGGTGGTGGGTTAAAGAAAGATATTAAAACAATAACTAGGGTGGCCGATAGTAATATCGACCACCCCCCTTAATTAAAGGGAGGGGTCAGTATTACCACCGACCACCCCTCCTCCCTTTTAATTAAAGCTACACCACATGGAGATAAACAGCGACCCAACTATTTAAACATAAACCCACGTAGCTGCTATTAGTAAGGAATGGAAGTCAATGTTGACTATTCCACATATAGAAGGGAGGGAGTCTGTGTCATTTCCTATTATCCACCCAAAACTCCACCTTCTCACACGTTGGTACTACCAAACATGTGGCATGTGTTAATGATAATGTGGTTTACCAGCCCACATAAACCCACCGATATCCACCGTGATCGACATGTATAAAGTTAGTTATTTAACTTGCATGTTTTTAGGAAGTTATTTTTAGTAAAGACAACTTAGTCTTGAAGTTAAAAGCCTCATGGATAATCTATAAATATGGACTTAACCACTTTAGAGATGTGGTGTCCCATAAGAAGTTAATTTATAACTTTGCATGGTGAACACATAAAAATTCAAAACCATTAAGGATTGTTATGTTGCAATTAGATTATGAGTGGTGTCATTTAGAATCAATCCACCTCTAGTAGAGATAGCCCGAAAGTAGGAAAGAGGGTAGATGACAACACTATATATAGACCATTGAGTTGGAAGAGAAGGGAGAGGTAAGATACAACGAAGGATTAGAGAATGGAATGAAGAAGAGAAGGTAGGAAAAGATATAGAGGAAGATAGCAAATAGCAAGTTGGAGCAGAGAGAAATAAATATAAAGAGAGCAAGATAGAGGAGAGCAATAACGTAGAAGAGTGACAAGAGATTAGGGAGAATGGAATAGTGGAGATTTCGATGTGTTTACGATCAAATTGTAAAAGATCAATGATGATCATCTACGATTTAGTGTCGAACTTAGGGGTTACGCTCTTGAATGAGTGTTATTTACTTTATTATTATCAAATAAATTCTCAAAATATAGAAAGGGTAAGGACTCGGAATAGAGATCTCGTGAGATAGAAGAGCATCGAGGTGGAAAGTATTGGAACCTGGACGTATTGCAAATAGTTTGAAGTTATCAAGGATCGTAATAGCCATGGATCACGTTTCTTGAGGTAGGCTCAAATCTAGTATGTTTTGTTGAAAGGATTTAAGAGATTAAGAATGATCTAGATTTATATTTATGAAATAGTTAGTCACAATATCAATCAATTTATTACAATCATGCAAGTATAGATGCATTAATGATATATTTCATGAAAGTTGGTAGATTAAACTTAGTGAAACCCTTATAAAATTAGATCACCCAATCCTTTAGAAACAGAGTCAGAGGATAGAGAGAAACTCTGAAATTGAACTACGAAAAAGATGAAACATTAGGTTTATGACTTATTAAATAGTGTATTAATATAGTTGTAATTCTTATTTTCTGGAAGTCATAATTTGAAAGCTATTTATGCATTTTGTTGTTTTAATAAAAGATTGCCTGTATTAGGATCTTGTGTAAATGGTGTTTTCAGTCAAGTTTAAATTTCGTTGCAATTCTGGTTGAGTTGTCATTGTGTCCTATGTTATTATATTTCCTTGGTCAGGTGATGATGTATAACCTTATTGATGTGAGCCATTGTGTGTTTTGTCCAAATGGTCAATCTTTGGTTAGTGATTGTGTATCCTTCACATGTGGTTTGTCAGGAGGAGGTATGGTTGTTTTTTTCGCCATAGAGTTCTCGTAGAGAGACCTTTCTTGTAGTGTCCTATGAGAGAGAGTGGCTTTCGAGCAGGGGTCGTGCCCGAAGTGGATGACAGGATACCCTGTCGGAAGTCAGATAAAAAGTGATAACCTAATAATTGATTAGGGGGTGGTTAGAATAAATATTAATTAAGTAATGTGCCTCGTGCATAGGTGTAGTGCTTGTACAGGGCTCATAATGTTACGAGAAGGCCTGGAATGGCAAACTTACCACCTTGTCTTCATGAAAGGATTGGTAGGGTCCGCATGAGACTTAGTTGGAGCCGGAAGCCGGGAGAGGTTACCAGGACAGAGAGTCGAGACCTAGGAGGTTGTACCATGGTATCCATCTTAATCTATGTGATGACACTCTCTCCTTAGAGTCACTAGTGTTTGTGAGTAGAGTCACATGGATGTTTGTGGAGTCTTGTAGTTCTTGCTTACTTGTCTTACTTTACTTGCTCACATGGTCAGGTGGTAGTGCCACTTCCCATCGGATGTTCTGGAATGTATCTTCAGGTGAGGAAGGGGCTTCGCTGGTGTTCTTGGTTTGTGGTTCATGTACCAACTCATGTTTGTGATCATTGTTCAATTGAGACCTTGTGGTCATTGTATCAAACTTTTATGTAACCTTGATATTGTAACTTTATAATTTGTGGTATTTATGGTAACCATGTATTTATGGATATTGTAAAAGGGAATCATTGGAATGTTTGTTATTTCAGTTGCCTTAATATTTTGTATATATGATCTATGAGAAATGATTGCATTGGAGTACTTTGATTCTTTCATTATGGAATATGGATGTATGTGTAGTTTTTGTCTTAAGCATTTGATTTTCCTATTTAGATGAACAGTTGGATTAATTGTGGTGTTAACATAATTTGTGAATTAATCTTCATTGGTAACCCTTAGGAAATCATGTGTTAGTCTTCCGCTATGTTATTAGAGGTTCAATGGTTATAATTAGTGCACTTGTTCTTTAAAAAAAAAAATTATTATGCCCTTTTAGTTGCCTAGTTGTATTATTTTCCTATAGGGTTTTTGGTGGGGCATTACACTTAGGGTATAGGGGTTTATCTTGTTTTAGAGGTGATGAAGGTAGATTCATGACATCTTTTACATATTTGTTTTGAGGATTTTAGTCTCATTTGCTAGTAGTTTTGGGACAATATTATGAACAATGGACTGGGAGGAATAGGATAGTGTGGATTTTTATTGGTTGATTTGGGACTTAGGAGGATTATGATTATATTAAGAATCGAGATAAGATGGAAGATTAGGATTATGGATTCAGAGATTAGAACTAAGGCTTGGGTGATTAAGTGAAAGATTAGGATTATGAGGGAGATTTGGATTAGGTAGAGGATTAGTATTAGATGGAATATTAGGATTGTGGTTTTGAGAATTGTAGTATAAGGAACTTGGATTATGGATGGAGTTGATGAAGAGGTTTGAGGCATCATAAATTATATTCACCTATAATTTTGTCCACACCAAGGCCTCACTTTGGTGTTTTGGTTTCTAAGGCCTAATTGAAATGCTAATTCTGCTCAAACCACTTACCTATTTTATATTTTCATCAATTTCCCAGTTTAGTCCCCAATTTGGAGTCCTGATTTCTAGGATCGGGATGGACCATGCCCTGGCTTCAAATTAGGACTAGGGCGTACCATGCCCTGGGTCTCTTAATTGGGCCCCAAATTGCCCACTCATAATGGTCACATAATTTGAGTGGGAAACTAGATCCCATGTTGGCCTATTGTGAAAAATTAATTTGATTTTCGATGGTCAAGTATAAAAGAAGGCCTACCACTATCATTTTGAACCTACTCGATCTCTTTCATCATCCTACACTCTAGAAAATTCAAGTGAGCAATAAATTAGTCATTCATCAAGCATTTAGAGTAGAAGTGAAGTCAAGTTAAAGCATTGAAGATACCATTCACGATCCATGTTTTATAAAGATATCCTACATAAAACCCTAATTTCTTTATGTGAAGCCAAACAAAAATTCATCAAGGTAAAAGTTGTGGTTTTCAATATTACATTTCAGATTCGGTCTTTCCATCAAAATGAAAGTACTTTACTTCAATCTTTCATTACATTTATCAATTCAATTTCATGGTTAATTCTGAAACCAGGGTTTGACCTAAGGCAAACCTCTATTCCCAAAATATTTTCCTTTCTTTCTGTGTGTAGGAAAAAAGTGTAAAGTTGTACTTGGGAAATCCAACAGAGTCAATAGCGACAAACAGGTGGACTTTCGACAGTGGAAAATTTAGAGGATCAGGGCAAATCTGTGCTACCTAGTTTCGAAAAATCAAGACGAACTTTTGGGAATAGGTTCGACACATCTTCTTTTGCCCAGATCCAAGTTTGTGGCTCAGTGGGATATCTGTAGCTTACTATTTATGTCAGATTGCTTTAATACTTCATTGTTTTGCCCTAATTTCACAATCAATCTAATTCAACTTAGAAAGAGGTGAAATCAAAATCAAACCTAGTTGAATCCAATTAGAATATCAATCATTTTCCTATTAGGATTGAGCCTAGATCCATTGGGTTCAACCCTCTTTCAATGTACATGTGCTAATTGGGCTATTTAGTGGTTTTGATATCTTAAACCCTAATTTCTTAATTTTCTCACCATTACGTTTTGGTGACCCGACATCTTGCATGCCTAATTTTGATTTATTGTATCAGATATGATCTTGTATGCGTTCTAAAATTCAAATTTGCACTCATAATTGTTATTTTACATTGAATTTCATAAATTTAGAGGTTAAATTCACAAAAGCCCTAATTTATCATTCTAAAATTAAAATGTGGGTTGCATAATTTGTTAAGTGTATTTTAAAATCTGATTATTGTGACATGTTATTTTAAGATCTAGAGGTATTTATCATTCAAAATCACAATTCAAATTTCTTAGTTAATTGGTTAATCAATAATTGGTATAACAAATTTCTTTTCTTGATCATAATTTTCAATTTGTGCATTCAAATTTCCCTCCTTTGTGCATGAGTTTTGTTACCATTAGTCCTACATATAATATTTCCATAAGATGAAGTTGTAGAATTAAGGGTTCCCAAGGTTTGACCACTAAGAGTACGGAGCCTCAATTAGATCACTTATTCCATGATAATGTTGGTGCATCCTCTAATCCAACTAATGACATCATTTATCCCCATTCTCCTCATAATTCTCATCATGTGGATGAATCACTAACTAGGGTTATTGTTGACCAATTGGAGAAGATTGACAATGAATTTGAAAATCTTCAACAATGAATGAGTCAGAAATACCTGAAAAGTGAGGCAATCCCTTTGCTTGAAGGATTAAAGAGAATAATGCAAAGTGATAAAATTGGTGTTGATTTGTTGTGTGGCCTTTCTCATATTGTTAACACTAATATCATCCCAATCAAAAGTTTTTTTAAAATCCTTGGTTACTCTCAACCCACTAGTCAAGCTAACTATTCCATTCATATGCCTACATCCTTTCCTAGTGTACCTACATTTACATCTTCTAGCATGGCTACTTCCATACAAAATATTAATCCTATACATGTTAGTCATGGGGGAAGTCTCGTTAATCATTATTTTTGCATATCTATTTTTGCGAGTCTTCCATTTGTATCTCAATCATCTCCCATACCAACATACCATAGTGTTCCACCTCCTTATTCTCAACCTCCACCTACATATAACAATGTTACTCCTTCATCCCAATCTAGTATGTCCAATTTCAATCCATCCACCAAAGCAACAATAAATAATCTAGCCCAAATTATTACATCCCTACAACAACAATTCACTTCCATTACTTAATCCAAGTTTAGTATGCCCATATTTGATGTAGCAAGCCCATTATCCAATGATATTGTCTATACAGTTCCCCCTAAACATATGTAAGTCCCTCAATTGGAATTGTATAATGAAAAAGGTGACCTCTTAACTCATGTAAAGATATTTCAAACTTTGTGTAGTGATTTTTCTCATGACCAAAGACTTGTGGCTAAATTGCTTACTCAAACCTTTAGAGATAAAGCTTTACAATGGTATTGTTCTTTGTCTCCCTATTCTATTACATAATTTCAAAAATTGGCTAATTCTTTCATTCAACAATTTCAAAATAATATTGGTCCTAAAATTACTTTGACTGATTTGATTCATTATAAACAAGGAGTTAAAGAAAAAGTGATTGATTTCATTATAAGATATAAATATTTGCATTCTCAAATTACTTATCAAGTGGCTGATTATGATGTTCAAAGAATTTTTATTGCTAATTTACAAAAAGACATTAGAGATAAACTTCTCTTTTCTAAGTTTACTTCATTTACGCAATTGTGTACAATACTTCATAATTATTTGCTTTAAGTGAGTCAATTTGAATCATCTCCTTCAATGGCTCTAGTTGATAATAATGAGGGTGGTCAATAATCATTTGTGAAGTTTAAACCAAACAAGGGTCACATCAAGATAAGTGACAACATCAACACTCAAGTGGTAACCACGACATCAGATGTGACCCCTTTATCTAAATACTTTAGAAAAGAATTTACTCCTCTTTTTGAGTCTTTGCATGGTATAATGTTGAGGTTGATAAATTCTAATGTGTTAAAACTTTTGTTGTCACAAGGATTTCACCTTGAATGCTAAGTCTGAAACTCGTCGATCATGTGAAACATGAGATGATTTTTTAGGCCTATGGGTTGACTATAATGAAAATCAACCTCCAGATCGAGGGTTGGTTTGATAGTTCTGATACTTAATATAAGTACAAATCCAATAGCCAACAAGATGAGAGGGGGGGGTGAATCATACAAACTTAATCATCCATAAAAACATTAGATTCAACCTTGGTAACATATATATCAGTAATATAACCAAAACTATTAAACATGCAAACTCAAAATCATATAAACATCATAAGCCTCATAACACCGGATTTAACGTGGAAACCCAAATAGGGAAAAACCACTATGGGATTTCGGACCCACTAAGAAATATACTCTTCTAGAGTATGCTCGGTTAAAAGCAAATCCTATTAAAGATTACAAACACATTGCTAGATGTGACCCAGTTAAGGGATTTCCCTCAGATCTGTTAGGATCTTCACCTTGTTAGAAGTGACCTTGTTAAAGGATTTCAAACATTGAATCAGAATGTCACCTTGCTAGAGGGTTTTACAAATAAGACTATTAAGTCCACTCGGTTAAGAGATTTTCTATCACTTTCTCAAAATAATAGTAATAAAAATCTATCTGCAACTTCACATCTAAAATGCTAAAGTAGATTCCTATTTGTTCAATACAATCTAGACATAGAACTTATCTTGTCTATCTGCTGGGCTTCTATACTCTGTTATTCTAACAAGTCTTCAAGCTTCTGTGCTCGGTAATCACTATGTAGCATCCCTGTGCATACACTTTCCCACATATATTGTTTATCAACAGTTTTCCTATTTATAAACAATTAGGTAACCCCTTAATCTCCTTGATCACATTTCCCATGATCAATCATAGCCATCAGATCTTCAATCTTGTCCAGGTTCAATGCATCTTTCGATCTGAAAATGTTTTACCCTACCTTGGAACTTGTGTCAAGGTATTGTGGTTCAATTTGCATTGTAGATCTTCATGCCAACTTTTCATTGCCTTTGATTCATTAACAAACTTCATCCATGACTCACCAATCATTTAATCAATTCCAGCTCATCAGCTTCCTTCATTGAATAACGCATGCAAACATTTAATGCATTCTGTTATAGCTCGGTTACAACTCAGTAGCAACTCGGTTATAACTCGGTGAATACTAAACTTCACTCGGTAGACATTCTGCCTTCATTAACCGATAGCAATAACCTTAGGGTTTACCGACTAGGTTCCTTAAGGTTTACCGACTAGGTTCTTTGCTTGGTAACATAGTATAGTATTAACCTTTACAATTTACAACATATGTATGATGTTAAAACAATCTAAACATCATGATCTCATCATTGTCTGACTCGGTAGTAGTTGCCCATTGAATACCTTATTCATCCCCTTATTCATCATAATCTTTCCTGTGTCTTTTACCAACATCTTTATATTCTTTAAATCATACTTCTCAAGATATGGCAACATCTACTGAATTAGAAAATCAATTTCTTGACATCAATGACAAAATAATAATATCAAGACAGTAAACATCTTTAATCATCCATAATCATCAACAACCTTCTCAATATCCTTATGAAATGCCAACAATCTTTCATTGTCTGTTATAATGCAATATTGCCAACAATCTCCCCCTTTGGCATTGATGGCAAAACCAATTGATTTGACCTTAAAAGATTTGGATTGTTGTGATTCTGAAATGTTGAAATGCTCTCCCCCATACATTATACTTCTCCTCTTTTCTTCAGTCTTCTTTCCAATCTGTAGTCTGCTCAGTTTTCTCTTAGTCTTCTCCCCCTTTGACAACAATTCCAAAAAGTAAAGAACTAAAACATAATTTCTTTTTGTATGAAGTGATTTCCTGCTGTTGTGTATCAACTGAGTCTCGGTCAGAGCATTTTGTCTTTAATTCCTGTTCCCTGTATAATGTCCTGTAATAATTCCTGTAATATTTCTTGTACACCTTTAGAAAACATCCTAAAGTGTGTAATGCAGCATCAACTCCTAAAATATATTCGATAGAGTCATCGGATTGATGCTTTCACCGAACTCGTTCAATGAGTAGAAGATAGGGGTAGGACCCCTAACTTACTTCTGAGATATTCAAAAGTGTCCCTTGGTAGTGGCTTGGTGAAGATATCTGCTATTTGTTCCTTTGTGCTAACATACTCCAACACCACTTTCTTCTCTTGAGCTTCTTCTCTAAGATAATAATATTTGATAGAGATGTGCTTTGTCTTAGAGTGCATAACAAGATTTTTTGAAATATTAATGGCACTAGTATTGTCACAAAATATAGTTACTGGCTCTGTAACTTTCTCATTTATACCTTCCAATAGTTGTTTGATCCATGCAATGTTGGTACAATTCAGTGCTGCAGCAACGTATTCAGCTTCTGTTGTTGACTGTAAAACACATCCTTGTTTCTTGCTAAGCCAACTCACTAGTCTTTCTCCTAAAAAGAAAGCTCCTCCACTTGTACTTTTTCTATCATCAATGTTGCCTGCCCAATCAGCATCAGTATAAACTTTTAAATCAAAATCATTTCCTTTCTGATATACTAAGCCATAATCCTCAGTGCCTTTCAAGTATCTAAAAATTCTTTTGATTGCTGTCATGTGTGTTTTCTTAGGATCTGCAGAGAATCTTGCAACTATACCTACTGCATGTGCTATGTCTGGTCTGCTGTGAACAACATATTGTAGCTTTCCAATCATGGATCGGTAAAGTGTCTCATCAACAGATGCAAATTCATCATTCTTTGATAATTTACAGTTGGTAATCATAGGAGTACTTACTGATTTTGAATCCTCCATTCCAAATTTCTTCAAGATTTCCTTTATGTACTTGGATTGAGTAATGAAAATCTCATTTTTCATTTGCAGTATCCGTAAACCTATAAAATACTTTATCTCACCAATCAATGACATCTCAAATTCTTTGTTCATTTCATTTCCAAAGTTCTTGCATAAAGAGTCATTTCCACAAAATATAATATCATCAACAAATATGGCTCAGATCAGTATTCCATTTTCATCATTCTTCATGTACATGTTGTTGTTCTCACTTGTCCTTATAAAACCAATCTTAATCAAATAAGAGTGCAATCTTTCATACCATGCTCTAGGTGCTTGTTTCAAACCATATAAAGCTTTGTTCAATTTACATACCTAATCTTTATTATTGTTTTCAACAAATCCTTCAGGTTGTTCAATAAAAACTTCTTCTTCTAATATTTCATTTAGAAATGCCAATTTGACATCCATTTGATATACCTTGAAGTTTTTGAAAGCAGCATAGGCCAACAATGTTCTTACTCCTTCAAGTCTAGCAACAGGTGCAAAAGTTTCACCATAATCAATTCCTTCTTCTTGAGCATAACCTTTGCAAACTAGTCTTGCTTTGTTTCGAATGACCTCTCCTTTTTCATTCAGCTTGTTTTTGAAAATCCACTTTGTATCAATTACATTCTTGTCCTTTGGTCTTGGGATTAGTGTCCATGTGTCATTCTTCTTGATTTGATCAATCTCTTCTATCATAGCATTTATCTAATCTTCGTTGTTAAATGCCTCTTTCACAAATCTCGGTTCAAATTCAGATATCAAACATGTGTTCTGTCTTAGTTTGTTCCTTGTCATCACTGGATCATCCTTATCTCCTATAATCTGACTTGGTGCATGATGTCTTCTGACATACTTGGCTAATACATGCTTGGTAGGCTCTGTATGATCTTCTTCATCACTCGGTAACTGGATATTCTCTTCATTTTCTTCAACAATCTTCTTGGTAAGACTTCTCGGTTGAACATAGACAAATTCATCATAGTCTTCTGGTTCCTTGGAATTTCATTCATCATTTCTTTCTGCAAATTCATCAATTTTTACATTTTCACTTTCTACTATTTTTTTAGATGATTTGATCAGACATTTAAATGCTTTGCTTCTAGAAGAATAACCTAGAAATGTTCCTTCTTCACTTTTCTGATCAAACTTGCCATTTCTATCATCTTTGTGAACATGGCATCTACTTCCAAAGATTTTAAAATAGCTTACATTAGGTTTCTTATCATACCAGATTTCATATGGTGTCTTCAAAGTACCTTTCTTCAATTGTACTCGGTTCAAGGTGTAAACTATTGTGCTTATTGCTTCTCTCCAAAATGTTTGTGGCACCTTCTTTTCAATCATCAGTGTTTGAGCACAATCCACAATAGATCTGTTTCTTCTCTCAGCTATTCCATTCTGCTATGGAGTTCTCGGTGCAGAGACTTGTCTTTTAATACCATGATCATTGCAAAATAAGTTGAACTCATCAGATGTGAACTCTCCTCCTCTATATGATCTAAGACATTTCAGTTGTCTTCCTATTTCATTTTCAACTCTTGCCTTGTATCATTTAAACATTTGAAAAGCTTCTAATTTTTCTTTTAAAAACATTACGGACATCATCCTTGAATAGTCATCCACAAATAATATGAAATATTTATCACCATAATAACTTTGAACTTTCATAGGACCACAAAGGTCAATATGCACTAGATCTAAAATTCCCTTAGAAGTGTAAGACTTACTTGTAAAGCTTGATCTTGTCATCTTACCCATCTAGCATCCTCAGCACATAGCATTCTCAAGTTTTTCAAGACTCGGTAGACCTCTTACTTGGTGCTTCTTACTTATTTTGATCAGATTATCAAAATTTACATGACAAAATCTTTTATGCCATAACCAGCTATTATCTATCTTTGCATGCAAACACTTGTTACGAGTTGAGTCAAGATGAAATGTGTTACCTTTTGTTTGTGTCCTGGTAGCAGCTAACTTTCCATTCTTGTCATGAACTTTGACAATTCCTTTATGAAATTCTATTTGGTAACCTATGTTGTTTAGCTATGCTACACTCAACAAATTGTATTTCAAATCTTCAACCCAATAAACATCATTGCATCTTGCATTGTCAAGAAGTGTTATAGATCCTTTACCTTTCACTGGACATGGTGCATCATTACCAAATCTAACATAGCCTCCATCATAATCTTCTAATATAACAAACTTGTGTTTATCTCCTGTCATATGATGTGAACATCCACTATCTATAATCCAAGAATCATTAGTATTTATGTGAGATATTAGGGCTTTTTCTTCATACCTTTCTTCATCTAATCCATCTTTGATAGCCACATAAACTACTTCCTCTATATCTGTATCATCTGATTTATCATCATTGGATTCCTCATCAACTATTAAACATGTCTTTCTATCTCTTCTTTTGAAGTCTCGGTGTCCTCTGTAATGATTATCTTTCTGTCTGTCATCTTGGTAATCTCTCTTTTCAGTAAAATCTTTGTCAGGACAGTTAGAAGCCATATGTCCTATTTTATCACAATTGAAACATTTCAAAGGTAGTTTTCCTTTATACTTAACTTTGCCTCTCAGTAACCTTTTGGCTAGTAGTGCTTCAAACTCTTCTTGCTTTCTGATTTCCTCATACAGTTTGTGTACTTCTTCCATGTTCTTACGAAATCTTTCACTTGCTCCACTGTGATCTCCTTCAAAGTACTTATACTTTCTTTCATTGTAATCATTAGATTCATCAAGATGAAAAGAACTAAATGTAGATTCAACTTTATTTACCGAAGATCCATTGTTATCAAAATTACTTAACTCAAATGCATGTAGCTTACCAATAGTAGCATCTAAAGAAACTAGCATATTAGGTACAAACCTCAATTCATTGATTGCAGAGACTCAGATTGCATAAGCTGGTAGAAGGGTTCTCAACAACTTACTTGTTATATCCTTTTCTTCAATAGTTCCACCTGCTACTTTGATTTGATTGACAATATCCTTTAGTCTTGTATTGTACTAAGTTATGTTTTCACCTTCATTCATCCTCATAGATTCAAATTGTCCTCTTAGACTATCTACTTTTGCTCTTTGAGCATGTTGATCTCCTCCATATACTAATATGAGCTTATCCCACATAGCCTTTGCATCATTGCAGCCTTCTAGATCATTAAACTCTGAATCGGTCAATGCAAATGTTATTTCAATCATTGCTTGAATATGTTCTTGTTTTGCCTTTATCTCTTCCATAGTCAATGGATAGGTGCTCGGTGTAACAAAATCATTCTCCAAATAGTATACAACATATTCTCCAACTCCTGATAGATGCAACTTCATCCTTTTCTGCCATGTAGAGAAAATTGACTTGTTCAGCTTCGGTGCATCCCTCTTATACATCTTTGGATCTTTAACTCAAGTGCCTTTAAACTTTTCTTCTGGAGTCCTAAGCTCTGATACCAATTGATAGTTCTGATACTTAATATAAGTATAGATCCAATAGCCAACAAGATGAGAGGTTGGGGGGGTGGTGAATCATACAAACTTAATCATCCATAAAAACATCAGATTCAACCTCAGTAACATATATATTAGTAATATAACCAAAACTGTTAAACATGCAAACTCAAAATCATATAAACATCATAAGCCTCATAACACCAAATTTAACATGGAAACCCAAATAGGGAAAAATCATTGTGGGATTTCGGACCCACTAAGAAATATACTCTTCTAGAGTATGCTCGGTTAAAAGAAAATCCTGTTAAAGATTGCAAACACATTGCTAGATGTGACCCGGTTAAGGGATTTCCCTCAGATCTGTTAGGATCTTCACCTTGTTAGAAGTGACCTTGTTAAAGGATTTCAAACACTCAATCAAAATGTCACCCTGCTAGAGGGTTTTACAAATAAGACTGTTAAGTCCACTTGGTTAAGAGATTTTCTGTCACTTTCTCAAAATAACAGTAATAAAAATCTATCTGCAACTTCACATCTAAAATGCTAAAGTAGATTCCTATTTGTTCAATACAATCTAGACATAGAACTTATCTTGTCTATCTGTTGGGCTTCTTTACTCTGTTATTCTAACAGGTCTTCAAGCTTCTATGCTCGGTAATCACTATGTAGCATCCATGTGCATACACTTGCCCACATATATTGTTTATCAACAATTTTCCTATTTATAAACAATTAGGTAACCGCTTAATCTCCTTGATCACATTTCCCATGATCAATCATAGCCATCAGATCTTCAATCTTGTCCAGGTTCAATGCATCTTTCGATCTGAAAATGTTTTACCCTACCTTGGAACTTGCATACATTTCTTGGAACTTGTGCCAGGGTATTGCGGTTCAATTTGCATTGTAGATCTTCATGCCGACTTTCCATTGCCTTTGATTCATTAACAAACTTCATCCACGACTCACCAATCATTTAATCAGTTCCAGCTCATCAACTTCCTTCATTGAATAACGCATGCAAACATTTAATGCATTTTGTTATAGCTCGGTTACAACTCGTTAGACATTCCGCCTTCATTAACCAATAGCGATAACCTTAGGGTTTAGCGACTAGGTTCCTTAGGGTTTACCGACTAGGTTCTTTGCTTGGTAACATAGTATAGTATTAACCTTTACAATTTACAACATATGTATGATGTTAAAACAATCTAAACATCATGATCTCATCATTGTCTGACTCGGTAGTAGTTGCCCATTGAATACCTTATTCATCCCCTTATTCATCATAATCTTTCCTGTGTCTTTTACCGACATCTTTATATTCTTTAAATCATACTTCACAAGATATGGCAACATCATACTGAATTAGAAAATCAATTTCTTGACATCAATGACAAAATAATAATATCAAGACAGTAAACATCTTTAATCAGTTATATCCATAATCATCAACAACCTTCTCAATATCCTTATGAAATGGCAACAATCTTTCATTGTCTGTTATAATGCAATATTGCCAACATGGTTCCCTTTGAAAACCTTCTAAAATTACTAACTTGACTGGGAAAATGGGAGAGAGATTGTTGAAATTGGAAATCTACTCTAATACGAGGTGATTACACCATTATTGATTTAAAGTAACCTATCCAAACCACAATCAACTTCAAAATACCTCAAAATTATTTCACAACTTAGTTTAGACCATGTAGTGCATCAATATTTTATATGAAGCCTTGAGTTTCAATGTTTGTTTGAAAGAAGACAAGGTTTTCACAACTGCAAATTGATTGAACAATGATAAACACACTCATATAACCTTTACTAACATGGATTTTCTTATTTTTCAAATAATAAATAAGAAATAAATAAAGGATTTATGAATAAATCACAATATTTTGTTAATGACATACATGACAAAGAAAACACAAGATCAACTTTTGAAAGAAACCCTATTGTATTTTATTGAATACTGAAAGAGTTGTTGTTACAAATGTAAAATGCTTCAAAATCTGAAAATGTTTCTAAAAAATATGAGTTCCAAAGCTCTCAAGCTTGTTGAATATTCAAGAAGAAAGAAAGAACTAGACCAAAAAAGAAGAAAGATATAAGACTTATAGAAAGCATAGTCTTGAAAGGAACTGAAGATCGGTTGTTGGATGAATTGCTTGTGCCTCCTTAAATTGATCTGGAATTGACTACTTCTTCATTGAAATCATCTCTTATTTGCTTGATATATCTGATTGGGGTTGAATTTTATGTAGAAGCATGTAAAAAGATACCCAAAACTAATGATAACTAGTAGCTCGTGGACAAAAAACTTGCATCAAGTGTTCATTAACTCATGAGGAGTCCATTCCACTAGAACTACTTGAAACTGCTTCAAAACTCCCCTATTCTAAGCTCAAATTGAAAGCTCCACATTTTACCTTTCTAATTGATAAAGAACTACTTGTATGGTTTTTCACCAACTAATTGATTGATCTTTTAAGATTCTTGCATGCATATCAACTCATGATTGAATATTGAGTTTTACCAAGACTCTTTATTAGGCTTGAAACTCCTCGAGTGTCTCATATGTCATTTCACAATTAACCTTGTTGTAACTACATCTTCATATGGACTTTATTGTGGCTTCACCTCTGATATAACAAAAATCTTCGTGGTTGCCTAGTCACTATTCTCATTTGAAGCTTGGCTTTTACTCCTATCCACCCTTGTGGCTCTTTAGCATTTGGATTTATGAGGATGCTTTAAATTATTATCATGATTGATTCCCTATTATGGTTGTATATGGTGAAAATGGACAACAATAATGACAATATTGAAAGGCTAAATGAATCCAACCACAAAACCCTAGCCTAACAATCAACAAAGATCCACCATAACATATGAAGATTACCTAAGACAATGCAAAATAAAACAAAATCACAAAGATTATACCATCACATGTCCAATAGGGTTTTGATCTCCATTCTTCCTATCTCCGTTGATCTTGCTTGATATATTTGCTCTCAGATTTTTATATGCACAAGAGCTCAACAAAGAATGGAATGTGGTTGCAAGTAGGATCGTAGTGTAGCCAAGTCTTCAAGATTAGTCATTAGGGTTTGATAATGAAGAAAGCATCTCCTTAAATAGAAGACACAATATGAAATGGAGGGATAAGATTGAGAGGTGTAAAAAGAGAGGTCGGCTAAGATTAGAGGGTAGGTAAAAGAAATAGTAAAATAATGAAAGAGGTAGGTAGTGTAGGAATTAAGAGATGAATGACATGTGTCATGTGTAGAAAAAGCTAATGAATTAATTAAATAAATAAAGATTTATTTAATTAATAGAAGAAGTAGGATAATTAAATAAATAAAATATTTATTTAATTTAGGAAAAGGATAATTTAAATAAATAAATGTATTTATTTAAATGAGAAATAAGGCTAGAAGAGGATAAATGAATTAATTAAATAAATAAAGATTTATTTAATTAATAGAAGAATTAGGCTTAGATAATTAAATAAATAAAAATATTTATTTAATTAGACATGACAATTTTGAGTGTCTACATTTTGCCCCTCCTTGAGACAATGCGGCTTGTCGCGTTGTTTCAAAGAAGATAATATGAACTGATACAGAGTTGCCCCAGTATGGGAATGATATGCCCCCTCGAGAGATTGGATGAAAATGGCTGAAAAGATTGCAGACAATCTCTCAATAAGAAAGAAAGGCTAGAATGGATTGACCGGATAAAGTGACAAAGTCACGGGATAACGAAGACTGACTCGGGAAATGAATGCGAGGGCTAGGGTAGGCTATAAGATAGACCACGGGCAAAAGACATCCTCATTGTCATCTACACCTTCACGAGATCACAGTGCAGAGCGAGAAAAAGAGCAGCAGCAGTCAGTAGTGATGGCTTTCGTACACAGATTCGACCGTGTTCGCCGATTTCAGAGACCAGCAGAGGCAGGAGAGCCGGTAAGTACCACCAAACCTCCTCGTACTTTGACGCATTCAATTTTGTCATTAATGCATGCTAGTTAGCAATAAATGCACTTACAAATAGGGCACAAAAAAAGTGCAAAAATGTGCAACCGTGTCTGCGTCGGTGCCAGCGCGTCTGTGTCCAACAGGCGCGTCTGTGTCGGTGCCAGGCACATCTATGTCTGCAACCGCGTTTGTGCTTGATGCGGGCACGTTTACGTCCTGTAGGGGCGTTTGTGTGCCAAAGTCGTGTTTGTGAACAATTTAGGCACGTTTATGTCAAACAGGCGCGTCTGCATTGTTTAGGCGTGCTTGTGCAGTCAATAGGCGCGTTTGTGAAATAGAAACGCGTTTGTGAGTTAAAAGCACGTATATGTCAGAAAATGCAAGGTTTTGTCTTCTAGGTCAAATCGGCAATTCTGTGATGAACATACACTGTCGATTGGATAAGCTGCTGAGAGGATACACTCAAGCAGGTCCTCTAGGAAGATTAGGATAGATCAAGGCACTTTGTGATGAACAGTGAGCACCAAGATAGAGTACTTTGTGATGAACGGGGAGTACCCAAAGTATGAGTTGCACTTTGTGATGAACAGGGAGTGCAAAATGTGAGTAACACTTTGTGATGAACAGGGAATGTCACACACATAGTACTTTGTGATGAACAGGGAGCACTACTAGGATAGATAGCAACACTTTGTGATGAACAGTGAGCGTCACTAGGATAGATAACCATATGCATTTAGATAGCAAGTAGCATTTTGTGATGAACAGGGAATGCCACGATGACTGACATGATTGATTTGTTTGACTGCAGGAGTATTTGCCTATGTTGGAGTCACAGGAGAGATTCCCGTCCACACAGAGGTTGCGACCGGAGTTTTCGTTTCAGGATAGAGCTGCCATTGAGGAGATGGGATTGAGACACGTATTATATGTGCCTGAGTTTCGGGCAAACATGGGTTTGCTGACTGTGCTGGCCGAGAGATGGCATTCAGAGACATGTACATTCCATTTGCCGATGGGGGAGATGACAGTGACCCTCGAGGATGTTTATAGGATTCTACACATACCGATCGATGGAGAGCTGATTCCATATGATCGCGATGGAGACAAAGAGGCTTTGAGACGGGTGTTCCAGGATCCCGGCCTAGAGATGAGAGCAGGACATGTGGCATGGGACACCATGACCGCAACAGGGTTAGCCTTGCCAGCTGTGATCGGAGGAGCTATCAATGGTTTCCTATGTCTGGACAGAGCGACACAGGGGTTGGCAGTGGGCTGGGGAGGAGCACTGGAGATATTGGTGACTCAGCACACCAGATATGCATGGGGTCCATGTGTTTTGGCCCACCTATATTATGAGCTGCACCAGTTTATCTACCATGGATCAGTGGGACTGGGTTGTGGAGTGACACTATTGCAGGTGTGGGCATACGAGCATCTGCCTATCACACGACCGATACACTTCAGAGGCAGAGGTCATGGACGAAGTTTTGTGCATCTGTATGACATGATCACTTCACAGCCTCGGATTGGTAGGTTAGAGCATTGGAGGCGAGTGATAGATGACATTGACATAGTCATCTGGAGGCCGTATCTGGGGTGTGAGGAGTGGGAGGATGACGCAGTGGAGCTGCCCTACACCTTTCGGAGCAGGTATCTGATTGGGCAGACGCCCTATATACTGGAGAGACAGCTGGTAGATAGAGTATGCAGACAGTATGGCAGGATCCAGAGGATGCCACGAGGCTCGAGTATGTATGCCCGCACAGTGAGGGATCAGGCGCGGTTCAGGCCATTGTTTTCCTATGATCAGGCAGTCACACAGGTGGCAAAGATGGTGCCCCTACCCTGGGATATGTGGCCAGAGATTGAGGATGCAGGTATGGATGCAGAGTACTCTGCATATTGGGCAGAGCATCCGTTCCCGCGACTGACAGATCCAGGAGAGCTACTGGAGGGAGAGGTAGGAGGAGATGATGATGATGATGGTGGAGGTGATGGAGGCAGAGGCTGACGGAGGCGGAGGGGAGTACTTGGGGAGAGGAGGGTGGCACCTCGGAGGGAGGGTGGACAGGAGGGACAGGCCCAGGTGGTGAGGGGTCGCGGTGGATTGCCCCTGCAGGTACCAGCAGCACAGGGACAGAGACAGGGACAGGTGCAAGGACAGGTGCCAGGGACAGGCACAAGGTCAAAGACAGGTGCAGATACCTAGGCATGTACAGAGACAGGTACCCGTTCAGGCACCAGCACAGGTACAGGGACATGCACATGGGCAGGTACAGGAGCAGGCACCCGTAGAGGGAGAGCCACAGGCAGAGGCAGAGGGTGGGGATCTAAAGGAGGATGAGCTGATTGAGCTCAGGGAGATCTGCCAGGGCCAGGCAGATGAGATCCAGGATCTGGAGCAGGCGAGGGACCGACTCAGGACCAGGCTCAGGGATACTGAGCGGGAGAGGGATCAGGCGATTCAGCGCTACACTGAGGCTGAGACAGCGCTGAGGGCAGGGAGGCAGGCGGCGGAGGACGCAGGAGCAGGCTACGCATATGTCCTGCAAGCTAGAGAGGAGATCGCCTATTGGAGGGACCTGTATTATGGTGTTGTGCCAGCAGATCAGCGGGCAAGGAGCTTCCATAGACCATCGTGGACAACGACGGCTACGGGAGGGAGCCGGAGGAGACAGGCATCGAGTGGTGGGGTCATGGGTCCTCCACCACCACCAGATAGGTAGGGTGATCCTGGAGCGGGTCCTTCTAGAGCTCAGACTCCGTCGAGGCCAGGTGGCTCCGAGGGAGGGAGTTCATCATAGCCATAGAGGGCTCCCTTGTATCAGTATTTGTACCATTTTTTTGTATTGTAGACACCTGCGGGTGATTGTAGCCATATGATTTTTGACATCATTGTATCATGACACATTTGATTATTTATGAGAGATGATTCATTTTTGCGGCAGCTATATGCATGTGTACCTATGTGATGAGATGTTCTTATGTGATGCTTATAATATGGATGCAAATATGATGTAATGCAATATTTTTGTTCTTTTATGTTTTATATGTGATGCGTGATGCAAATGTGAATGTATGTAATGCAGATGAATATGATAATGTAAATGTAAATTGTGCTAACAGGTGTTGTGTGCAGGATGTGATGCAGTTATGATATCTATATGTATGTATTAAATGCTTATATGTGGTAATGCAGGTGCAAACTACATGAAATGCAAATGTTTTTGGTGTGTCATTATACTCAGTCATGTGATAGCAGGCTACGCGGACTCAAGAAGGATGATGGAAGTCAATCAAGAAAGGGGGATGAAAGATAGAAGATATGAACGTGAAAGAGCTTCTTGTGCGTTATCATCATTGAGCTTTATTATGGCAAAATAGGTTATGACAATCGAAGCATATGTTCGACCCAGAAAGTCATTGTACCTGTTTGCATGGAGATAAGACAGTCACAAACAAGGAATGCCCCAGTTCACACTAGACTCACAGTGTCCTCATATCCTTGGACAAGTCATAGCATTACTAAGAGACAATCCACAAACAGCAAATACAAGTAGGTGACGATACCCCATCCTCGCCTTTCTAGTCAAAGACATCCTAGAGATAGAATCTCTAGTCAAAGACATCCTGGAAAAGCTAAAAGACATGTCACCAAAAGATAAAATCAAAAGAAAACCAAGACTCAACACCAACATCCACTGTAGTCCTCAAGTTTAGTGTCTCTTGTCACTTGTATAAGTCTTATATTGATTGTGGTCACAATGTTTACTTTCACAAAAAGGATAGATAGCACCGAACCATATGTTGTCTGAGTCTGTTGAAAGATTTGAGTTGTTGAAGCCCCTTGTTGCTGTTGTGTCTCATCTAAAACTGACTGAATCCATGAAACTGATACTTTATTGTGGAGAAGACGAAACTTTATTGCGGATCTGTGATGCAAATGTTGCTTTATTACGGATTGTGCGCGAATAGACTTGAAGGAAGCTGGAAGAAACTGTACTCCTCGAAACATGTGGTGTTCTCAGTTCCACACCCATCACTAGATGTAGGAATTGCCTTAGCCACATATAAGATTTGACTTATTATGGATGGAAAGGGAGTGAAAAGGGGGGTTTATTATGAATGGCTAACCAATCTTGGGTAGATCAATAACAAGCCATGATGGGAATGGGTAAGTTTATTGTGAGTGAATAGGTTGTGAGTGTGTGCAAAATGAAGTGATGAAAGTGAATCCTGAAGGAGGGAGGAGCAATGTCTCTACGCATGTTGCTGGTGACCCAGTTTTCACCATGGTACTTGCCCAGGGCGCCACCGAAGTGGTTTTCACCGTTGGATGAAATTATTTCTCTTTACTTTTTTTGGATTTTTCAATTTTTTTGTGTCACAAGGCGCCTGTTTGCCAGGTTTTCACCAAGTAACGATTTTTTTGTTTTTAATTTTTTTTGTATTTTTGAAAAAAAAAATTGATTTTTTTTGTATTTGAAATTAGGATATTCCGAAGAGCTTATGTGTAGAACCTGCGAAGGTGCATGTTGTTGATAGGATCCTCCAAAGGTTCACCTTCTGTAGTTGAGAGCTGATATGCCCCAGATCCATAGGCTGCTGTAACGATGTAAGGACCAAGCCAGTTTGGTTCGAACTTGCCCTTCTTCTCTCTGTCTTGCTGATTCTTGGGATTTTCTCTGAGAACCAAATCACCTACCTCAAATGTGCGAGGCTTGACTTTGTGGTTGTAACTGCATTGTTCCTTGAGCGAATGATGTGTAGCTCGAGTGACTGTCTTCCTTGATGAAGGAACTGAGATAGAATTACTAGTGTGTGGACTACGTAGGCCCATATGCATGTCACCTGAAGAAGTTTGGGCATCCCTAATAACAAAGTGCCTCAAGGAGGCTCCATTAAAGGTCCATGATGTATCGCCAGAAGGGAAAGGATGTGCAGAACAAGTGGATGAGTTATGAAGGTTTATAATTGTGAAAAGAAGTGAAAGTAGGATAGCATGATGGAGACTTAGGATCAACAAGTATGCTTTTTGACTTGAAATTGTAGAACTTTTGCCCCCAATTATTTTGATATTAGGGGAGATCAACTCTTTCTCTTTTTGCTTCATAGGATTTTTATCCTTGACCTTGATTTTTTCAGAGTCCAATAGCTTTTGATTTTGATTTGGACTAAAGCACTTTTCTTTATTTTTGACTTTTAGATTTTTCTTTTCAAAGCTTGATTTTTGATCCCCAATGAGTAAGGGCTTTTGTAATTCTTGTTGATCCAAGTTTGGAAGTGGAGTGGAAATGGAATGAGTGGATGAAATAGTAAGGCTATGTGAGTTATCAAGAGGGTTGGCGATAGACTCAATAGATTCTTTATTGGAACCACTCTTAGGACTATTGATATCAAGAGTTGCTTGCACTGCTAGAGGAGATTTGCATTCGGACTTAGTAGCCACAACACTAGGTGGTTCACACCCAATTCCTTGGCATTGAAAATTGTTTGTAGATTGTTCTTGTTGACTGAATACCTTAGGAGATAGTGGGAGTTGCTCAACATGAAAGATATACTCACCACACCCCAGGTCTTTAATCTTGAACTTTTCTTTGATCTCTGCTTGTTTTGATGTAAAAGCTTTCAAGGATTCTGGATCCACATATGCTGATGAAGGAATAGCTTCTCGATTGACTGGGATTGTTATTTCTGATCGAAGTTGCAGATTGTTGCAATATATGAATGGATTTGGATCCGCTTTGATGGTCACTTCAACTCCATTATGAGGGAACTTGATACATCGATGATATGTAGATGGGACTGCGCTCATCTCATGAATCCAAGGACGTCCTAGCAATATGTTGTATGTGAGATCAAGATCAAGGACTTGACAAACCACATCCTTTGTAACTGGCCCAACTCTGAGAGGTAAGGTGACTGTACCCTTGGATGAACACTCTTCATCATCATATGCTTTGATAGTAATTTTGTTTGTAGAATTCACAGTTTTGTCAGAATATCCCAATTGTTTAATGGTGCTCAATGTACAAATGTTTAGACCAGCTCCTCCATCTATCAGGACTCGTTTGATTCTATGTTTGTGTATGAAAGCTTCAATGTGTAATGGTGCATTATGTGGCTGACTTACGGAGGCGTCATCGGCTTCTGTGAATGTAAGGGAGTGTGGAATGGAAAGGTATCCCACCATGGCTTGAAACTGGTCCACGTTCAGATCAGTAGGAACGGCCTTATCTCTCAAGATTTTGTCAAGAATAGCTTTATGAGCGGGGGATATGCGTAAGAGCTCAAGGATGGAAATGAGCGCAGGTGTCTTCCCTAACTGTTCTACAAGGTCATACTCAGGCTTGGTTGATGAAGAAGTGGTATTTTTAGTGGAGGCACCTGGTAAAGTAATTTTACCTCGATGAGTTGTAACATGACATTCAGAGGTATGTTCGGAAGAAGATCCAACACCTCTTAGGACAATCTTGGGTCTCTGAGGAGGATTCTCAAGATTTTTGTTCTTGATGGTAATAGTAGAGATATGATTGTCCATTGAGATGTGATTGATAGTTGAATCATAGTTATAAGGTGCTCTAGTATAATTGGCCTGATCATCTGTGACTTGGCTTTTCCCTTGTCATGCTTTGGGAATGGTTCCTTAAACATCTCATGTTCTTGATTGGATGAGTGTCCCTCAATCTCAATGTCACCTCTGTCAATGAGATCTTGCACAATGTTCTTCAGTCGATGGCAATTACCTATCTTATGACCCTTGCTCTTATGAAATTTACAATACTCATCATCATTCCACCAATTTGGTTTGACCTTTGGTTCATATGGAGGAAAATCTGGAACTGTGATCACTTTATTTGTTACAAGCTTTTTGAAGACTGATTCAAGTGGTTCTCCCAATGGGGTGTACTTCCTTCGTGGTCTAGAAGTTGTTTGAGTATTCACTTGATTGTTTGTAGAACTTGATCCCGAAAAGATGAACTTGGGTCTCACTGTATTGGCATCAACAACACCATCATTGACTGTATTCTTGTTTTTATTCCAAAATCTTGGCTTGTCTTTTCCTTTAAAGTCATCTTTGTTTTCCTTGAATATCTTAATGACTCCTTGCTCAATCAAGACCTTTTCTGTTGCTAAGCCCTTTTCAATAACATCCTTGAAGGTGGACAAACAAGCTTTCCTTAGATCATAGCCAATGTCCTTGTTAACATTTTGAGTGAACATTTCTACCATTTGTTTCTGTGGGATTTCGCAAGAGCATCTGCTAGCTAGATTTCTCCATCTTTGTAAAAATGACGTAAAAGATTCTCCCTCCTTTTGCTTAGTATTGCATAGAGTAGTGACTGAGATATCTGTTTCTATATTGTAGGAGAAATGCTGAATAAATGCCTCTGCTAAGTCACCCCATGACTTAATACCAGGAGGTAATTGAGAAAACCATTCCATAGCTTGATCGCCTAAGCTTTGCGGGAACAACCTCATCAAATATGTTTCTTCTGCCGCTACCTCAATGCAGGCTGTGAAAAATTGTCGTATGTGTGCCTTGGGGTCTCCTTTTCCTCTATACTTGTCAAATTTTGGCGTCACAAAGTGTGCAGGAAATGGAGGCATTGGGATGCTCTTATCAAATGGACAAGGACATATGTCTCTCATAGTGTATGTTGGTTTTGGTGTACTCATGTCCTCCATTTTCTTTTGTAGATCTCTGATTTGTTGCTCCAAATTGCTCTTGGGTGGCGATCGATTTCTTGTAGCATATCCCATGTTTGAGACACCAATTTGAGGAGGAGCTTGTTGCATGTATGGATGATACTGATCATAGACATGTTCATATGGAGGAGGTCTATATTGATGCGGCATATAGGGAGCACTTGGCATAGCTTCATGTTGAGGAACCCCATATCTGTTTTGTGTGTGTATACCATATTCTATAGGCATTTCATTTTCTATTGTGTTGCCCCCAAATTTGACATGAGGTTTCCTTATGTCCAAATTTTGAGCATGCCTTTGAATGTCCACTTGTTTTGATTGATCCATAGCTTGAGCATGTGATTGAGCATATCTATCTGCATAAGGCTTCCATAATGGTCTTCGAAGGTAAGTATCATATGTTTGAGCTTGTGTATGTGGGATTTCTGGTTTTTGAAGCAAAGCTGATGGTGATTCAGGTAGCATATGCGGTCCTCTATTTCCTCCGCTATTGGGTCTCCTTTGATCCACGTTGGAGTGAGTTTGTTGCGAGGGTCGGTTTTCCATAAGTTGAGACATGTCAAAGTCATGAGGTATTTTAGCTCCACTTTGTGCCATTATGTGTAAAAAGTACTGTCTATCCCTCTTCATTATCTCTTCAACCAATCTATTGAAATGGGGATTCATTATGGATTCTTCTATATCTGTTGATTGTATTGAAAAGTTGTCCACATTGTCATTGTGTGTAGCATTGTTGTTTGTAGTGTCTGCATTTTCCACATTGGGATTGTTTCTATAAACATCCATGTCAGGCAATGTAGTGTGCTCAGGATTGAAAAATAAATCATTGTCATACTCATAAGAACTCATGTTTGCGGACTCTTGAGCTTCTTTAGCTTTTCTTCTAGATTTTTGAAGGCGGGTTTCAACCATGAACTAGGTGTTTGACCAAGATGTGAGAGACTAGATGAAAAATGAAAAGAGTATGGAAGACCAAAAGTTGTATGGAGTGTAAATGAATCTTGAGGTGTACTTGCAATGTCCAAAGTGTAAGACCAAGTATGTAAGTAGTAGAGTAGGTGTGACTCCCAAAGAGATGATAGTTTCTCTTGATGAGGTAAGCTGACCTTGACTCTAAGTAAGACCAAATGAGACCCAAAGGTAAGAAACCTTGATGAGGGACCACTTAGCAAAGTGTAGTTGTATGTAGTATGTTGACAAAGTATGATGAGGACAAGCAAGTGACCTTTTTGACTCAAGTTTAGACAAGTATGAATGTAAAATGAGATGTGAAGCAATGATGGACAGTATGAGACCCAAGGACAGATTGAATGCTAGATGAAACCTGAAGAAACAACCTAAGAAGCTCAAGTATTCCGAAACTGATTTCCTTTGTTTGCTGGACTGTAAAAATTTTCAATTCTGGACACAGACGCTTCTGTATACTTCACAGACGCGATTTCCAGACACAGACGTGTCTCCGTTCGACACAGACGCTGCTAAAAACATAGACTCTATTATGCCCTTCACAGACGCGCTTAGATGACCTAGACGCGGTTAAAACAGACACAGACGCGATTCTGTAAACTTCGTGCAATTTTTCCAATCTGTGAAGTTGTTTTGTTGTGACCAAATCCGACTGTTTGACTGTTTTTCGTGACAAGAGGACACAATGTTGATGAGGACTCAATGTTTGCAAGTGTTTAGACTCCAAAAGTGTGTTGTTTGATGTAAAATGTTTTGCATACACTTGAAGACACAAAAGACACAATGTTTTGTTGTTTGGTCTTGAATGTTTGAATGTTTAACATAAGACAAGCACAATTCTTATGGCTGGCCAAGACAATAGTTGTTGATCCCACATAGGGTTTTACCCCCGAGGCTACGCTATTCAGAGCGGATATTTAGATGCTTAACCTCACTGGCTCCACCCTCGGCACTCACTTCTCGGGTCAGCCAAGCATCAGTCCCCATGAAAACTCCCCATGGCGAACTTTGTATCTCTACTAAGAACCGTATGTGTGTGGGCCGCTACCAGAGGTCCGACCTCCTGCCTCAACAACTAGAAGGATTTGCGCTTCTAAAACAAAAAGGTGCTAGTAAGGGCATCCGCTCGTGTGGCCATACATGCGGCACTTTCAGCTCTGTAAATACAGAAGGCTCCCAGCTGGTAGGGGTTACGCCCTACAAATGATCAAATAAATTTGATCAAACGGGTTTATGGGGAGACATAGTGTCGGTATGAACTAATCAGCACACGTTATTCATAGTTTTCACCATGAATACATTTATTTATAGTGGTTTGGAAGAAGATGGCTTTTCTTTTGCTACCACTTGGGTCGTTCTCTTCTCACTAGTAGTCCTAATGACCACACGGGAAGACAGAACCTCTAAAGATTAAACAAAAAGAGCCTATTGCTCAAGACACAAAAGACAATAGTTCAATTTTAGTGCACCAATGGAAGTGTTTGCTAATCTATGAAAACAAGGCACACAACAAAATTTCAAAAAACCCTAGCCAAGGACCTGCAACAAAATTTGTTAGTAGTTTGGGTTGTTCCAAATGATCACCCCTTCCTGCAAGCACACGAGTTAGGTAAATTTTAAAAACCCAAAAGACTTTGTGAAAGAGGGGCCTTCAACAAAAAACGTTTTTGCTTCCCAAAACAAGCTGCACAAACTTAGTTAGCTAGATCTGCAAGGGTTAGTCCAAAAATAAACCAGATCTGAAACCCTAAGTGCGAAATCCAAAAATCGAATCAAAGAAAATTTTAAAATTTTGAAACAGTAAACACACAAACGCTATTACCCCAGACACAGACGTGTCTGTATGACACAGACGCGGGTCTGTGATGCACAGACGCGGCCAAAACACATAGATGCCCTTCTCGGACACAGACGCGATCAGAAGTAACGCAGATGCGATTATGAAACACAGACGCCCCTGTCTGAGACCTGCAAAATAAAATTTGTCAAAAACACAGACGCGATTCCAGATTTCGCAGACGGTCCTGAAACTCAGAGACGCGATCCGAAAGTTCGCAGACGCGAAAAAAAAACCTAAAATGTCGTCGAAAAATGTCCGATCTAAGACAATGCAAATCACATGAGATCACAAAGATTATACCATCACATGTCCAATAGGGTTTTGATCTCCATTCTTCCTATCTCCATTGATCTTGCTTGATATATTTGCTCTCAGATTTTTATATGCACAAGAGCTCAACAAAGAACGGAATGTGGTTGCAAGTAGGATCATAGTGTAGCCAAGTCTTCAAGATTAGTCATTAGGGTTTGATAATGAAGAAAGCATCTCCTTAAATAGAAGACACAATATGAAATGGAGGGATAAGATTGAGAGGTGTAAAAAGAGAGGTCGGCTAGGATTAGAGGGTAGGTAAAAGAAATAGTAAAATAATGAAAGAGGTAGGTAGTGTAGGAATTAAGAGATGAATGACATGTGTCATGTGTAGAAAAAGCTAATGAATTAATTAAATAAATAAAGATTTATTTAATTAATAGAAGAAGTAGGATAATTAAATAAATAAAATATTTATTTAATTTAGGAAAAGGATAATTTAAATAAATAAATGTATTTATTTAAATGAGAAATAAGGCTAGAAGAGGATAAATGAATTAATTAAATAAATAAAGATTTATTTAATTAATAGAAGAATTAGGCTTAGATAATTAAATAAATAAAAATATTTATTTAATTAGACATGACAATTTTGAGTGTCTACAATGGTCTTCTCAAAACTCTGCACATTCTCTTTTAAATTAAAAGCTTAATGTCTATGTTAAGACTTCTTTGAATTGAGAGCACCACTTTATTCCTAACCTTTGACCATTACACTATATCTATCTTTCTTTGTGCTTTGTCATAAGATTCCTAAAAGCCTATCTTTTGCAAGATACTATCACTGCTTTCATGTCTCTATTTCACAGTTTTTGAGTGGCTATCAAGGTGCCACCCTTTGAGGCTTGAATTTCTTTGCAAGCAATCTTTGTCTTGATTTGTATACCTATGTTTCATAATTAGTACATATATACCTTGGATACTAACTTATATGACTAATAGTTTTGTCTCATTCTCAATCATCATGTGTAGAAATTTGGTATGCCTGTTATTAATCTAATCTCTATCTTGATAGAGATTACTGTCATTGCCTTCTTTCATCATTGGTCCATCTAGTGCTAACTATCCTTTCTTGTGATGGTATGGCATCTCATACGGTCATATAATACAAGGGAGTATTAAAACCAAGGAGCTATCTTGTTTTATGGTGTCTTCTTGGACTTGTAAAAATGAATTTTGTTGGTCCTGTAGAACACTATCATCTTGGTCTGCTACCCTTATTTGATTATTGATGTTCCTTTTGAAACTTGTCAAATACATTTCTACTCTATATCTTGTTGCATGCCTTATTCTTTGCTAAATCTCTAAAGGAAGGCTCTTTTACTTACTACTAATAGAACCCTTACTCTTTATAGTTTTTTACTATCTTTGACTCTTCCGCACTGCTATGAATTACTCCTTAGGGTTTTAATAATCTTTTGATCTCTCTTAGTGCCATCAAAACATGTCTACAACCAAACAACTCAAATTCTTGAAAGTCCTCTACCCTAGGTCCATGTCTAGACACTTGACAACGATTCTATCCTTTGTAGTTGGACACAATGAACTTTGTCATTATCAACATTCACTATTACATTGCATCATCTTGGGTCTTTGATTACCGTGTCTTCTTTGATCTCTGATCTATGATGCTTTGTTGCTATGTGTGACTACCATTATAATTACTTATGACTGTCACACTGCTCTTTGTTGCTTATTTGTAATATATCATTGTATTAAGACTGAGAATTCTATCTTGTGGATGCATTTTCTGAGATTATTACTTTACTCACTGTGTTTTGGCCATATTTAGTGAGTATTTCATGCCATGCCTTTGAATACTCATAACACTTTGAATCTGCAATTATCTATGTTTAATATTTTCTCACTACTTACTTTAATGGTTGCAATCAACACAGTTTAGTCATTGTACCTTATTCTCATAATGTCACAACCTTTTATTTTGCTTGGACAGTGAAGGCATTAGGCCTTTAAACTCTTTTGTTCTAATTTGATAGTTCTTGGATGCTCTTGGTCACTTCTCATACTATTTTAATACATTGTCTTTGACTAATTTGTGATCATAATACTGTTATGTTGAATTTTGATCTAGACTACTATTCAACATTGAATTCTCTAGTGTTGATTGTGATTGAATCTAAGAGGACTGCATTTCCTCCATGTTGAAGATCATGATGCTACCATGTAAGAATTTTAGAGATAATTGAAGAGGGGAAAATAGATTTGAAGGTCAAATGATCAAAACATAACAAAATAAACACGCAGAATACTAAAATATCATTAAAAGACCATTTCACCTTGCTATTTTACCTTCTCCTTCCGATTGAGCTTGATGAAGTGAAGGCGCCCCTTGATAATGCTCCACTTGATGTGCTCCTTTGATTGTTGGATGTGGATGGCTCTCCAATGTTGTGCACAAATGGAATTGATTTGAAAAATGATAAGGATGAGATGATCAAGTTGCCAAGATGATTTCTTGGGCTCAAAAGGGCAGCATAAACTTACTGGATTCCAAGATGTTTTGAATGAAGGGATGGAGCCCTATTTTATAGGAAGAGGAGAGGAAAACGGATGGCTAGGATGAATTCGAGATGAAGGGATAAGATTTACTTGTGAACTCACACAATGTCCAAGAGAGGGTGTGGAGACTAAGAATTATGCCTTAAAGGCATTTCGTATCTCCACACTCCACAAGATGCATTGGAGGAATTAAAAATTCTCCAAAAAAGGATATCATGGGGATTGGAGGAATAAAAAGGAATTAAAAATTCCTTGGGAGAGGGGATGCCTAGAGAAATGTGTGATTTCGAAAATCTTACATTCACCTAGGAAAAGAGCATTTAAAGCTAGTGGCTGGATGAAAAGGACAAAGAGTTGACTTTGTGACTGATCATGATGATTAACCATTAACGACTCATTAGGAGGGGGATTAGAGAAAATGTTAGGTGGGATTAATATTTGTAGGAGAATTTGACTAGGAGAAAGAATGAGTGGAGGGAATAAAAAATTAGAAGAATAATGTTAAGTGAGTTTAGGGAGTTTCTAGAAGAATGAATTAAGAAGATGATTTGAAATTAATTAGCTAAGAGGAAGATTTGTGAGGATTTGATTTTTTTAGAAGAATAAAGAAAGGGATTGATTTATTAAATCAATCAATCATATGCTATAGTGACAATATTAATTATATTTAATTAATATTGAGAGGAATTTGAATTAACATAATTAATTAATTAATTATGCGAGGAATTAAAAATAATTAAAATAATTATTTTTAAGTGTCTACATTTTGCCCCTCTTTGAAGCGAGGTGTGATGACACATTGATTCAAAGAATAATCTTGTTTTGATGCTGATATTGGTTTGATAGGATGCCCCAACTCTTGATTGATAGATTATGGTATGGTGATGCCCCCTCAGGAGATCAATTGAGGTATTTGATCTTTGGAGTTTTGCGAAATTGATATCCCGATAGATTTGATTTGATTCAATTGATAAGATCTAGATTCAGTCTGGTTTCAAGAAGAATTCATCCTGTATAAGACAAAGATGATCAAAGTGTCTGGTTTCAGGAAGGATTCATTCTGTATAAGACATGATTGATCACAATATCTGGTTTTAGGAAGGATTCATCCTATATAAGACATGATCGGAGTGTCTGGTTTCAAGAAGGATACATCCTGTATAAGACATGACTGATCACAACGTCTGGTTTCAGGAAGGATTCATCCTGTATAAGACATGATCAGAGTGTCTGGTTTTAGGAAGGATACATCCTGTATAAGACATGACTGATCACAACGTCTGGTTTTAGGAAGGATTCAACCTGTATAAGACATGATCAGATCACAACGTCTGGTTTCAGGAAGGATTCATCCTGTACAAGACATGATCAGAGTGTCTGGTTTCAGGAAGGATACATCCTATATAAGACATGACTGATCACAATGTCTGGTTTCAGGAAGGATTCATCCTATATAAGACATGATTAGATCACAACGTCTAGTTTCAGGAAGGTTTCATCCTGTATAAGACATGATTAATCACAACGTCTGGTTTCAGGAAGGATTCATCCTATATAAGACATGATCAGAGTGTCTGGTTTCAGGAAGGATACATCTTGTATAAAACATGACTGATCACAGCGTCTAGTTTCAGGAAGGATTCATCCTGTATAAGACATGATCAGATCACAACGCCTGGTTTCAGGAAGGATTCATCCTGTATAAGACATGATCAGAGCGTTTGGTTTCAGGAAGGATACATCCTGTATAAGACATGAATCAGAATCAGAATCAGAATTGATTATGTGAGGAAAAAAAATAGAGGAAGAAAAATTAAGGTGGAAGGGATAGATGAGGAACAAATATGAAGCAGTCGTGAGGTATTTGGAAAGAAGAATACGAGATGCGAGACCGCGGGGGAAAATGGGGGCAATTGAGAACTCCATGGGATTATTGAGTTTAGGATTTGATGGAATGATGGTGAGATTTTGTGCACAACAAATGTGGAGAGCCAACCTAGTTTGATGTTACCCTGAGTGACTTGCACCATTGATTATAGAAATCAGGATGCCATGAGAAATGCAGGGCGTGGACTGACTCTGTAGACAAACGGGAATTTCTTACACACATCAATGCAAGTATTAAGAAACACTAATACAGAGTTGTGGGTTCGTGCAAGGAAACCCTCAAACACACTGATACCTCTTGTACACGAGAAGGTAGGTGTTGATAAACACTAGTACCAGGTTGCCAATTTATACAAGAAGGATCCAAAACATGCCATACTATGAAATATGCCCCAGTATGCACCTATCATAACATACCTGGATATGGAAGAACCCAGGCAGTCATAAATAGTGGCAGTCATAGGGCAAAAGATGCAAGCCTATATGAAAAGATCTAACAAAATCTAACAAGTCTCTTCCTTGCGACCACATGATACCTCTTGCCAAGAGTAGAACTAGGATGGACTTGGGATTGTTTCTAAAGACTTCTTGAAGCTTACATACAGAGGCATAAAATCTCAGTTTCAATGGGACATTCCTTGTTCATGACTCAGGCAAAGACTTCGTCATTATATGCATGTTTTATTGGGAGGTGGAAAAGAAGGAATGTTGCGCATGGGTGGGCAAGATGGCAAATGATTTGTAGTATCAACATAATAGACAATGGATTTGGTTATTTACCTTGGCGTCTGCATAGAGGTTTTCACCAAGGTACTTGTCCATAGCGCCACCAAGTGGTTTTCACTAATGGACGAATTGTTTTTTGTTTTTTTTCTTTTTCTGATTTTTTTAATTTTTTTGTGTCATAAGGTGCCTGTTTGCCAGGTTTTCACCAAAGTGACTATTTTTTCAGGATCTTTTTCTCATTTTATTTATTTTTTTTAATTTTCTTGATTTTTTTTTTTTTGACAATTTAAGACTTTCTGAAGACTGAGCATAAAATCTTTTGAGGTGCATGATATTCATTGGATCATCCAAAGGATCGCCTTCAGGAGTAGCCAACTGATAAGCTCATGATCCATATTTCGATGTGATTACATATGGTCGAAGCCAATTAGGCTCGAACTTGCCTTTCTTTTCTCTTTCTTGTAGATTTTTCTGATTTTCCATCAGGACAAGATCACCAACTTGGAATTCTCGGGTTCTGACTTTTTTATGATAACTCATGCGCAGACGGTTTTGATATACCCAGAGATGATCCAAGGCCTTGAAGCACCTTTCATCTAACAATTCTAGCTCTTGTAAGCAGGCAATTCTGTATTCTTCCTCTGGTAGGATGTTTTGCAGCAATACCCTTAGAGAGGGGATCTCGATCTCAAGGGGAAGGATGGCTTCGAAACCAAATACTAGGGAATAAGGAGTGGCACCTGTGGGGGTGCGGATGGAGGTGCGGTAGGCCCATAATGCAGAATGGATTTGGAGGTTCCAATCAAGGCCTACTTCATTGATTGTCTTTTTGAGGATTTTTATTAGGGTTTTATTAGAAGCCTCAGCTTGGCCATTACCTTGGGGGTAATATGGAGTGGAGAAGCGGTGTTGGATGTTAAATTTTTTGCAGAGTTCTTTGACATCCTGGTTCTTAAATTGTTTACCATTATCTGTGATGATAACTTTTGGGATGCCATATCGGCAAATTAGGTAGGTCAAGATGAATTTGGATATTTTCTTGCCAGTGATGAAAGTAAGAGGGATAGCCTCTACCCACTTGGTGAAGTATTCGATGGCGGTGATAATGAATTTATGTCCGTTGGAAGATTAAGGGTGGATTTTCCCAATGAGATCGAGCCCCCACTGTGAGAAGGGCCATGGTGTAATGAATGGTTGCAATTCTTGTGACGGTGCATGAATCTTGTCGCCATGCTACTGGCAAGGGATGCATTTCTTCACATAATTGTATGCATCTTCTTCCATTTTAGGCTAATAGTATCCTGTTCTCAAAAAAAAATTAGCCAATGTGAGTCCACTTGAGTGTGCCCCACAGATACCCTCGTGTACTTCGCGTAATGCCCATTTTGCTTCTTGTTTATCTAAACACCTTAGGAGGGAATCATCAAAATGCCTTCTAAACAAGGTGTCTACAAGGATGGTGTAACGGGCACATCGACGGATGAAGGTTTGTTGTTGGGTTTTGGTGAGGTGTGGGGGAATGGTGTTGTCTTTGAGGAAAGTGAAGGTTTCTTGGTACCAAGGGGACTCGGGACCAACGAGAACACACACCATTTCAGACTCTAGTAGGTCGTATGTCGGTATAAACAATTGCTCAACCAAGAACTTGCGCTTATGACTGTGTGCTGGCATTTGAAGGAGGGAGCCAATGGTGGCCATTGCATCTACAACCCTATTGTTTGTTCATGGGATTTGGTCAAATTTGATTGTCCTGAAATGTTACTTAAGATCTTCAACCATGGTACAATAGGGAAGGAGTTTATCATCTTTTGTCTGGTATTCATCATTGACTTGTATTATGATGAGTTGAGAATTGTCATAGACTTGTAATTCCTTTATTTTCCAGTGGATAGCCAAGCATAAACCCATGATGAGGGCCTCGTATTCTGCTATGTTATTGGTACATGCAAAGGCTATCTTGTATGATTTGGGGATGCCATCTCCTTGAGGTGTGACCAATAATATTCCTGTCCCCGATCCATTTTGAGTGTAGGAGCCATCAAAATACACTTTCCATGTGGAGGATGTGGTAACAGTCATAATGAACTCATCTGGTAATTATGTGAGAAGAGGATGGTCGCCTGGAAGTGGAGCTTCAGCCAACTGATCTATAATGACTTGTCCCTTGATTGCCTTTCAGTCCACATATTCAATGTCAAACTCGCTTAAGAACATGACCCATTTGGCGGTTCTGCCAGTGAGAGCAGCTTTGGACAAGAGATATTTAAGTGGATCAATTTTAGCAATTAATTTTGTCTTATTATTTAGCATATAGTGTTGTAGTTTCTATGTGCTGAACACTAATGCCAAACATGCTCTTTCAATGGGGGTGTAATTGAGTTCATATCCTACCAACATCCGACTGATGCAGTAAATGGTGTGTTCCTTCCCTTGATCATCTATTTGTGCCAATAATGCCCCCAATGCCACTGCAGTAGCACATATATACAAAATAAGGGGTTTTCCAAGAGCAAGAGGCATCAATACGGGAGGTGATGCTAGATATTCTTTTAGTTTCTCAAAGGCCTTTTGACATAGGTAATCCCATTTAAATTTTGTGTCTTTACGCAACAGGTGTGCAAATGGATGGCACTTGTCTTCTAGCTGTGAAATGAAACGCCTAACAGATTGGAGTTTTCCCTAGAGACTGCGCAGTTGTTTGAGAGTTTTTGGCGGAGGCATTTTCATAATAGCTTTTACCTTTGCGGGATCAACCTTGATGCCTCTGCGGGAAACAATGAATCCCAGTAGTTTTTGCGATGTGACGCCAAACACACACTTTTTGGGATTTAGGCGCAACTTGTATTTTTCCAATCTTTCAAAGATCTGTTTTAGAATGGGGATGTGTTCTTGTCTTGTCTTGTATTTTCCTAGCAGATCATCCATGTAGTCCTCCATAATTTTGTGCAAGAGGTCATGAAAAATTGTTGTCATTGCCCGTTGATACGTAGCTCCAACATTTTTAAGGCCAAAAGGCATGACACGGTAACAAAAGGTACCCCATGGTGTTGTGAATGCAGTTTTATGCTGATCCTCATCTGCTATCCTGATTTGGTTGTATCCAGAAAACCCATCTATTAGCAATAACATTTCATGTCCTGCTGTAAGGTCCACGATCATGTCTATATTGGGGAGCGGAAAATCATCTTTAGGACAAGCTATATTTAGATCTCAAAAATTTGTGCAGATGCGGATGCCCCCAGCAGGTTTGCCGACAGGTACAATGTTGGAGACTCATTCAGCATAATCTATTGGTTTGATAAATTCTGCATCTAACAACTTTTGGAGTTTCGCCTTCACCAGGAGTGCAATATGTGGGTGCATTTTGCTCAATTTTTGTTTTACAGGTTTTGCATCTGGGCGAACGACGAGATTGTGAACCACCAAGGTAGGGTCCAACCCTAGCATATTAGAATAGGACCATGCAAAATTGATTTTTACCTCTGTAAGGAAGTTGATGAAGTCTTGTTTCTCGATTTCTGTGAGGGATTTGGCAATGAGCACATTTTTCAGAATGACCTTGGTGCCCATGTTGATGCTGTCTATTTCTTCTATCAACAAATTTGATTTGTCCTGTGGAAGGTAACCAATGGTAAGGAGGTCAAATCCCTCATCGCCAAGTGCCTTTTCCAGGTTTTCACTTTCAGATACACCCTTTGTTTTTTTTTCTTATTCATCCAAAGGCGCCTCAGGGAGGTTTTCACCTAGGGAATCATATCTTTTTCTTTTATTATCTTGTTTGTGGCTAAGGGCATTGACTTGACTACTAAAGTATCCCTTTTCGTGTAGTTGGATACCCTTGATTCTGCTACAATCTTCCATATTTTGCGTTGTTAGGAGAGCAATGAGAGCATTATCATCGGCGCAGATATCTAAAGTGGGTTTGTCTCGTTGGCCCCAATCAATGAGTTCAGGATGGACAAGATGTAGCTCATCTGCAGTGGGAGGGGTTATGGGGGTGATGGTATTGATGTAAGCATCCAAGAAGATATCTTTCTCATATTCATAAGGCATTTCATGGAATTCCTCTTCGTTAGAGCTTTCGATATCTGAAAAAGGACTAGAAAGGGCACCAACGATAGTAATCTTAGGCACCAGGGTGTACCCCAAGCCTCTGTTGTATATGTAGGAGATAGGATTTATGGGTGTTTTTCTTCCTTTCTCTTCTGGTCCCAGGTCGTGTCCTTTGTAACCCATTTTTTCAACTATGGCAGATGTTGTTGGGTACATTTCTTTGGATATTCTTGTTGGATCTTCATCTTCTTCTCGGTACAGCCATGAAGAGATATCTGCTTCGAGGCTCTCGTTATCAAGTGGGCCCCATTGCTGGAAGGTGGTGTTTTGGCATTGCATGGTTTTGGGTCCTTTTTTATCTTTTTTGATTTGCCAAATGACTTAGGAGAGAAAGGGAGGTTGCCTATTAATAAGATGTCCTCCAATTTGTATTCTCCACAGCCATTGTCCAAGATCTTGATTTGATTATCTGGTTGGGATGATGTGGAGGCAACATTTGATGTGTCAGATGGAGGTGTTGGCAAGGGTCTATTTAGTGGGCAATGATATGCATGCTTCCCCTCTAATAGTTTGCAATATTGAAAAGGTTGGGGATCACCTTTGATAGTGATCTCTTTTCTGTTATAGGGGAATTTGATGCATTGGTGATAGGTGGAGGGTACGGCCTGCAAGGAATGAATCCATGGCCTCCCAAGGAGAATGTTGTAGGGGAGGTCAAGATCTAGTATTTGGCAAGGGGTTTCAATTGTAATGGGGCCCACTTGAAGACCTAAGGTGACCACGCCCTTTGAAATTCTTTCTGCATCATCATATGCCTTTATTGTCATCCTTCTTGATGTGTCTATCAGATCCTCAGAAAGTCCCAATTGTTTTATTAATTTGTATGTACACAGATTAAGCCTGGCTCCATCGTCTATTAGGATATGTTTGACCTTGTGCTTGTGGATAAGAGCTTCGATGTGCAAAGGTTTGTTATGGTCTTCATCTGCGGGAGCATCTTTGGAGTTAAATACAATGTGTTGCTGGGCAGCAAAGTTTCCAATGAGGGCTTGGAATTGGGTGGCGTTGATGTTATCTGGAACGCATGATTGGAGAAGGGTTTGTTCCAAAATTTCTTTATGGATCAGGGAGGTCTTGAGAAGTTCCAAAATGGAGATCTACGCGGGTGTCTTCCCAAGTTGATCAAGGAGGTCATATCGGCGAGTGGAAGACCTGGGTTGGGGGTTTGGTGGGGGAGGAACTCCTTGGATGGTGACTCTTCCTCGGCATGTAGTTGCATTGCAGTCATTCTGGAAATGGGAGGTGGAAGGCGTGGTGTCTTGAATGACTATCCTAGCAGGATTTGGTCTGCTTTAGGAAGAAGGAGAATTGACTCCTTGGATGGTTATGACATTGACATGATTGTATGTGGGTTCAATGTGACCTACTAAAAAATCAAAACCGGTTATGTGATTAGCGTAGTCATAACCTATTGCATTAGATGATGAGCCTTTTCCTTTATCATGCTTCGGGAAGGGTTCCTGGTATATTTTGAGTTTGTCATTGTTATTACTAGGTTTTGTGTTTGATATCTCAATCTCACCTCTATCAATGAGATCTTGTATGTAGATCTTCAGTTTCATACACTTTCATGTATCATGTCCCTTGATATGATGGTATTCACAATACTCATTTTCATTATATCATATTGGTTTAGGTTGATTGGGGTCAAACGGGCGAGTGATTGGAAAAACCACTATACCTGCTTGGACAAGTTTTTGAAACACCACTTCAATAGGCTCAGCCAGAGGAGTGAAATCTCTTGGAGTCATGTTATTCGATCGGGGTGGTCATCCCTGGATTGAGACATTGTTGTGAGGTTTTTGGGATTGATTTTGGTTGTTGAATTGATGATTGTTGGTGGTGGAATTTAGGGGAGCGGCCACAGTTTAGACCCGCTTTGCATCAGTTATACCATCATTGACGACATTTTTGTTTTTGGACCAGAATTTTGGCTTGTCGTTATAATAAGAGGAAGAACTTTGTGTTGATTTCTGGGAATATTTCAAGGTTCCTTCCTCCAACAAGACATGTTCGAGGGCGAGGCCCTTATCTGTCAATTTTTGGAAGGATTTGATACATTGAGATATTAAAGGTCTTGAAAGTTCAGGCACCAAGTTCTTTTGGAATAGCTCAATTTGATGTTGTTCTGGCATGTCCCACTGGAATTTCTTGATAAGATGTCACCATCTTTGTAGGAAATTGGCGAAGGTTTCTCCAGGCCTTTGTTTTGTATTACATAAGTCCATCATAGATACATCATTACCCATGTTGTATGCATAGTGGACCACAAATTTTTATGCCAAGTCTAGAAAAGAGACAATGGAACCTCATGGTAAAGATGAGAACCATGCCAAAGTGTCTCCTATGAGACTCTTAGGGAAGAGTCTGCGAAGATAAAGGTCACTATAGGAGACTTCTTGGCATAAGATGTGGAATTCTCGGACATGGTCACGGGGATCTCCTTTGCCTTCATATTTGGTGAATTTAGGGATCTCAAATCCCGAGGGATATGGTGCAACTGATATAGACGGGTCGTAAGGACAAGGGAAAAACTCTTCGAACAAGTAAGTTTTTCTTTTATTAGTCCTTTGTTTCATGTCCTTGATGATATTCTTCATGTCTTGAATTTCCTTGATGAGGTCTTGTTGTGGACTTTGATATTGATGAATTGTATTTGCCCCAAGAATTGGATGAACTATGTAGGGGAAAAAAAGCGAGACTAGGTTAACATGCCCTAATCCTACCTTTTGACACACATTACGGAATACGAAAGAGCCTAGAGATATCGCACAATTGGCTACTTCTTTTTGTGAAAGAGAGAGCCATGGGATATCTATTAGGATTTCTATTCCCTTGTTGAAATTGTAAGATCCAGTAATGCAAGTTCAAACCCTAATCCCAAAATGCAAGTATGAACTAATAACAAGATTGCAGAATTGAGATTAAACAATGAACAGCTGTAAATACAAGGATGAAATAAGAATGCAGATATGTACCCAGAGTCAAAATCGGACTGAAAATGTTCGGGACGGGAGCGCGGCGCCACTGTCCTGAAAACTGCACCGGAAACTGTCGTTCCGCACTCTGAAACACTGTCGGAAAGCTGTCTGAAAGCTGTCTGTCCGGAGGACCAGGGCACCCAGCACCTCTGTCCCAAGGACCAAGGCGCCCAGCGCCCCTGTCCCAGTCTTCTGCTCTGCAATTTGATGCAGGGTGTTGTCTCGACCTGTTCTCTCCGGATCTGTATCCTGCGGCGTTGTCCGATTCCCGAAACCTGCAAGGATATTTGAAGAAGGGTGTATGGGTGGCTATATAGGGTTTTGCCTTAGTCAAACCCTCGCTTCGGTGATTTCCACCTCCATAAATAGCCAAGTTGTTTTGTAAAATGTATTGTGTGTGCAGACCTAGTGTGTGTGCAAGGTCCTAAAATGCAAGAAAGCAAACTCGAGCAACCTAGAAAGTAAACCCTAATTGCTTGTAAATGACAACGTAAATGCTCTAAATCAAGATGCAAAGTGATCTAAAGCATGAATAAATGATATATTGAAGCTTATGCAAAGACATGAAAACAACATGAAATCATACCCAACCCTCAAGGGAGGAGTACAAGCCAATCTTCAGTCGGTAATCTCCTATTGTTCTTCAATGTCTTCCAAGCCCTAAGTGAAGGAATGAAATTGATAGATGGTTGATAGAAGGATGTTGAATGTTGTTGAAGTCTTCAAAGATCTGCTCTTTCGCTGCATATGAAGTTCCTGAAAACAAAAATCGGATCCCTTCAAATGAAGAAAGAGAGCTCTTATGTAGGAAACCCTAGATCGTAATTTCGTCTTTATTTCTTGGGGTTAAGCTTTATTTTATGATTGGATCGTGCTCCCAAAATTTCGGGAAAAATGTCCGGGACCATGTGCACTCCAGGCGCCACGGTCCTGACAACTTTTCACCAAATTTTCAGGGCCGTCGGATATGATGATTTTAGAGAGAATCCCGAAGTTACAGGTGATTTCGAGATGTTTTGACCCCGAAACCAAGCCCCCAAGTTCGAAATAGGACTTAATTAGGGTTTTTGATTAAGTGGTGTATTGGAGGAATAAAATGCGAAGGGCACACTTTAGCGAAAGGGCCCAACTTTATGATGCAAAGGACGACGAAATAGGACCTTAGACCTAATTAATTTGATTAATTAAGTGCTTAAGGAGAAATGCAATGCAGAATGTAAAATGCACTAAGGCGGGTGCTAAACTAGGTGTGAAATTGTACCACCCTAGCGAGTGCGTACAATTTACGATGCTACATGAACCAAAGAAGGTGCACCACCACCAATATATTGATATGATGAGAAGGTGGGAATGTGGGATGTGATGACCGATGTCGCTGGGGTTTGAGGGACAGTTGGTTGCAGTCCGCCAACTGATGTGATGGGATTGAATACGGCCCGGATAAAATTTGTGACATTGTTGGGAGGAAGGGAAGTTTGTGGAATAGAAATTTGTGGTTGAATAGAAGGAGGTGGTATAGAAGTTTGTTGGAGAATGGATGAGATCAGATTTGATAGTGGTATGGATGGTAAGGAGGAAGAAGGTGGGATGGAGACCATGGTGGGAGGTACCGCAGGTGGCATTGATTGAGCCTGGATGATTGATGGCACTGCAATTGATTGAGTTTGAATAGTAGGTGCAGCACTTTGTGTGGGAGCAAGGTCTCCTTATGGTTGTTGGGTGAGAGCGGATCTACTAAATTCAAGCGGAAGTTGAGCTCCATGTTTAAGGAGAGTTTTCAAAAGTGCAGTAGGATTGTGTTTAATAAACTTTTCCATCATCTCTTGGTTATAAGAATCCATTAGGAAAGTTTGCACTTTCGGACAAAGTTTATCTTGGTTAACTATGTCAAGATTTTGACTTTGATCTTGATTGCTAGGTTGCCCACTTTGTGTATGATCTTGCATGGGATCTTCATATAGGACATCAATGTCCGGCATGCCATATTGTTGTTCAGCTATCTTTTTCTTTTGGGGTCGAGTTGCAACCATACATGATATTTGTGATGAAAGGACTTAAGAAATTTGTGATGAAAGGACTTAGGAAATTTGAGGATGATTGATGGACGAGGTATAGTAGTGATGGTTTAGAAGAAATTTGATGACTAGGTTGTCTTTGGTATGAACATGAAGGATCGATTCAAATGACAAGTTGTATGAAGGGATACGACCACCCTGATTTGGATGATAGTTGGTGTTTCAAAGGACAAACTTGAATGTTGATGGAGATGACGGACTCTTAGCTTCTCTCTTAAGCTTATGAAAAATGGGACGGACAAAGTTTTGACGCAATTTTGGACTTTGTGTGGGTAATGACTTGGACAATTGTTTGTGTCTTGACAAATGTTTTTGCAAAGTGTTTGGGGATAGTGATATATTTTTAGTCTACTCTTGGCAAGTATGTATCAAACAAAGCAAACATAGTGATCAAATGCATATTATATCAAAGACACTCATGCTCATATACAACATTCTTAAAGCTGGCAAGGACAATAGTCATTGAATCCCAATTGGTTTCCCATCTACGCTTACTCAGAGCGGACACTTAGATGCTTGACCCCACTGGCTCCCCTCCACGACACTCACTTCTCAGGGCAGCCAAGCATCAATTCCCATGAAAACTCCTCATGGCGAACTTTGTGTCTCTACTAAGGGCCGTAAGAATATGGGCCGCTTCAGAGGTCCAACCTCCTACACCAATGACTAGAAGGTTTTTGGCCACTATGAACAAGGTGTTTAGTAAGTCTTCCCGTTAGGAGCTACCCTTCGAAGTTGCGCAAGCGCAATTGAGACCTATAGCCCAACGAAGCACCAAGAACTTAGTAATCACGCAAGCATGATTGAGATCTCTAGGATCCTACTAAGCACCCAATGTGAGAGTGAACTCTCATATAGCCCCAACCATTAACCCTTTCGTAGTCAATGGCCTATTTATTATAGTGAGTTGGGAACCCCGGGTCCGAGTGTACTCACTTGGGTCGTTCCCCTCTTACCTTCTCAAAGAGCAAGTTGGGAGGGCAAGCCCGCTAGAGGTGAATACACAATCAAACAAGAAAACGTTGGAGGGTCTGGATTTCTGATCATCTAGTAAGACGAGAGCATAATTTCCTACCTTTACGCTTTTCTTAAAGACACATAAGACCATGGTTCATTCCATTTTAATTAATATCTAGGTGCCTAGTTTAAATAAATGCACAAGATTTGGTTGGATCAGCTAGGCAACCTGCAAAACAACTTGATTAGTAGTTTTGAAAAATGAAGTCTTCAACAAGTGTCATGCAAAACAATTTGATTAGATTGAAAAAATAGTCTTCAACAAGCGTCCTGCAAAAAACAACAAAATGACAAAAATATTTTTTATTTTTATTTTTTGGGAATAAATAGAAAAAACATGAATAAAAACTTTTTTACTAATGACAAATGTGGATTTGAAGAAAGCTTTGATGGGTAAATGGGGTTTGACTAGGTTTTTGCCACTTTCCAAGGGATAGGCAAGCGAAAAATGGGGATTTTGGAGGAGAGATGAAGGAATGAGAAAATTTGTCAAAGAGGGGCAAAGAAGCAAAAGTTGGAGATGGATAATATGGGAAAAATTTGGAGGTGATTGGATAAAAGGGGAAGAAGTTATGGCAAATGCTAAAAATAGAGAAATATGTGATTTAGGCTTCAAAAAGTGGATTTTGGGGATAAGGCCCCCAAGGAAGAAAATGTGGAAAATGGCAATGCAGAGAATCTGGTGGAGTTTGGAGAAAAATGGAGTCAAGATAAATAAGATATGGCGAAAAAATAGAAAAAAATTTACTTTATTTTTTATTTTTTATTTTTATTTTATTTTTAACCTTAGATTTAACAAAGCAGACAGAAACCCTAGATTTAACAGAGCAGAAACCCTAAATTTAACAGAATAAAAAAAAGTGTCAAAGGTCTGGATTTCTGATTGTCTAGATAGACAAGAGCATAATCTCCTACTTTCACACTTTCCTACGGTCAGACAGATTATCTTTAAACAGAGTAGATAACAGGAAATGAAAAAAAAAAGAAATGCAAACTATAGTTAGCGCCTAAAAATTTCAAACAGATTAACAGAGCAGACAGTAGCATTAAACAGATAGAAAAGTGTCAAAAGTTCGGATTTCTGATTGTCTAGATAGACAAGAGCATACTCTCTTATTTTCACACTTTCCTGCGGTCAAAGCATACAGTCGCACTAAACAGAATAGAAAAGTGAAAGGTCTGGATTTCTGATTGTCTATATAGACAAGAGCATACTCTCCTACTTTCACACAGATTATAATTAAACAGAGCAGATAACAGAGCAAAAAACAAATCGGATAACTGGAATTCAAATTCCCACAAAAATGCTCGCGCTAATCGCAGAGCTATCATGCTGAAACTGAAACTGAAACAAAAAAAACACAACAAAAACAGAAAAGAAGCTATTGCGCAGAAATACAAAGCCGCTATTCTAGAACTTGCAAAAAAAAGATTTTTTTTTTTTTTTTCTACAGTCGCGCTATTCTGGAACCTGCGTCTCACAACTCACAAAAACCTTAAAAAAAAAATTAGTTATTAGGGACGTGGGTCCCACCGGGCGTGCCAAAATGAAGAGGGGAAAACAAATTTGAAGGTCAAATGATCAAAACATAATGAAATAAACATACAAAATGCTAAAATATCATTAAAAGACCATTTCACCTTGCTATTTTACCTTCTCCTTCAGATTGAGCTTGATGAAGTGAAGGTGCCCCTTGATAATGCTCCACTTGATGTGCTCCTTTGATTGCTAGATGTGGATGGCTCTCCAATGTTGTGTACAAATGGAATGGATTTGAAAAATGATAAGGATGAGATGATCAAGTTGTCAAGATGATTTCCTGGGCTCAAAAGGGCAGCATAAACTTATTATATTCCAAGATGTTTTGAATGAAGGGATGGAGCCCTATTTTATAGGAAGAAGAGAGGAAAACGGATGGCTAGGATGAATTTGAGATGAAGGGCTAAGATTTACTTGTGAGCTCACACAAGGTCCAAGAGAGGGTGTGGAGACTAAGAATTATGTCTTAAAGGCATTTCGTATCTCCACACTCTACAAGATGCATTGGAGGAATTAAAAATTCTCCAAAAAAGGATATCATGGGGATTGGAGGAATAAAAAGGAATTAAAAATTCCTTGGGAGAGGGGATGCCTAGAGGAATGTGTGATTTTGAAAATCTTACATTCACCTAGGAAAAAAGCATTTAAAGCTAGTGGCTGGATGAAAAGGACAAAGAGTTGACTTTGTTACTGATCATGATGATTAACCATTAACGACTCATTAGGAGGGGGATTAAAGGAAATGTTAGGTGGGATTAATATTTGTAGGAAAATTTGACTAGGAGAGAGAATGAGTGGAGGGAATAAAAAAATAGAAGAATAATGTTAAGTGAGTTTAGGGAGTTTCTAGAAGAATGAATTGAGAAGATGATTTGAAATTAATTAACTAAGAGGAAGATTTGTGAGGATTTGATTTTTTTAGAAGAACAAAGAAAGGGATTGATTTATTAAATAAATCAATCATGTGCTATAGTGACAATATTAATTATATTTAATTAATATTGAGAGGAATTTGAATTAACATAATTAATTAATTAATTATGCGAGGAATTAAAAATAATTAAAATAATTATTTTTAAGTGTCTATAATAATATTGTTGTTCTTTTGGCCATGAATAACCTAGGCTTATCTTTGTCCCATTTGCCATCATTATGCTTTATTTTCCTGCCATCATTGAATCTTTAATGGGGACTTCTCTTTCTCCCTGTTTTGACAATGAGCGAGTCATTGTTTTGCTCTCATGAAGGTTGTCTTCTCATGATTGAGAATGTTGCTACAAATATTTCTATCTTATATATCTCTGCAACTTCCCTTCTGTTGTCATATAATGACTTGGGGTTGAGCTTTATCACACTATTTCTTAGTAGATCTAGGGTTTTTCTTTGATTGATGTTCCTTATTTGTTCTTTAGCAATCATGGCTAATTGTCCTATGTCCATGTTATGACTACAATGCCATGTCTTTGGACTGCTCCTATGCTAGATGTTGTCCTATATGCTGCTCTTAATGTCTTTAAACTGACACATTATGCCCTACTAATAGATTTTTTCCTCATAAAACTTCGTGCTGCTATTATGTCAGGGTTACAACTACTACTCCTTAAGAGTGCAGATCAGTTCTTTCACTTGTACCTGCTTACCTGTGACTGTCATATATTGCCAATGTTTTACATCCTCCTCCTTTCTATTATATTTGAAACCCTACTCTTTTTGATAGTGCCTTCTTGTCTCTCATAACAACAATCATTATTACCATTGCCCCTTGTACTATGACTTTGATAAAACTCTTTCATTACTTATGCTTTATAGAGAATGCATAATAAAGAAAATCTAGATTTTATCACTAATGAATGGAAATACTTATGATCTGGAAATCATACTCCTTTGAATACCAAAGATTATACGTTATTTATTTCTTGCAAAAAAAGACCTTATTTAAGGCTCAAAACTCTACCTTTGATTAGGATGCTGACATGAACAAGCTCTTACCACCACCCCTTTAGTTGTCATCTTCCACGTATGGATCTTTGCATTCTTCAAATGATTTCTCATTGTTGAACTCTTGGTGATAATACACTGGTGTAGGAGGGTTTGCATGTTGTGTAAAGACTGGAAATTCTCCATTTTCCATGATGAAAAGGCAAAATTTGAAGTAGAACTCAAAGTAGACAATTATTAACCCTAAATGTAAGGTGAAAGCTTCTATTTTCAAACTCAAATTTCCCTCTTTTCACTAAAAGAACTTGACTTCGATCTTTAATGTGGGAAACATGATTTCTTTTCTTTTTTCTTTTTTAGTCTTTGATAGGCAACAACTTCCTGTCATCAAGCCAATTGATACTTCTAAACCTTTGCCATCTTACCATGGTCCCAAAGCCTTTTGTCAATATCACTGTCAACTCAGCCATGATACTAAGATATGTTATACATTAAGGAGTAAGATTCAAGACTGTATTGATAACAATACTATATCTATATCTGGTGTGAATTACAAGGGAAACAAGTTTGTAACTCCTCCTAATCAAAACCTCCAAATCTTCACCAATCCTTTGCCTTCTCATTCTACTAATGTTGTTTGGGTTTAAGTCTCTTGCCTTATCTCCCAATGGCCTCGATATGGAATCTAACAATGTTGTGAATCTTGTGGATAAACCTATACCTCCTAAAGACTTGTGCATTACTTTTGATCCTAGTGAAATTATGTTGCACCTAATGGCCCATTATATATCACTGCAAAGATCAAAGACAAACTCTCATGAGTAATGCTCATTGATCTAGTGTGTGTGATGAATGTGATTACTAAAGAATACCTTTATACTTTACAATTGCATAAGTTACATATGATAAATTTTATGTGATGGTCAAGGTGTATGATTGTTTTTCTTGTCCTGCTATTGGTTCTATTACTCTCCTTGTTGATGTTGGTACTAAGTTCTTAGATGTGAATTTTGCTATCATTCCTACATCGGATTAGTTTTGTGTGAAGTTGGGACATCCTTGGTGTAAAGCGAAAAATCGAAATCGAACCCTAGTTGCTCTCCCCTCTTCCAACTCCAAGGAGAGAGAAGGGAGGTTGCTAGGGTTGATGGTTTTCACTTGGGAGACTTTACATTCAAAAGAGGGGTTGAAACCCACAAGATCCAATCCCACACAATGCAAGATTGGATTCTAAATGAGTTTCAAGGGTTAAGACAACAAGGCTACCCTCTTTTGTAAAGAATGTTGATAAGGGAATTAAGCTAGGAATGCATAGAAAGTGAGAAAGATTCGCTTATAAACTGAGTTAGGGATATAGGATGAAGCTGCGGACCTGGAATTAGCAGTAAAATGTCAATACGACACTGTCCTGCAAATTTGAGCAAAAGTTGACGGGACAATGGCGCCCGACGTGCACACGGTCCTCCGAAAAATCCGCGAAACGAAGGGGGATCTTTCGTCTCTGCACAAGGATTCCAGATCTTCAATTTCAGCCGCGTACCTGCAACCTACACACAGAAAAATGAAGACGATTGGGGGGTTAGGGATTAGGGGTTTGCCTTTAGGTCAAACCCCGGTTTTGGAATTAACTAAGAAATGAGAAATTGCTGTAAATGTAAATGATTGTAATGTAAAACAAGTACTAATACCTTGTTGTAAGGATGTTTGTATCCTTATGTGCAAAGGTATAGATGTTGTTGTATGTTGTATGTTGTATGTTGTAGTATGTGATCTCCTCTTCAATGGTTGAATCCTTGTCTTGAATGCAACACTTAGCCTTGAATGGAGACTTAGAAGGAATGCTTGAATGCTTGAATATCGTTTTTTCATATGTTCATCCTCCTTTCATCTTCCCAAATGAGAGAGGAAAATGTAGTTTATATACTTGCCAATTAGGGTTGATAGACTGATTTTCCCGACCTTAGGCCGACCAGGAAAGTTTATTTTCCAAATTGCAAACAAAAAGACCCGAAGTCCCAAAGGAGACCGGGCCCAAAATAGGGCTAGGGACCAGGGCGCTGGGCGCCATGGTCCTGGGGGACCAGGGCGCTGAGCGCTCTGGTCCCACCTCTCGAGACAACAGGGTGCAAAGGAGGCTCAGGCCAGGGTGCAAGAAAATGCAGTTTTTGGTGTCGTGAGCAAGTTTCAGGGTCTCCATTCAGGTTCTGTGTTGCGTCGCCATCGTGAAGACCGAAATGCAGTCGAAATTGCAAGTGTCACAATTTTAGGATGCTACATTTAGCCCCCACTTTAGCGGGAGTATGTATGCTCATACTTCTGGTAAAGTACAAGGAAACAACATTGAAAGACTTTCACCACGTCAAGGAGGCAAGACACACCAAGCCCCCAGTGGACTAAGCATCTTACGACTTTGATTGACAAAGTAAAAGGGAAGATCATGAGGGAGAACCATGACTGTCAATAGTAAGGTTCCCTCACTATGAGTCATGCAAAAGAAATACCAAAAATTTTCAAGGCAAAGCTAAGTTCACCAAGAAATTTTCAAGTATCCTGAAGGGATAGACGGGGTGTATGCCCCCCTACGTTAAAGCGATCGCACACGCCTCAATGGGGGTGATTGTTTTAACGTAGTGATACACATAAGAAATAAGAAGGGAAAGGAGCACGTTATCACAAAGATTTAGCCCCCAAGTGTGAGATAAACCCAAGGATAATAGACACAAAACACAAAGCACAAGGTGACTTCGCTTTCCTCGGGGTCAGTATGCTGTATGATAAGTCATGTATATATATCATATGTATGTATGCATAATTGTTCTTCATTCCCCAATCAAGGAAGGTCACCTAGAAGAAGGGAACACATGTGTCTTTTGAGTCAACATGAGAGAGACCAAAAGAGATCTCAATGCTTTGCATCGTCCTCAAGTAGACAACACTAAGGACAACAAATAGAAGAATGAGAATAACATATAGAAGAAGTAACAAAAGAGAGGAGGAGAGAATCTGCTATGCTAATGAAACTAGTCTAGCATGTCATCTACCCCCCGATCTTGCTGATCAATGTTTCGGGAAGGCAGGGAACACGCTAGAGGAGGAACATCCAACACAGCAGATGGAGCTATCACAAGATCCAAACAAGGGCTATGTTCATGTTCCAAGCCACGTTGTTCTTGTCTAGGAGCTAGGATAAGTGCTTTAGAAAATTCATTAGATAAATGGTTATCAACATCAACAAGTTCATATTCACTATCAGAAGCAAGAGGAGTAACATTTTCATCATGAATAACATTTTCTTCTATATCATCATCAAGATTTATAAAAACAGGATCTTTAACTTGCACAGGATCAAGACCATCATGCATCTTATGTTTAGGAGATTTAGGCTCAATTTCCAGCTGAGGAGAAAATGGAATAATGCTTGTTGAAGGTGTTTTTGGAGATTGCAAAGTTTGAGAAGCAGTTGCTTGAGCTCTAAGACGACGCTTTCGTCGGCGTTCGCGTGCAGAACGATTTCGTCTAGTCTTAGTAGGAAGTGGAGAAGATTGAGGAGGAGGAATGTTCTCATCCTTATCACTTGGGTGTTTAGGTTGTGGTCTCTTAGGCTGGATAATAGGAGAAGAGGAAGGTCTCTTTTCTCTATAAAAAGAAGGAGGAGGAACTGCTCCATATAAAGGAGGAATTTTTGGTTTAGGAAGGAGACCAAGTCCATCATGACGAGGAGGTATAGGTCTACTCTTAGAAGGTTTATTAGGCATAGAGATAGTCACATCCATAGGAATGGGTTGGGAATCTTCTTGAGGAAAGACATTAGTTTTATCTTTCAAAGGAAGAACTTCCTTCTCAAGAACGATAGGAATATCAAGTTTAGGTGTTCTAGGTTCACTTAGAGATAGGATCATATCTGTTTTCCACTTTTGATAAGATTTGAAAAGATGATCACTTCGCAGAGGAAGAGACTGGAATTGTTTAGGCCAAAAATAATCAATAGGAACACTAGAGGTTCTTTCAGCTGGTTTAAAGAGACTATGATTAACAGTAACAACTTCACCATTATGGGGAAATTTCAAACACTTATGTATAGGAGAAGCAATAGCTTTCATGGAAGATAGCCAAGGGTAGCCAAGCTTCACACGAAATTGTTCGGATGAAGGAATAATAGCAAAGTTCACATCAAGGGATTTGTTATGGACCTCAATAGGTAATGTAATAGAACCAATTGCAGGAGAAGAAAATGCATCAAATAATTTCAGAACCACATCTGTTTTGTCATAGATCACTTGATTCAATTGCAAAGTAAAAAGAAATTCTTCAGTAATAACATTAACCATGCACGAAGGATCAATAAGCACTCCACGGCAAGGTGTATTCTTGACTTTTGCTACTATGTATAAAGGACCATCAGGTGCCCTGATAGTTTCACTAGAATCAAATGTGATGGAAGGTTCTTTAGGGTTTTCTTGCTGCTCTACAAAGTTAATCACATTCAGAGTCATAGACACAAGACCATCAGATGAGAGAGAGGAATCGTTAGTCTCAATCACATTAGAGGTATGAGAACGTAGTGGATCAGTAAAAATCTGAAGATTTTGGTTAGGAGGAGCTACAGATGTGTTGCCTTTATCATTCACTCCAGAAACAGAAATAGTATTATTATCAATCAAATCTTGAATTTTACCCTTTAAAGAAAAACATTTTTCAGTATCATGCCCAGGCTGACGATGAAATTGACAAAAAGATTTGTTAACAAAATAAGGTGAAGTAATCTTTGCAGGATCAATTTGCCTTATAGGAGGAAGAGTAAGCACATTTTGTTCCAATAACTTATTCATAATACTATGCAATGATTCATTCAAAGGAGTATACTTTCTTTCTTTCTTGAAAAACTTAGAAATAGGAGGCACACCTGATGCTGCATTCACATTGTTGTTGATGATGTTTTCATTGAATTTGATAGAATCTCTGTTCGGTTTAAACTTTCCAAATGGTTGTTGACTGCTATCACCCTTATCACTCGGAGCCATAGGATGTGATTGTTCCATTTGACTCACAGTCAATTGATAATTGTGAAGAGTTGCACACAACTGTTGGAAAGAAATAAACTCAGAAAACAGAAGTTTGTCTCGAATATCTTTTTGTAAATTAGAAATAAAGATTCTTTGAATATCATTGTCAGGCACTGGAAAAGAAATTCGAGCATACAAATGTTTATATCTACCAATGAAATCAGTCACTTTTTCTTTAACACCTTGTTTACAATGCATTAAATCAATCAAAGTAACTTTAGGACTTATATTGTTTTGAAATTGTTGAATGAAAGCATTTTCAAGTTGTTCGAAAGAAGTAATAGAATAAGAAGGCAACGAGCAATACCATTGTAGGGCTTTGTCTCTTAATGTTCTAGTAAACAGTTTTGCAAGCAACCTTTGGTCATAAGCAAAATCGGTACATATGTTTGAAAAGTCTTAACATGTGTTAGAGGATCACCTTTACCATTATAAAGCTCCAAATGCGGGATTTCAACATGTTTAGGAGGGATAGATCGCACAATGTCAAGAGAAAGTGGGCTCGCAACATCAAATGTGGGCACACTAAACTTAGATTGATTCATAGAGGCAATTTGTTGCTGTAAAGAAGAGACAGTTTGTGCAAGATTGTTAATGGTCGCTTCAGTCGAAGAGTTCATATTAGATGTATTAGATTGAGATAGAGGTGTTATGTTATTGAAAGAAGGTAAAGAGTAAGGTGGCGGAACACTATGATAGTTAGTCATAGGAGATGATTGGAAAGGAGGAACACTACAAGGAGGAATGGAATGGTTGAATGAATTGCCCCCTTACGTCATGTTCATTTGTGGAGATATAATAGGGACACTCATTGAAGGGATGAATGAAGAAGTTGGATTGAATGAAGGAATAGGGTTAATTGAAGAAGAAGGATTTCCCCCATGACTAGTGATCACAGGGGGAATGTCTTGTATAGAAGTAGTCATTATGTTTGATGTAAAGGTAGGTATGCTAGCAATAGAAGTTGTCAAAGGAATAGAATGATTGACTTGTGTAGGAGGTTGTGTATAACCTAAAGTTTCAGCACAATTCTTCATAGGCATCACATTCGAATCCACAATGTGTGCAATACCACGCAAAATATCAATTCCATTCTTATCACTTTGAACCATACGTTTTAGACCCTCAATTAAAGGAAGAGCTTGACTATCGGGGTATTCTTGAGACATCCATTGTCGAAAATCATCAAATTGATTATCCAATTTCGCAAGTTGTTCTACAGAAACCTCATGGAGAGCTTCTTCATCATTAGGAGGATTAGAGGAATTACCCATGTCCTCATTAAAAAGGCTATTCAAATTAGGTTCCATCTCCTCAGTAGTTAAACCTCGGAAAGACTTAATTCTACGGCTTCGTCTAACGAGAATAGTGTAAGTAGGGCTTATTGTTGTAAAACTCATGCACTAGAGAGGGAGAGAAGATTTTGATTTTAGAGGTAGCAATTTTCAGTAAAATCAGCCAATCTTCTGGATTTAAGCTGTTAAATGCAATCACAATAGTCTCTCGAAATTTTGAAAAAAATGTCTGGGACCATGGCGCTCGGAGTGCACACGGTCCTTGCAACTTTTTTCGAAATTTGCAGGGATGAAAGTTATGATGATTTTAGAGCTAATCTGAAAAAATTGAGTGATTTTACGATCTGTAGATAGGCCAAATTAAAGTTGCAATCTCAAAATTGAACCCTACCAAGATTGTCGAAAAATGCAAAATTTGAATTTTGAAAAAGAGAGGGAAACTGAAATTTTGAATTTTATGATTTTAGAGGGAATACCAAAAGCAATGCAAGTTTTGAATTTCACTCAATTTCACGCAAAATTCAATTTTGAAAGCGGAAATCAAAGTTGTTGTAATTAAGCACTTAATTTCAAAAGTCACAAATTGCAAGAATTTGAATAAAGCACTGAAATTTTGAATGAATGCAAACACACTTTTTAGATTTAGGACAGTAAGAACACAATTTTGACACAAAATTTTAATTTCAATGATTTTTGAATAATTAGAAGCCTTAATCCAAGCAATCACAAGACCAACTTTGACTGTAAATTTGAAAGTGTTAGATTTGGTAAAATCAGCCAAAATTCTGGATTTTAGCAGGAAAATACAGTAAGATCTTGCTCCCGAAATTTTGGAAAAAATGTCAGGGACGATGGTGCTCGGAGTGCACACGGTCCTTGCAAATTTTTTCCAAATTTTCAAGGATGAAAGATATTGTGATTTTATTGCGGAATCCAAAGTTACAGCCGATTTGGAGATGTTTTGATCAGTGAAATTGTCGGACAAAGGTTGAATCAAGAGGGTTTCAAAAATTAGGGTTTTGACACTTAACCACTTAATTTTCAAAATTAAAGCACAGATATGAATTGATAATTTGTAATAGAAGGGCAGATCTGAAACAAACATTAATAATTAAACATTTCACAAGTTCAATTACTAAAAGAAAGAAAATTTTAGGGTTTTTATGCAATCAACCTCTAAAATTTGCAAAAGATCAAACATGGAAATGTAATCAAGGAATCCAAATTTCAAATCTAACCATGAATAATCAGAAAGGATGTTCACGTCGGGTTCACCAAAATATAAAGCGGAAAATCAAAATCGAACCCTAGTTGCTCTCCCCTCTTCCAACTCCAAGGAGAGAGAAGGGAGGTTGCTAGGGTTGATGGTTTTCACTTGGGAGACTTTACATTCAAAAGAGGGGTTGAAACCCACAAGATCCAATCCCACACAATGCAAGATTGGATTCTAAATGAGTTTCAAGGGTTAAGACAACAAGGCTACCCTCTTTTGTAAAGAATGTTGATAAGGGAATTAAGCTAGGAATGCATAGAAAGTGAGAAAGATTCACTTATAAACTGAGTTAGGGATATAGGATGAAGATGTGGACCTGGAATTAGCAGTAAAATGTCGATACAGCGCTGTCCTGCAAATTTGAGCAAAAGTTGACGGGACAATGGCGCCCGACGTGCACACGATCCTCCGAAAAATCCGCGAAACGAAGGGGGATTTGTTCGTCTCTGCACAAGGATTCCAGATCTTCAATTTCAGCCACGTACCTGCAACCTACACACAGAAAAGCAAAGACGATTGGGGGGTTAGGGATTAGGGGTTTGCCTTTAGGTCAAACCCCTGTTTTGGAATTAACCAAGAAATGAGAAATTGTTGTAAATGTAAATGATTGTAATGTAAAACAAGTACTAATACCTTGTTGTAAGGATGTTTGTATCCTTATGTGCGAAGGTATAGATGTTGTTGTATGTTGTATGTTGTATGTTGTATGTTGTATGTTGTAGTATGTGATCTCCTCTTCAATGGTTGAATCCTTGTCTTGAATGCAACACTTAGCCTTGAATGGAGACTTATAAGGAATGCTTGAATGCTTGAATACTTGAATGCTTGAATATCATTTTTTCATATGTTCATCCTCCTTTCATCTTCCCAAATGAGAGAGGAAAATGTAGTTTATATACTTGCCAATTAGGGTTGATAGACTGATTTTCCCGACCTTAGGCCGACCAGGAAAGTTTATTTTCCAAATTGCAAACAAAAAGACCCGAAGTCCCAAAGGAGACCGGGCCCAAAATAGGGCCAGGGACCAGGGCGCTGGGCGCCATGGTCCTGGGGGACCAGGGCGCTGCGCGCTCTGGTCCCACCTCCCGGGATAGCAGGGTGCAAAGGAGGTTCAGGCCAGGGTGCAAGAAAATGCAGTTTTTGGTGTCGTGAGCAAGTTTCGGGGTCTCCATTCAGGTTCTGTGTTGCGTCGCCATCGTGAAGACGGAAATGCAATCGAAATTGCAAGTGTCGCAATTTTAGGATGCTACACTTGGTTCTTTTCCATGAAAGGTATTCCTTCTACAATTAATAAATGTTTGAAATCCCTCATAATGGCATTATCGTAACCTTTACCAACCCACTATGAATCATGGTAATTTCACCCTTGATTAGTTTTGGCCTCAACAACTTGAACCTTTTAAGCCTTGAAGTGACATTATTTTCTTATCTTATCAGAAGTGGAAAAATTAGATGATCATGCCCTTGGGTAAGCCTAGAGACCCTAGACCTATTCCTCGTCCTCCTCATGATGGACCTAGTATTCTTCCTACACCTTCTATTCCTCCCATATATGCCTTAATCCTACCTCCTACATCTTACAAAGGAAAGTGTTTGCCATATTCTATGTCTCAACCTAGTAATGTTTATTCTATTCCTCCTCATTTAAAGGAAGACAAAAAGACTATGTCCATTGATCCTCAACCTTAAACCATTGTGTGAGAGAACACCAATGAAGATGCCATGCCAAAACTTGTGAAATTTCTTCCCAAACCATTTCCTCCCCGAAGACACCAAATGTTGACTTGATCCGATTTATCCAACCTTCATCTAACCTTGTGAAGGAAGTTCAACCTAAATCACAAAGATTAAAAATGCTTAAGAAAAATGATGGTTCATGTTCTTCTTGTGTTCTAGATCACATTTTTATTAATCTAGATGATGTTGTTGTTCGTGCTAACAATGTTGATTCTAAATATTTGGATGATATGCATGAGCTTATTGATGTTAATCATGACTTATCTTCACATTTTTCAAAAGCATTAACCTTGACTCCTAGTGACAAACAAAGTGACTCATCATTAGAGAATGGCCCTTGTTTGAAACTTGCCATAGCTCCATCTATCATGCTTGAGGTGGCTCCCCTTGCATCTTATCCACCTTTCCAAAATAATGTTTGTCAATATTGGGAGGCAGATGATGTGTTTGATTAGCTTCATTTGTGCCATAGATCCTCTCTTATGTGTTTGCTTGTTTGTAATGTGTTTCCCCCATGGTGCGTTTTTGTATTATGTTAGGTTCTCTTTGGATGACCCTTGTTATTACATTGGTGTAAGGTAATAATGAGGCTAAATATGTTGTGAAATTCTTCTATTTATATCTTAATTCTTGTATACGTTGTCCCTTGTAAAGTCTACTCGGGGACAATGCAAAGCATTGAGATCTCTTTTGGTCTCTTCCACGTCGACTAAAAAAGACACATGTTCCCTTATTCCATCGTGCTTGTAGTTACCTTTGGGGGATGAGGTCAATTCAATATAAATGTCCTTGATATACATTATTTATCATAAGAGCATGTTGACCCCATAGTTAGTGGATCCCTTATCTACTTTATACATTTTGTGACCATTATCCTTTGATTTGTCCTTCCTTGGGCGCATCTCATTGTGGTAGTGTGCTTGTTTTTTGTATGCATGGTATCTGAAAGCAATTTCTCCTGATAGGGCACGTGCAATTGCTTTAACGTGGAGGCATACACTTTTCTTGATGTTACACTTTTTGCACACACTATGACATGTTTTCATACTCAATTTACTTTGTGAATTGATCCTTTTGCTTTGTAATTTGGCATTTTTATTTTTTATGACTCATAGTAAGAAAATATTACTAGGCTAGTGCAATCATGTGTTCTCTCTCCTTCTCCTTTCTTATGATGTCTCTTTTATCACAATATTAGAGCAGTGAGATTCTAAAGTCCCTGGGGACTTAGTGTGTCTTGTCTCTTTGATATCTTGATAGAAGTATTTCAATGCAACTTTGTACTTTATCGTGAGTATGCTTAGTGTCATACTCATACTGAAGAGGGGCCTAAATGTAGCATCCTAAATTGTACTCGCCTACAATTTTATCCTCATAGGCCTCACTTTGGCATTCTAGTTTCCAAGGTCTGATTGCAATGCTGATTATGCTCACACCACTTATCTATTCTACATTATCATCAATTTCCTAGTTCAACCCTTGATTTGGAGTCCTGATTTCTAGGACCAAGATGTACCATGCCTTGGGCCTCTTAATTGGGCCCCAAATTGCCCCCTCATAATGGTCATATAATTTGAGTGAGAACCTAGATTCCATGTCAACCTATTAAGGAAATTTAATTTGATTTTCAAAAGTCAAGTATAAAAGGAGGTCTACCCCTCTCATTTAAAAACTAAATGATCTCTTTTATCATCCTACACTCTAGCAAATTCGAGTGGGCATACAATCCGTCATTCATCAAACATTTGGAGTAGAAGTGAAGTGAAGTTTAAGCATTGAAGATGACATTCATGATCCATGTTTTATGAAGGAATCCTACATAAAACCTAATTGCTTCATGTGAAGACAAACAAAACTTCATCAAGGTAAACATTGTGGTTTTCAACATTACATTTCAAATTCCATCTTTCCTTCAAAAGGAAAGTACTTTACTTCAATCATTTAATACATTTATCAATTCAATTTTATGGTTAATTCCAAAATCGGGGTTTGACCTAAGGCAAACTGTTATTCCCAACATATTTCCCTTTCTTTATGTGCAGGAAATAGGTACGAAGTTGTACTCAGAAAATCCAGCAGAGTCAACAGTGACAAATAGATAGGCTTTTGACAGCGAAAAATTCAGAGTACCAAGGAAAATTTGTGCTACCTGGTCCTGAAAAATCAGGCTAAACTTTTGGGAATAGGCCTGATACATCTTGTTTTGCCTAGATCCAAGTTTGTGACTCAGTGGGATATATGTAGCTTATTGTTTATGTCAGATTGCTTTAATACTTCATTGTTTTTCTCTAATTTCACAATCAATACAATTCAACTTATCAAAGAGGTGAAATCACAATCAAACCCTATTGAATCCAATCAGAATCTTAGTCTCTTTCTTATTAGGATTGAGCCTATATCTATTGGGTTTAATCCTCTTTCAATGTATGTGTGTTATTGGGCTATTTAATGAAATGTTATCTTAAACTATAATTCTTAATTTCCATACATTACAGGGTTATACAGATATGGAGATTGGGATGTGGATAAAGGAGAAGATGGAGGTATAGATGTTGGATGGGAGGGGTATGTGGGTGAGGGATAATATGGAGACATGGATGAGGAATAAGATTGATTTCCCTTGTCAAATGTGTGATAAGGATTATGAGTGGATATGCATGGAGGAATGGTGGAGGTAGCTAGGATGGAGGATTGGATCTTGGAAGACGCTTGGATCAAACTTGTTAGCGATGATGACACTAAGATTTTTTATTTCATACTCATGTTGATCAACAAGACTCTCATCAACATCAGAATGGGGTGAAGTGGAAGAAAAAATAGGATGACCAAACTCATTATAATAAGGTTGAGGCATGACAATTAGTTGATGATTTAGATAGGGATGAAGGATTAGGATTTGATCTTGGGTTGACAATGGGATTAGATTAACACGATGATGAAGAATGAGGATAAAGGATGATAATGGATGATAATGGATAAAGGATGGTTAGGAAAATGATGAATGATGAGATTGGATTAAGAGAAGTGGATTTTGATGGGGTTTATGGAGGATGATTGGGATAAGAACTATGAACTTGATTGTATTAAGAAAATTGATGAGGATTAGGTTTATAAATAATGGATTATGGATGGATTAGGGATTATTATAGTAGGAGTTATTAGGATGATTAGGAGATGATAATTAGGGATTATTAAGATTGGATAGGTGATTAAAATGATTAAGTAGATGATTAGGATAAGAGAATGAAGATGGGTGATCACGAAGAGAGGTGTCATTAGGAAGTTGATGAATGAAATATTTGAATTGGAGACAATGTGGAAGAGTGACTTGGAGGAAACCTAGACATAAACAAAGGATTTTGTTTGATTTTTTAAATGACTTGATATTTTTTTCAATTTTATTTGTTTATTTATTTATTTTTGGACTTTTGAATTTTATGATTTTTTTAGATTTTTTGATTTAAGATGAAAACACACATTGAAATGATACAAAGTAAAATATCATATGGCCTAATTTGGATGATATTTCCCCTTTTGGTTTCAAGTGGGGAAGGTGATCTAAACATTCAATCACATAATTCATGCCAACAAACCTACTCAATCACATAATACACACCAACAAACATTCTCAAGTGGGATTATCAATCCTTTTTATGCACAAAGCGTCATGAGGAAAGATAGCTAAAAATTATTAACTAGGATTTACAAGCTCAACTAAGGGGTGTCCTCTATATAGGCAAGGTACGCGAGGCCCAAATCCATAGATGAAAGATAACAATGCCAAAAAATTGAGGAGAGACGATAATTCGATCTCCACCTTCACTTCCCAAAGTTATAAAGTTCTTTGGGGCTTAACCAAGATTGACAAGATTCTACATCCAAGAGGGGTGTCTTTTGATTCACCCCACTCTTTATACTTCATCAAAACACAAAGGTTGAGATCATCCCTCGGGGTGATCAAATCCCCAAACATGCCTCCTAAAAAAAAGAAAACAAGACCACTTATTTCTGGTGCACTTGAGGTCACCCTAAGGCATGAGAGGAGAGCATACATAAGTGGGTATTGGTTTTAAAATATGCTTGTTCATTTTAGATCCAAATCCAAATGTGAGACGTTAAAATTTTAAGCCTAATTTTTAATGTGAGAAAAACACATAAAATAGATATTATAAATAAATGTTGGATAGTAAAAATGAATTCCTTACAATTTTCTAATAAATTTTTAAAAAAATCGTTGAAAAATGATTTCATATGACCAAGTTGTGTGTATTTTAAGTTTGCAAAGAGGCACTTATTATCTGGAATAGAATCTAGAAAGTTCATTTATACCAGTGCAATGTAGAGATCCAAGTCAAATTCCAACACATTTAAAAAATAAAAAATCTAAGTTGATGTGCAAAATATATGTTCATTTTAGTAAAATAGCTACTTTATGGCTTGCAAAGGAAGGAGAGGACTAATTTGATCCTCTAAGCACCTAGATTTGGCCCCCACATGACTAGAAGATGGTAGAGGAAGTTGGGTGTTGATTTAGGTCTGCCCTTGATCCTCCATATGACTAGGGGCTTACTCATGAGGTTTTGTTTGTGATTTGGTGCTACTATAAAAAGTTGACCTCTGAGACCTTCCTCAAAGAGGCATTTATCCTGCATGATTAAACTCTAAAAAACTCAAAAACACACATGTTAGAAGTATCAATTCACGTTGGGTTCACCAAAATGAATGCATGCAAATGTAATAAACGAAATATGCATATAAACTTAGCCCGCTCAAATAAACACATGCAAACCTTAAAATGATAAGTAGGTTGATATGTTGATTGGTTGGATGTAGTTTCTCATTTATCCAGTAGGATGACAATGTTATGAAGGTGATTAACTGGTGAAATGGACAACATAATGATAACATATGAAGAGATGATTAAAATGAGAGGACCTCAATTTATAGATATTTCAAGAGGGCAATCAATGACCAAGGTTAAAAGGTAATTAGATGGCTAGGATTAAATGGGAGTGTCACAAGGAGAAGTGATGTGTAAGGGATAAGTGTTCTCACACATGGAGAAGCTCATGAAAGGGACATGTTTATGCCATGTGTGGGAGGTAGGGTGGCTTGTGAAACTCACATGTGTAAGAGGTAGGGAGGTATGCATTGACCTTTCATGCTCACACATGTGTGAGAAAGAGGAGGGTAGGGACACTTGTCACATGATGGAAAGTTTAGATCTTGATCATTGTAGATGGATTCAGAGGCTAGGATCAAGTGTCATCTAGAATTAAATAGGAAACAAAATGGTAATGAGGGTTAATTAGCCTAAATCAATTAATTAAGTATGTAGTAATTAATTAATTTAATTGGAGGGTATGTGGGATAAGGTTTAGACTTAATTAAATAAATGCAAATTTATTTAATTAATGGTGAATGATAAGGTTGAAGGTTTAACTTAATTAAATAAGTAAAGATAAAGTATTAATTGAATAAATAGCAAATATGTATTTAATTGGCTAGAATGAGATAAGGTCAAGTGTGATCAAGTATGGACAAATTTGGGTGTGTACAATAGGGTCTCATGTGTCTCTTATTATACCAAAGCCTTAGGATACTTAGTTTAATATTATTGGTCATCATATTGGTGTTGCTATGCCTATGGTGTTGGTTCATATGGTGGATACAAGTCCTACAATTGATCCTCTATTTGGTAATACTATTCCAAGCATTAACGTCTCTTAGACTCCCTTGGGGTATACTGGTCCTACTTCTAGTTTTGTTGCTGCTATTTTAAAATTGAAGAAGAAGGCCAAAGTTCTAAGTGCAACCAATGACCCACTCTTGCTATTCCTCTAGGGGTATTTCAAAACCTACAAGAAAGTTAGAGTGATTCAATTGGAAATGGATCAAAGGATTTTTGTCAAACATGTTATGGAATGTTTCATTTTCTAGCAAAACATGACAAAGCGATCATTCTAAACACAAAAAATGTGTGTGTGTGTGTGTGTGTGTGTATGCACACACATGTGTAGAATAACACACCAAGTATGCACTGTTGAACACATAGTACCACAGAGAGGGGGAGTGAATCAGTGGTTCCTAAAGCTCTTTTCCTTTTTAAAGCAACTTCAGAATACCAGTTGTTATCTTAAGCACTAAACAGTCAAATCGATAAAGCAAATGTGGAGACCAAAGAAGACAATCAAACAAATGCACTCTACAACACCAGATGTACGAGGAAAACCCAATATGGGAAAAACCTCTGTGAGAAATGTTGCTAGAGACTACTGGTTCAATCCAGCCTCACAAATGAAACATTGAATTACAAAGATTTAGGGCACCAACCCAAGGAGCACCAACCCCTACTGATTTAGGGCCAATTTGGTGATGTATATTGAAAATTAAATTTTGATACAGTTATGGCTTCTTGTTGCAAATGAATTATACAACACTTGGTCAAATAACTTACTATCGGTTGACAATCTTTTCTTCTCCACAGGATCTCACACTATCAGTTGTGAGATCTCTCTCTCTCTCTCTCCCCCAACTTACTGTGTTACGCTTGGATGTTGTCTTGCTCTAACACACCCCACCGGTTTGCTTAACTGTTGGACCTGCTACGGTTATACCGATACTCAATCACTGTCGGTTAAACCCTCTCACCAGTTTGCTTCCTCACTCACTCTGCAACTTTCTTAGAATAAATTCTAAGGCAAAAATATCCTTCTCTGCACTTAAGCTCTCTTTTCTCCTTTTCTTCTCTACAACGATCGACCCTTTATGCTTTGAGCTCATGTATTTATATTTATGGTTTCCCGCCAAGAATGCATTTAAACATTGTCGTATTAGGTTTTCCTCTTCCAACTCAATCTGAATCCCCTCTGATATGATCTTCTTTTCAAGGATATGATCTTTATGACAACGTTCAATCACTAACTGAACTCCACATTCCAATGTGCATTTTCTAAATCTGGAGTTCTGCACCATGCTTTTCTGCTTTCCTCTGTCACTTGCCATTAATGAATTTGTTGTTTCCTTCACCTAACGGGTACGAAGATCAAATATTCTTGCAAGATCAATGTGATTTCTTTTCCAGCTTACCTTCCTCGAGCTGTAATCTTTTGGCATCCTCTGTGACTTGCGAGTTTCTCATAAAAACCGACCTGCCTGCAGATTTGTTACCTCGATGCACACTCCACCGACCTGTGCGGTACCTCCACCTAGCATCCAGCTGTCATGCTTGTCAACATCCACCTTTGCTTGAATTCCTATGTTGGTTTGACATATTTTGTCGACCCAGGTCGATTACCAGTATGACCATCAACCTCTTCTATGTTTTGTATACCGGTTTTTGCGCCTTCATAATACACACACAACCATCATCCCAGTTTATGCCTTATCAATAAGCCTTCATTTTGTCTGCTCACTCTCATGTGTATTGCCATCATATCAGTCACCACTTTGTCAGTAACCTTTCAAACCAATTGACATCAATGACAACTTAATGCCAAATTGCCAACAATCTCCCCCTTTGACATTGATGTCAACTTACCGCATGACACTTCATACCGTTATATTTCTCCCCCTTGACACAATGACAAAGGGAGTATATTGTACACTCCCCCTTTGATCCATACCGAGCTCCCCCTTTGACTGCTATGAACTCCCCCTAAACCATATAAATGCTTCCATGTTCAAGTGCATAAGGCAGATGACACAACTCCCAACTCGTGTCAGAGGTACTCAAAGGTGCTTACCAGTAATGGTTTGGTGAAAATGTCTGCTACTTATTCTTTGATAGGGACATAATCCATCCTTACCTCTTGTCCTTCAACCTTCTCTCTAAGAAAATGATACTTGATAGCAATGTGCTTTGTTCTGGAATGCATCACAAGATTCTTTGCTATGTTGATTGCACTCAAGTCATCACATTGGATGAGGATAGGATCAGTGATGTCCACTTGGATGTCCTTGAGGGTCTGCTTCATCTAAAGTACTTGAGAGCAACATGTAGCATCAACAATGTATTCTGCTTCAATAGTTGATAGAGAGACTGAGTCTTGTTTCTTTCTATGCCATGAGACCAACCGGTCACCTAGGAATAATGCACCACCACTTGTTCTCTTCCGATCATCAATACAACCTGCCCAATCACCATCAATGTATGCTTCCAAGATGAATTCCCCTTGTTTAGGGTACCACAATCCACAACTAAGTGTCCCTTGTAGGTACCTAAAGATTCTGCTTACAACATTCATATGTGACTTCTTAGGTGCAGCTTGGAATCTGTCCACCATGCATATTGCCTATACTACATCTGATCTAGAAGCGGTTAGATACAATAGACTGTCTATCATGGATCTATACAAAGTTTGATCCACCACCGGTGATTCATCATTCTTGCTCAATTTACTTCCGATCACCATGGGGGTACTTACCGGTTTACAATCCTCCAGTTAGAATTTCTTCAACATTTCCTTTGCATACTTGATTTGTGAGATAAAGATTCCCTTATCTTGGTGTAATATCTGCAAACCAAGGAAGTATGTCAATTCACCAAGCATTGACATCTCAAATTCTGACAACATCTGATTAGCAAATTCCTTGCAAAGGTTGTCCTTGTTTCCTCCAAATATAATGTCATCTACATACATAACCACAATGATCACGTGGTTCCCATATTTTTTTATGTACAACTTGTTGTCAACACTCCCCTTTTTGAATCCTTGCTTCTTTGGGTACTGATATAATCTTGAATACCATGCTCTAGGAGTTTTTTTTAGATCATACATGGCCTTCTTCAATCGGCACACAAATGTTTCATCATCATGCAACATAAATCCTTTCGGTTGCTCCATGTACACTTCTTCTTCCAAATTTCCATTTAGGAAGGCAAATTTTACATCCATTTGATATCCTTTATAACCCTTGTAGGCAGAGAAGGCTAGAAACATTCTAATTGCTTATAATCTAGCTACCAGTGCAAATGTTTCTTCAAAGTCAATTCCCTCTATCTGAGAGTATCCTTTGCACACTAGTCTAGCTTTATGCCTAACAATTTTACCTTCTTCATTCATCTTATTTTGGTAGACCCATTTTGTGCCAATGATGTTCTTGTCTTCCGGTCTAGGGACTAATTCCCAAGTCTTGTTCTTCTCAATCTGTTGTAGTTCTTCTTCCATGGCATCCATCCATTCTTGTCTTTTGCTGGCCTCATTGAATGTTTTAGGTTCAACTTCAGTCATGAGGCAAAAGTTGACTTGTTCATCATTTCGGGCAAGTCTTCTTCTAGTCTGCACACCATCATTCTTATTTTTCCCAAAATTTGCTCTTCCGAATTATTCAATTGCACATACCGGTTGGGAGTCTTCTTGGATGCTTATTCTAGTTCATTTTTTGATTGAGCTTCATCATCTTCATCACCAGAATCATCATACCAGTTAACCTGAGGTTGACTTCCTTTGTGCATATCCTCATCAAATTTTACATGCACACTCTCAATGAATCTTCTTAGTCTTTTGTTGTAGCATTTGTCGGCCTTGTTGTTAGATGAGTAACCAAGGAAGATTCCTTCATCGCTTCTAGAGTCAAAACTTCCTAGACCATCCATATCTCTCTTGATAAAGCACTTGCTTCCAAATATTTTGAATTATTTGACTGATGGATTTTGGTCATACCACAACTCATAAGGTGTCATTCTGTTGTTTGTTCTTAATTAAACTTGGTTCAAAGTATATGTAGCAGTATGAACAACTTCCTTCCAATATGTGTTTGACAGACTGGCCTCATTTAACATGGTTATGTCCATCTCCTTAACTGTCGTGTTCTTTCTTTCTACCACACCATTCTGTTGTGGTGTCCTAGGGGCTAAATATTGCCTTCTAATTCCATGTTTTTCACAATAATCTTCAAACTCATTTGATGTGAACTTTCCACCCTGGCTTGATCTCAGACATTTTAACTTGCACCTACTTTCTTTCTCCACCATTTTCTTAAAGATCTTGAATATGTTAAATGCTCGTGACTTATCTTGCAGGAAGGTGACCCAAGTCATTCTTGAGTAATCATCAATAAAGAGCATAAAATATATTTCACCGGCAAGAGCTCTTGTCCAAGTTGGACCACACAGATCTATATGGACAATCTCAAGTGGTTTGGAGGTGTTGTGCTCTTTTGTCCTAAAACTCACTTTAGTTTGCTTCCCTTTCACACATTCATCACAAAATGTGCTTACCAGTTTGATGATGGGTGGAATATTCCAAACACAATCCTTTTCGTTCACTGCAACTAAGTTATCAAACTTCGTGTGGCCTAATCTTCGGTGCCATAGCCAACTTTCATCAACCTATCCTAACATGTATTGGGATTCATAACATTCCTTCAGATTGTAAACATTGCCATCTGTTCTCTTTCCTTCTGCCACAACCTGATCGGTGTTGTCTTTCTTTATTTGGCAATTGGTTGAGTCAAAGATGAATTTATAACCTTTGTCACACATCTGACTCACACTCAACTGTTTGTGTTTTAGGCCTTCCACATAATATACATCACGTGACTTCAATTTTCCATCGATACTTAGAGTACCTTTTCCCTTTATTTTGATGGATGAGTTGTCTCCAAATCTTACTGAACCACCATTCCAGTCTTCAAGTTTGATGAATTTCTTTTTGTCACCTGTCAAGTGGTTGGAGCAACCACTATCTACAACCCATAGATTTTTCCTTTCAACATGTAAGGCAGTCTGCACTATCAGACTTGATTCAACCTTTTCCTTTTCTTTCTCAACCCATACTAGTTTGGTTTCCTTCTTTTTGTCAGCTGCAATTTTGTGCTCAGATTCAACTACCAGTTTTTGATCAAGATTTGTCTTCTTTTGCTTGATTTTCTTGTTTTTACAAAGCCTTGCTATGTGTCCAAACTCTTGACAGTTATGGCATTTCACATTTTCATTTAAAGATAAATCCTTAACATTATTGTGGGGCACCAGTTTATTCTTCCTACATTCAAAACTCCTATGACCATATCCATTGCACTTATAACATACAACATTCATATCCCAGAGTGCATTAAATGGATTTCTACTTTCATAACTCATGGAGGGCTTATCGTTTAATCTACAGTTAGCTATTCTATGCCCCAAATTTGTTACACTGGCAACAATAACCATGAAAGTTAGAAACATACCGGTTAGGTTGCCCTGGTCCTGCAAAGGACCACCTCATCGAAGGTCTTCCCTTCATATTATTGACTCTGGTGAATCCTTCATGGTCAACTCTTGCGTTTCTCCTTAGATCTGCATGTCGGTATGATGAGTGAGGCCTCCGGTTCATTGCTTGTGTATACCGGTTTGTGTGGCGATTTCCAACAGCATCCGCATATGTATTTTTACCGGTATCCTTGCCTACAGTGAATGTCCTCTTTTCTTCACCTTTATTTGAGGAGGTGAACTTTATTTCTTTATCGGATGTGTCTTTGTTGTTTGAACTTTGACCTTCTTCAAAGCCTAAGCCACTGGTATCTTTGGATTGCTTCTGTTTGCTCAACATCTTGTCTAAGGCTTCAGTGTTGCCTTCATACTTGCTCCTTACTTTTATTTCTTCCTTACTTTCTTCAAGCTCCTTTTTGAGCTTTACTATTTCTTCTTCCAAATCTTGATGCTCCTTTTCCTTCTTCATCAGATTAGAGGATGTAACTTCACATATTCTCTTGGTTTCTTCCAGCTACAGTTTCAAGTCATATATGACTTGACTGGACTCATCTAGAGATTGCTTCAAGAGATCTTGTTCATCTACTGCTACGTGCTTGACCTTCTTGAGTTCTCTTCTTGTTTTACTTAGTTCCTCAAGAGCACTTATAAGTTCTCCTTCTAAATCCACTTCAGCCTCAATATCCTCTTCTTCCTCATCTTCACCAACTGGTTCATCAAGTGTCATAAGGAGGTTAACTTTTCTGTCATTCTCATGGCAGTCATCTTCTGATGCACTTTCTTCATCTGTGGCATCATCTTCAATAGTATAGAGGTTGTTTTTCTTCCGGTAGCCTCTCCTTCCTTGTTGGTAGGCATTTCTTTCTCTATCTTTCTCATCAGATTTGCTAAACTTTATTGACTCATCTCCACCGGTTTCATTGTAAGGACATTTTGCAGCAAAGTGTCCAACCTTACCACAGTTGAAACATTTGAGTGGTAGCTTTCCTTTATACTTTCCAGATCCTCTTTTAAGCTTTTTGACAAAGTTTGCTACATTTGCATCATATTCTTCACTGGATCCTTTATGAGGAACTACTTCTTTGCCCTTTTGGGTGGTGTTGAAAGCTGCTTCTTTTCTTAAGGAAGCATCACCGATTGTTCTCATCTCATAGGTTGTTAGTGAGCCAAATATTTCATCCATTGAAAAGATCTTCAGATCCCTGGCTTCTTCTATGGCAAACACCTTTGTATCGTACTTAGGTGTAAGAGACCTAAGTACCTTCTTTACAAGGATCTCATCTGCAATTTCTTCACCAAGCCCTTTGATGGTATTCATAGTTTCATCAAATCTGTGAAGATAATCTGCAATCTTTTCATCTTAATGCCTTCAAGTTGGCCCCTCAGTGCTTGCAACTTGGCCTCTTTGACTTTTGCATCTCCTTCAAATAATATATGTAATTTATCCCAAGTTTCCTTGGCTGATGCACAGTGCATGACTTTGACAAACTCATTATTAGTTCGCTCAAGATAGCATGTTTGGCCTTTACATTGTTTGCATACTCCTTCTTGGCATCTAGATCAGTGGGAGGAACACTAGGGACAACATACCCATTATTGACACACATCCACACATCAAAACCAAGGGAGGAAATATAGGTCTCCATTCTTCTGCTCCAGAAGGCATAGTTGGATCCATCAAACATGGGGGCTTTTGAGGAAGCAGAATCATTTCTTGCCATTATGTTCAAGTCCAGAAACTACCCAAGGTTTATAAACAACCGAGAACCTAGGCTCTGCTACCAATTGTTGAACACAAAGTACCATTGAGAGGGGGGGTGAATCAGTGGTTCCTAAAACTCTTTTCCTTTTTAAAACAACTTTAGAATGCCAGTTGTTATCTTAAGCACTAAAAAGTCAAACCGGTAAAGCAAATGGGGAGACCAAAGAAGACAATCACACAAATGCACTCCACAACACTAGATGTACGAGGAAAACCCAATATGGGAAAAACCTCGGTGAGAAATGCTGCTAGAGACTACTGCTCCAATCCAACCTCACAAATGAAACTCTGAATTACAAAGATTTAGGGCACCAACCCAAGGAGCACCAACCCCTACTGATTTAGGGCACCAAACCAAGGAGTAACAACCTCTGCACCAAGCTCCAACTTGGTGATGTATATTAAAAATATAATTTTGACACAATTATGGCTTCTTGTTGCAAATGAATTCTGCAACACTTGATCAAATAACATACTGTCGGTTGACAGTCTTTTCTTCTCCATAGGATCTCACACTACTGGTTGTGAGATCACTCTCTCTGATTCTTGGTCTCTCTCTCTCTCTTTCTCTCTCTCTCTCTCTCACACACACACACACACACACACACACACACACACACACACACAGTCTCACAACTTATTATGTCATGCTTGGATGCTGTCTTTCTCTAACACACCTCACCGGTTTGCTTAACTGTTGGACCTACTATAGTTATACTGGCACTCAATCACTGCCGGTTAAACCCTCTCACCGGTTTTCTTTCTCACTCACTCTACAACTTTCTTATAACAAATTCTAAGGCAAAAAGATCCTTCTTTGCACCTAAGCTATCTTTTCTCTTTTTCTTCTCCACAAGCATTGACCCTCTATGTTTCGAGCTCATATATTTATATTTATGGTTTCCCGCCAAGAATGCATTCAAACACTGTCGTGTTAGGTTTTCCTTTTCCAACTCAATCTAAATCTCCTTTGATATGATCTGCTTTTCAGGGATATAATCTTCATGACAACATTCAATCACCAACTGAACTTCACATTCCAATGTGCATTTTCTAAATTCGGAGTTCTGCACCAGGCTTTTCTGCTTTCCTCTGTCACTCACCATTAATGAATTTGCTATTTCCTTCACCTTACAGGTACGAAGATCAAATCTTCTTGCAAGATCAGTGCGATTGCTTTTCTAGCTTGCCTTCCTCGAGCTGTAATCTTCTGGCATCCTCCATGACTTGCAGGTTTCTCATAAAAACCGACCTGCCTACAGATTTGTTACCTTGATGCACCCTCCACCGACCTGTGCGGTACCTCCACCTAGAATGTAGCTGTCATGCTTGTCAACATCCACCTTTGCTTGAATTCCTATGTCTGTTTGACATATTTTGTTGACCCAGGTCGATTACTGGTTTGGTTTATGATATTAGTATGACCATCAACCTCTTCTATGTTATGTATATTGGTTTTTGTGCCTTCATAATACACACACAACCTTCATCCCTGTTTATGCCTTACTATTAAGCCTTCCTTCTGCCTGCTCACTCTCATGTGTATTGCCATCATATCGGTCACCACTTCTGTCGGTAACCTTTCAAACTAGTTGACATCAATGACAACTTAATACCAACTTTCCAATATGCACACTTCTTTAGTGTTTCCTTAGATTATAAGGTGCCACAATTTGTTGAAGTATTTTTCAAGGAAGTGTTTAGGCTTCATGAATTGCCTAAGCGAATTATGAGTGATAAGAACAATTAATTCTTAATACTATTCTAGCAAGAGCTCTTCCAAAATAGTAGGAATAAAAACTCATGCCCAACACTAGCTACCAAGCCCAAACTAATAGACAAAACTAGATAATAAATAAATGGATGAGTAAGAAACTACTTACTTGACAATAGAAATACTCATCATATGTTTATTGGGATGACACCCTTCCTGGCATTGCATTGGTATGAAGCATATTGTGTGCTCTGAACCTTAAGTGTGTCTAAGATTCTAATGAGCATAAATGCATAAACATAAATAAGAGCCCTACTAAAGTGTTTTAGACTGAACCTTGGATGAGATAACCAAAGGTGATGCATATATAAACTCAAGGAATGCATAAATCACATAAATGAACATAGATCAATGATAAAAATTAGATCCAAAGCTAAATTGTAGAAATGTACGAATGACATGAAATCATACCAAACCCTTAGGGCAAGGTACACGCCAATCACCGACCAATAATTCCCTATCATCCTCCAACGTTCCTTGAAGCTTCCATCGTGATGAGAAATGGTTGATGAAGACTTGATGTTGCTAATTATTCCTCAAAATTGCAGACTTGTAGACTCTCTTTTAGCAGTAATTTCACATCATAAGGATATCATATGTGCTAGATAATAGATATCACAAATGAGGAAGTTAACTTGCTTATATTTGAGTTACAAGCTTAGAATTGACAAAAGACCGACTTACAACAATCATATCTCAATTTTGAGACCAGATCCGAAAATGTCAAGTCCAACACGTTCCTCTCCCAAAATTTGAGCCAAAAAGTGTTGGTCACTTTGACAAAATAGGCCCCAATTTTTAGGGAAGCGAGATAATAGGTTGCTAATATTGAATCTAGACTTTAAATTTGGATTAATTCTAAAATTTTATTTAGATCAAAATAAAATTTGTAATCCAATTTTTTTTTAATAAATTTTATAATAAACAAATTATATATTTTATACAATTAACATTACGAACAAGATTAAGACATCTTTTCTAAAATTGAAATTTAAAAAAATTTAATTTTTGACTTGTTATTACATAAGATAAACTCACATACAATAAAATAAAAGAAGATAAATATTATAATTAAAAAGATAAACTAAATGTTTTAAAGATATCATAGAATCCTTAAAGAAGATCCTAATGTGATCTTTTGATATGATCTACCAATCTAATATTTAATTCTTCATTTTAATCTCCCAATCTAATATTTAATTCTTCATTTTAATCTCCCGATCTAATATCTAGATACACCTTGCATTAACGACTCTCATTAATACAATCACGAAATATTTAAAAAATAATAATAAAAATCCCCCCTTTAATTTTGCTTATCAAGCATGAACTCATTCTAAGCTGTATATTAATAAAATTTTAACTTTGGCGACTTTCCCCAGGTAGATTTTTCCCTTTCACAATCTCGAAGTGTAACGAAATAAGTTCCATTTTATACCCTTGGTCGGTTTTTAAAATTACCCCAAAAAAACAAAAAAAAAACAGGAAGTATGCGTATTGGTCCTCTCTCGCCCGCAATTCTGAAGCATTTAAGGAAAACAAAGCAAAACCAGCGGAAAAAGAAAGCGGACGAGATGACGTGGCACATGAGTGCACAAAATATGCGTGAACAGCAGGTTCTTGTATGGCTGCACTCCGGTCCAGTAGCGGACGTTCCTAGGGTCAGCCCGACAGGTGTCTTGACTCCTTTTTGGTTGACTCGCTCTGCCGGTCGGATGGCTAGCGAGGGCGGCTCCGTCAAAAATTCTGCGGAATGTAGGTAGGTAGTCACCATAGAAGTAGAAGTAGAAGTAGAAGTAGAAGTTGAAGTAGAAGCAGAATAAATAATGATAAATGATAATCATAATTAAAGACCTCCGCTGTAAGCCAGGAAGAAAAAGGATAATCCAACACGATGCTCGATAACCGCTATAATTGAAGGCGCTTGCTGCAAAGCTTTCCTTTCCCAGGGTTTGGTAAAAAACTGAACTTATCCCTGCCTTTAAATTTAACTTTTCAATTCAACCAAAAGCACTTTGACATGTATTCAACGGCCAGCTTAAACTTTATTTCCAGCGCAAAGACGTGTAGACAATGAGTATCTGTTTTGAAATAAATGAAATTCGGCTGTCTCTGGAGCTGAAATTCAGTTGTTTTTCTGGTTTGATTTTTTGATGCTGTAAGGAAGGGGGTAGAAGTGAGGAAAGAGAGGAGGGATGGGATCGGCGGCGGTCCTTGTAGATAAGGCCACCAGTGACCTGCTCGTTGGCCCTGATTGGACTATGAACCTTCAAATATGTGACCTTATTAATACCGATCACGGGTAAGCGGAGGTTAAAAGAATTTTAGATTGTTTTTGGCTTTGTTTCTTCAGCTGAAGATAATAAATTGTTTCGTTTTGGCTTTATTCTGTTTTTTCTAAAGAGAACTGTTCATTATTGTTGTGTCCTGTGCTTCTGTGTTACGTGGTTAGGCTCTGATTGCAGAGAATTGTTCACTTGCTCATTCTTGTCGTCCTGTGCTGCTGAGTTAGTTAGTTAGGCTTCGATTATTGAGACTAACGGTGTGGCGGCGTATGGCAAGTTATTTTGAATATTGTTTTTCAATTATGTAATTTAAGTTGACAAATAACAATTATAATTATAATTTTTTTAATGGGTAAATGAGGGTAAAATGAACCCTTGGTCGGAGGTACGGATGGCCCTGTTATTTGGGCGTGGAAGCCCCAGACATATAATACATGCACTTCGCTATTTCTGGATTAACAGTCTACGTCTTTACCACTCAATCTTCCATGCTGGATTGTTATTAGTCTTTTTTGAAAATTGGACGGACATTTTTTACCTTTGAAATTCTTTTTACTTCCGCTGCTTACTCCACCATGACTCCCTATGAAATTATTTTCACTTGTACTGCTTGCTCTCATTGTTTCTCCCATTAAAATTATTTTCACTTCTCTTGCCAGCTTTCACGGTTTCTCCCTTAGAAATTCTTTACACTTCCATTATGCTCATACCGTTTCTTCCTTTCAATTTATTTCCACTTATGCCGCTGTCTCGCACTGCATCTCCCTTTGAAATTCTTTCCACTTCCTTTTTTGAAATTCTTTACACGCATGCTGGTTTCCGCTGTCTCCCTTGTCACCCTTTGAATTCTTTTCATTTCTTCTGCTGGTTTGCACTGTATCTGGCGCCTTCACCCTTTTTTCTACTGTCCAGCAGACACGATGGGGGTATCTGCAGGGTTTTAATCGACCGTTTTTCCATATTGAGGCAGCGCGTTAACCACTGCATCCCTGGCATGAACTTGTATTGTTGTCACAACTTATTATTATGGTCAATAATTAGGTAAATTATTATTTACTTATTAAGATTTATTTGGCTCTTGTTTTACCCATCAATTTTGTTGCTAACAAGTCTGCTATATCTGGTTGCGGCCAGTTAAATTTGGTAAGTTAATTAATATTTCTCTTTAACTGATTTTGTTAATCTAAATCATGTATACAGTTTACTATTATTTTATTGAGAATTTAGCTTCTTTTAATTTATTTTTTATACATCAAATCGTATTTCTCACTTGTGAATTTAGCTTTGGCTTAGATGCCACAACTGAGAGGTATTTATTCTGTCAAAGTCAACCAAGATTATCAACAGATGCCATTTTGTTGGGGCACGTCACACCAGCTGATTGCTTTGGAAACTCCAATTTTTTAAGGGCTTGAGCTCACCCTGTTTGACAATTGTTTACACATTATTTTAACTTATTGTTATCAGTTTGCCCTTTTGAGTTAGTAGCTATCTGAATGACGAGTAGAATGCTTTGTCTCGCTATGGAATTTTAAAAAACAATATTTTCTCTTCTATTAAGCTTGTCAATCTAGATTATTTATTTTGCTTATTCTCATTATATTTTAACTAAATTATTATTTACTTATTATTTCATTTGTTTGTCCTCAAGATTTGCCTTGCTGAGTTAGCAGGGCCTTGATTATCGAGCAGAATGCTATGTCAGTTTATGGCAATATAATTTCAAAATCATTGTTCATCAATTGAGTATTTTAAGCTAAATTAGTTCTTTTAATCATTATTATGCCTGGTGATTACAAAATTCCAATACAAGGTCCTGAAGATCCTGTCTGTCCGCAAACCCATATCTTCTGGCAAACCTATTGATATATAATATTGCATTGTTCTCATTCATTTATTAGTGTATCCTGCATTGAAATGGTGTTCTCATTTTTGCATCCCTACACTCATGTCTGCAAGTGACTATGTTATTATTGTGTTCAGAATCTAGCTTAATTGTTGTTTCTTTCTTATTACTTATTTATGTCCTATTTTTCCATTTTGAGATGCTAGGTATCTGATCGTTGAGTTAAATGTAATGTCTGGTTATTGAAAGCTAAGCTTGGAAAAACATATTTTCTATGATATGCTAAGTGAAATTCAGTAGTCCGGACTCAAATGCTTTCCAATTATTCATGTTAAAGGTGGAATGCACTACAACATGATTCAGCACTGCTGGTTATGTTAAAACTAAATTTCGATTTTAGTTTGTGTTGTAGAACAATTGCTCATGAACATTAATTATGAGCAATTAGTCATTTTTTAAATTTGTGTTGAACTGAACTTGAATGCTAGGTGCCTTGATTCACATGTAAGGCCCAACATAACCAATCTGTAAGCCTTATTTGCGATAACAAGATAAAATTCAAATTCACAGCATGCCCTTATGTGCAGGCTATGGCATATGCGAGCCTTTAAATATCATTCTGGTTTAGCCCATGTGATGGAAAGTGCAGATGATTTTGTTAAACTGAATTTCAGAAATAGACTGGTTGTCTCTTGTTTTCCAAACCAGTGGCTCATTGTCTAGTTTCAAGGCAGGAGAGATTCACATGATGATGAACCCAGTTGAAACTCTACCACATTTGTTATCCTGCTGATTGTATGGCTTTGCTGCATTGCTAGATGAATTTTAATGGAGTAGAAACCCCTCAGACTGCAGCTTCATATCAGAAAGGTTATTCAAGTTTGACATTTAATGCACATAAGAGTGAAGGCAGGTGTACACAAATAAGTTTTAATAACATACTAAAATCTGTAGGCATATTTTACTAGTTTCTTCTGGGAGTGTCTTGTTTCCTCCGAGGATTGTACATCTGGGCCCCATTAGCCCTGGCCATTCTGTTGTACACATTATCAGCTCTTGCATTGTTTATTTCCTATTGGTCAGCAATGATGCCTTTGGTTCTTGTGTCCCAAAGCATGCTGAAATGTTGCAAACATGTGACAACATTGTTTTAAATCATTGGTCGCACGTTTTGATCTTATCCAATTCCATGCTTCACTGGGGGTCCTTCCCTCACTTGGTTAACTGTACTTAGATATTGTGGTTCAAAGATTTTAAATATTTTTGGTTTGCCTTTTCTTGCTTTGTTTCTTTCCTTTCACTTTTTGTATTTTTGGGTTTATTACTTGGATACCTAGGGTATCTGCACCCTAGTTCTCCTCTACTATTTTAGTTATAATTTCTCATTACATTGACCTACTTTTGTCTTTTGTGGACATCGATATAATTTCTTGATTTTTTTCTTCTTTTATATTTAGAATTAATTAATTCTATTCTCAAGTCGATTGCTATGCCTGTACATTGTAAGCTTATTTTAGTAGGACTTTTTATTCTTGAATTTGGCATGTTTAGCCAATTTATTGCTGAAATTCAATTATATCACGTTTCAGCACTGCTGGTTATGGAAAAGCTAAATTTATATGATTCTGTCTGGTTATGTCAATTTCAAACATTGGTGTTGACGAGATATAAATTTCAATTTTATTGTGCTCTGTTCTGCAGACTATTCTAACCTAACTTTCAGGTTTAACTTTGCTTCACCGTCTGGCTATATGCTTAAACTTGATTGTACTATAAATGGTTGAATAGTGAAATTTTTTAAAATAATTTTTTTGAAATAGATTAATAGTCTCTGGTTTCCTTGTTGTTTAAGATTTTAATTTTGAGCTAGTGAAGTACCTGGATCAAGTGCCAATCTGTGCACACGAATATGTCTAAATTCCAAGCTTAGTTGCTGAGTAGTTTGTTAAAATGCACTGGACGCTGACAATCCAAAATGATTACACCTAATATTAAGAGGAAATGCCCCAATCCTGTGATTAAGTTAAGGGTCACTTAATAATGAATTTGATACCCAGAAGAATTATTTTATGCGGGATTTAGCAAAGTGTATATAAATTGCTTCTCAAAGGCTTTAAGGAATTTACTGGAATAACTGGAAATCAATCAATCAAATCCTTTACACAGTAGCTTGACAGAATCCTCATTTGCTAATTACTCAATAGAACATATCTATGTAATAATATGCTGTGACATAGCTGGTTATCCTTAGCCTAGGTTAAGAAATTACATGTTGTAGATGCTTATGTTAAATCCATAGTAGCTTGTGGTTTTCTGTATGGCGTTCTAAAATTAAACTTCAGTACTAGTTTCATGACTCAACTGCTTATGTCAAAATGATTTCAACTAATATCAAGATGGATGAAATATGACGTACTATTATGACATTCACTTCAACATAAACATCTGTTTAGTGCAATATACAGTAAAGAGATCCATCTCAGAAGAAGTCGGTGAAGTAATCTATATGAGCCAAAAGCACTGAAAGGTTCAGGGTAAACTTTGAGTGGAATAAGTGTGATATACATGGTGAATGGTCTAATTTTATAAAACATGAAATGCATTAAATATGCAGAAATATCTATTTAATGAAAATAGGTGTAATCTGTTACTAATCCTCAAAAATTTGCAAATACAGTAAGCTTAGATGTATTTTATTTTAAAACTGGCCAATCTTTTATGAAAGATGCCAGCTTTGAAGACTTATAGGCGCCAGTCCTGTTTTTGTGAGTTCAGACAGGGCTCTCAATTTGTAAGTGTGTAATTCACATTTTTTCACATGTTTTATTGCTGCCACATTATCATAGCAGCAGTTCTCAGGCAGGATTTGATTTTGGATCTCCACCACGGCAGTTGCTCCACCTCACCCCTTAGTCCCCTTAGTCAGGCAAGCTTTGCTTTTGCCATTTTTTGCCATACGAGTTTTCATCTTGTTGAACGGTCAAGGGTTTGCTTTGGGCAAGCCTACACTTCTATTCATTATGATCCAATTGTGACAGGTGAGGAAAGCTGAGACCATGCTTGATGAATTTTTCTGTTTAGTTCAAGCTCTTTTTTAACCTATTAATATTGCTTTTAACGTATAAAGTTGAGAGGCATCTGTAAAATCGGATGAATTATCTCATTTACAATGCCAGCACATCCCCATATATATCAGGGTCCTGTATTTTTGTCAAAAGATGGTGATTGAAATGTCTTTTACTCACACAATAATGCTTTTATTGTGTGGTTTCGGCTTGTTTTGGCTCTGTTGGGCTCCTTCTAGGGCTTTTTGCTCTCTGCTTTGTGGGCTCAGGCCCACATTAGGATCCCTTGAAGGCCTCTCTCTGCATGTGGTTTTTATCATGCATTGGTTGATCACCTCTTCTAAATGCATTTTCATTGATCAATGATCATGAATATGATCTGTGCATACTCGGTATATTTTGTTCATGCGGTAAACAGTAAAGTAGATATTCCTAAGTTAGCCTAAGTTTTCAACTAATCACCTTTACAAGAGAAGACTAGAGAAATGAAACGTATTTACTGTTTCTATAATAGAACTCTGCAATGTGTTTAGCCTTATCAAAGTGTGCTTTAACTATTAAAATGAGTTCAGTTAAGTAAAATACTAAGCTGGGAAATGGAAAAACTGGAATAATGGGAAAACATACAAACCGAAAGTAGATATAAAGAATATAAGAGTAAATTAGAAACTGCATAGAACTTGGACAATGAATTTGGAGGTAGTTTAAAGCAGGTGCTAATGTGCCTGCGTTGTCATTGGTGGTTGCACTGTTGTCCTTGTTTCACGCTATTGCCCCAAAATATCAGAAAATTAAAGTTTTCTGGTAGGACCTGTATGGTCTGCACAAGGAAATGAAAACACACAACAAAATGCGCTGGAAATATATGGAAAGGAACAAAATGACAGTAGATTGATCTTATTAACCAAATTTAACTAAAACACAAAATGACAAGAAGGGATTAGAGATATGATAATGAAAACTTCCTGCAATTTTTTAGCTACAACATACCTGTTATGGAACAAATATGAAGGCCTTGACTGCTTGCCAATTTGGCCAAGCCCCTAGTTTGGTCTTTTGACCTCCACAAGTAGTCAATGAAATGAGGAAATGGAATTTGTGTGTGCTCTTAAATTCTACATGTGCATAGAACTTTAAGTACAAAATGCAATAATCTATGAGTGTTGTGACCTCAGGTATACAAGGATTTAAGACCCTAGTGTGTGTATGGAGAGAAAAGGGGATATGGAATCCCAAGGTGCCATCAAATTACAAGAGAAATTGATAAATACAAGAAAGTTCACGAATCTCTCAAAAGAGTAGAAGTTATGAGAATAATAGTAATGTTATGACAATATCAAAATGTGCTATGAAATGACAATAAGATGAAGGGCTGGAAAGAGACAAGAGAATGAACAAATAACCTTATAGTATCACTTGGACAAAGGAGACTTGCAAGAAAAAAGGGTTCCTTAGGCTGATGAGTAGAAGCTGCAATGGCTGCGAGTAAAGTTTCTCCAATGCATATGCTTAAACATTGAACCAAGAAACAAAAATGCTGAAAAATGCCAATGTCCAAGCTCACTAAAGCTGTTTTCGGAATTTTCTCAAGTAAGCTACAAAAATGCTGTAGAATGCTTGTGTAATTCAAATTGCATGTAAGGATGGTAGAGATTACTTTTGTAGGGAGATCAAAATGCATGCAAGAAGCTAATGTGACCCTTGCAATGTGTTCGAATCACACTGTAATTTTACAAAAAATCTTGGAAGTTGGCTAGCAACCAATTTGGTAGGAAATGATTACCATATTATTGTACTATTGGAGGATGGTAGTGCATCCACATTGTCATCCAAGAACAATACAGTTAAAAACATGACAAAATGGAAAGGTGACATCATAGACACGAGGAACATATACGAACCCAAGGAAAAGACTTAGATACACAAGAACACAAAATTGAGTTGGCACCTAGGATATGGTAAAATCCAAGGTTAGGTTAAATGAACCCTAAAAACATGCTTTGGTGGATGGATGCTAAAAATGAGGTCAACATTGTTAGTGCCCAATTTGCGAGCCTCCTACAATGCATATTATACAAACCCAAGGAAAAGACTTAGACACACAAGAACACAAAATTGAGTTGGCACCTAGGATATGGTAAAATCCAATGTTAGGCCAAATGAACCCTAAAAACATGCTTTGGGGGATAGATGCTAAAAACGAGGTCAACATTGTTAGTGCCTAATTTGCGAGCCTCCTAAGTTGCACATTTGGCTATGTTTATGTTCCCTTGAGTTGTCCTTGCCACATTTACCCATTGTTGATAGTTATTTCATGTGGCTCGCCTTGTTGTGGTAAGGTGTTCAATAAAAGTTTCAAATATGTTGATGGTTTTGGGGCCTTTGTTCTTTACTAGGCTATGAGCTTGTGGGTGGATTTGGGATTTGTGCACTTCTTCGCTAGGTCTTAGGATTCTAGGTTCTCTTTGAAACCTGGACCCCACCTCTCTCCATGGCCTTATTCTTTTGTCTCCATAGGCTCTATGTCCATTGATAGACTTGGGACTGAAGGACTAGGTCCTAAGGTCATTGGTTCCCATGCACCTTCTTCCGTTACTTGGGGTTTCAAAACTCTTTAGAATTTGAGACCCTTGCTCCTCGTATTCCTTTGTCCTTGTCCCCCCAAAAGCTCAAATCTTCGGGAGCGTCTCAGAACTTGGCACCATGTCCTCAATGCTAGGTTTGCCTCATTCCTTGAACTTTGCATCCCTCTTGGTATCTCAACCTTGTCGGTCCTCTCTTCTCCATGACTCCCATAGCTCTTCTCAAACCTCAAACTTTTAGGGGTTTTGAGAGCCTTTGAACTTCCCTAGGTTCTAGGTACTTTTTATCTCCCAAACCTTGTAGTTTCTTCTTGCATCTTGACTTGGCTTTCCTTCTTTCTTCCTTGTCGAACCTCATGTTTGTGTGTAATCTGAGAGTCTATAGTTGGAAAACTTGACAAAAGCTTGCTAGGCCCAAAAAGCTCGACTTGGCAAAAATTCAGCAAAGAACTTGGCAACTTATTATTGACTAGCTCATAGAATGGTAGGGGGGTGGGTGGGAATAGATTTCATTAGAAACACATTTTTTTTGCAAAATTCAAGGATAATATGCATTCAATTAGTCCATAAATGAGTACAAAAGTGTTTTCTATTATATTTGATTGATTTGAATGCAAATTGAGTACAAAATGGAATCCTCATGTGGAATGTTGATGGCTGATAGATTGAAACAAAATGAAAATATTAAATTATATTTTTAAATCTAAAAGTAAATACAACGTTTTACATCTTATCAAAGTAATTATATAATGTTTCTATAATGGTCATTTGATTAGTTAGCTAGTTTAGGATATTTACTTTTCTTAGTTTGTTCTTATTTAGAATGTTTCTTTTCAGTCTTCCATTTCTGTTTTAGAAACTTTGCTTGTAATTGCTTATTTAAGGAGCCTTAGTATCTTTTGTTAATCCAGTATTGAATTATCATTTCATGGTATCAAAGCTTAGGTTCTTTTTTGGCGAATGTTTTTAGCAAAAAAATTCGTGAGTTTTCTGGTGTTTTTTCCACAAAAAATGATGGAATGGTTTTGCTTGATTTTTTCCACAAAAATTAGGGAGTTTTATTTCTGTTTACTACTCGTGATGGTTGCGAGTAAAGTTTTGAACAGACTGTTGGGTTTTATACGATTTTCTCCTCAAAAATTGCGGATGGGTGTTTTGATTTTTCTCCACAAAAAATCATGGATGGGTGTTTTGATTTTTCTCCACAAAAAATCATGGAGGGTTTTGCATGATTTTCTCTTTAAAAATCGTGTTTTCTCTGTTAGTTTTTTGTACGATTTTTTCACACAAAAATCGTGGGTTCTTTCTTTGCTAGAGGGTTTTTTGATTTTTTCCACAATAAATTATGCAAGGTGTTGTTGTTTTCTGGGTTTTCTGATTTTTTTCCAAAAAAATTATGATATGTTTTTTGCGCGAGTTTTGTGAAGCTAATATCAGTGTCTTTGGATAAAGGGAGGGATGGCTTTGTTACACGATATCATGTTGGAAGGATTAAGGTAAATTTGTTCATATCTAGAAATTCTGCAGAACCAAGGAGGGTCTCAGCAGCAGGCTCATGTCGCAGCCTTCTATGCATTCATGGCTAAATAACAATTGAGCCCAAGAGCGTCAAACAAACAACCAAGTCAATCTGATCCCTTGGCCCACAAGCAACCAACTCAACAGGGGGCCACAAGTAACCAACTCAATGGTTGTGTAGTCAATTGAGGGGACCCATACTCCAGCATCTCCCTATTATGTTTCCTTGCTTGTTTCTAATATGATTGCTTTATTAAATTCCAATGAATAATTACTAATCCTAAATCCTTGATGAAATGGTGCAATGTAATCCAATAATAAATAAATTAAAGACTTCATAGGAGATTCCATAATAAACAATAGACTTATCCCTATTGCATACCAATTACTTCAGAAATATAATAGTTTGCTAAATCTCACTGCTTCATAATTTCAGCTTATTACTGCTTAATAATCCTAATTACTCCTTCCCTTCTTATCTAGAACAGACCTCAATTATTGATCCCTTTTCTGCAGATCAGAACTGCCTTATATTTTAAATCAGAACTTATTCTATTTCCTTCCATACCCATCTCTATGAATAAACCCACCCTTTTTATTTTCTTCATGAAGGGATAAAGAGTCACCATTTTTCACAAAGGACACAATTCGCTCAAGTGACGTGTCCCTCAATGCAAATTGCTTTATTTGTCTTTTTCTCATTTTGGTGAGTGCGTTTTGCTGTTTTCCCAGGTGGAAACAATTTTATAAAAATTGAAAATAATCATGCTTAATGTTTTTTGTTGGTCAGCAATTTGAAGTTCATCCCAGATCATATTTCAGCAAATTTTGTACAAGTTCTAAAAGTATCTCTAAGATCAATTTCAGTTGTCTTTTTGATTGCATAAATTGAAAGTATTCAACCAGCTTTGCATCGTTTTTTCAGTATTAGAATTACCTTTCGGCAAAAAAATTAGGAATATGTTTGTGTAAAAAAGGGGAATTATATAATAAACTAAAAAAATAATTTCTATGGAACAGGCAAGCCAAAGATGTTATCAAAGCTGTCAAGAAACGTATGGGACATAAGAGTCCAAGGGTTCAACTACTTGCTTTGACGGTAAGACTGAAATTGCAAGTTTTAAATAAAGTAAACTCATTATAGACTTTTTTTATGGGGAATTTTATTTCTATCCATGGTTGACAAAAAAATAAATGCTCCTGCTGTTAGCTCATTTAAAAAAAAGAAGTAAATTTCATATCTCAAGATGAATCATAATATCTAACTTTTGATGCCAAAAGCTAAACAGTTTTCATGATCAGTCTACATGATAGTTTTTGCATAATTTATGTCCATCATTTTCAAGTTAATGTTTGTCTTTTTCAGTTTCTAAGTTTCCTTGAGTTTGCTTTGTCAAAAATATTTATGCTTATGATTCAAGTACTGTTTTATATTTTTTGATTGTTTGATGTTACTTGCAATACGCATTTTGGGGAAGTTATCATCACCATTAGTTTAATTTTTATTCAAATAGTTGTAAATTTTTAAGCTAGCTAAATAATTTGACAAATGTTGTGCTATAATCGTGGATGCCTAATGATGTTACAAACTTGCAATTACATGACAGCAATAATTTTCATACTGCTAGAAATTATCTTTTTTGGCTAGCTTTATGGATAAGGTAACAGTGGGATTTTACACAAAAGAGCTAAGTTTTATGTTAATATTAAGGAAAGTGTTCTCACTAGGACCAATGTACATAGGTTTTCATCATGACCACCCTCTTATCCTCAATTGTTTGTTGGCTTGAAAGATGAACATTTAACTGTCCACATGCTCAATAGAAATTTCAGGGAACCTTGTGAGCTGCCTGTTGCTGAATTTAATCACTCTGATGCCCTTTAATTTGTTAGTGGGTTTTTGAAACTGAACTAAATGTTTTGAAGGACTGTTACAAGTTCAATCCAGTTACTCGCATTCTTATTTGAAGACTCTTGGTTACTTGAGATTTAACAACTTTTATTAAAAGTTGTAGTCTGTAAGCTCTGTGCTGTAATTTATGTCAAAGGTATTTCGCTGGAGCAGGGTAGTTTTTACACCTGAAAGGACCTCTCACGTCCTCCTTTCCAATAAGTTCTCATGATGTTCTGAAGTTCCATTTCCCATTTCCTGTGGGCTTGGGAAAATAATACTAGAGAAGTGATTTAATAACCTTTAAGTGATTTATGCTTTTTATGTTTTCATAAGTGATCATATGTGTTTTTATAAAGTGGGGTCTTTGTAATTAAAACAAAACTTTATTCAGTACTCCTTAGTAGGATTGGAAGAGGCATTTTGAGAATTTGAAAGGATTTTGTTTTTGGAGGGAAAACTTGGGCGCTCAAGGGTTTATATAAGCAAGGCTTTTGGCCAAAGGATGTATGCTTGTTTATTATCTCGCTCCTTCAAATGGATTGGACATCTTGTTCATCTATTACTGGAGATTGGAGGATGGAGATCCCCTGATTTTTATAGCTGGATTTGTAGATGGAAACTCTTAATTCAGAATTGAGCAATCCTATTTAAAGATTGAGTTTGAGATTCAAAGTTGCAGATTGAAATGAAGTTTATTCATGGCAAAAATAATTGTTTGTAGCCGCTCACATAGGTGCCAATTTCTGATTTTTTTGTGCGGATTTTAGCACCAGATTTCTGAGTTTTAACACATGAAATTAAACATCTATATTAATTTCTTTATTGTATTTTCAGTTTGTCTTGTAATTGTGTAGTCGATATTTTGAATCTTGATTATTAGGGCATGTTTTTGTAATGCACAATGTAAATGAAGGATTCTACACATTTATCTTGTTTGGGAACCCGATTCGTAAATTTGTGTATTGCTTTTATTGAAAAATTGTGATTAAATCTAGTTTATTAATTCTGTTAAATATATTTAAAGCTGCAGTTTATCTTTAATGGTGAACGTGACTTAGGGAAAAATGTTATTTGCACAAATGCGAGGGAAACTTTTTGGGTTTGCTAAAGTCATGTGGAAATTGAGTAGAGTTTGTCATTTCAGGGTAAGGTAGTGAAGGCTAAAGCATAACATGGGGACAATATTGCTGTTGTGTAAACATTAATCTAATCTTGGGTTTTATAAGGTTTTGGTTAAATATTTAGTTTGAAATATATTTGTCCAAGGCAAAGTATATTTGTTGAAGGATTTAAAGGAATATTACCAATGTTTGGCTTGGGACATCACAGTGGTATTAAAGCATATCACTTAAACTATATATCTATAGAGGGCTTTAAGTAATATTTGTGTAAGATATTATTGGGGACATTGTAGTGGCATTAGTGCTGGTTTTCCTAACAGCATGTGAATCATGGGATCATGGTATGTGTAAGATATTATTGGGGACATTGTAGTGGCATTAGTGCTGGTTTTCCTACCAGCATGTGAATCATGGGATCATGGTATGATTTCCTATTGCCAGATTTTCTTTGGAACTACCTACGCGAGCATTCTAGAGCTATGACCATTCTGGAGCATCTTATGAGATATAAGCATCCATTTCCACTTCCTTTGGAATCTCTTTAATGAGTGGAAGTGATTCTAATCCATTTATATTCAATTTGGTCCTGTAGTTGATGCCTTGCAATAACTCACAGTGGTTGTATACTCAGCATTGCAATCCAGGGGGCCCTTATCACCAAGTTTCGCTAAAGAAGATTCACTCATCCTGATATGATGTGGGCATTTTGGCCACAAAAAGACATCACATCACCTTTGGCATTACTTGTGGTGGCCTTTTGTTTAGAACCAAGTTGAGGATTTCATCTGTTAGTGCTCTCTTTGTAGCTAGTCTAAGCTTTCCAATTGAATGCATGGATTATATCAACTGTTACTGGTACTTTTTTGCAGAAGCATTGATGCCCAAGTTGGAAAAGTAGCTATATGATTATCGAGAAATAAAATCCTGGGAGTAAAGAAAGCATGTTGATTCCTGAATATGGAAACCACAGGAGCAAGTCTAGATTTGAAGAGCTCATAAATCATCAATCAAAGACATATGCAAACGAATGAGTCTTCCAAAGTGGAACTTAATCACAGTTTTTGAAATGAAACGATCCTGATGTTCTCATTACATTTTATATTTATTTTAAGCAACAATGAAGAGAGGCCTGACTTTGTTATTGACAGACATAATATCAAGGCACATTTGATATTGAGATCTCATTATTTATAAAACACAAGAACAAAATGTCATCACGTCAAGCTAGGGCTAATACTGATCACATATCTAATAATCCTTGTGTACTTGTACTGTTGTATGTAAATGAGGCACTGTAATGAAAGATTACCATGATGGAGCTCGTTTATTTGACAAAATAATTTTCTTTTGTCCTTGCAAATGTTTTTTTCCTTTCCGAGGTTCTTTGGCAGAAAAGTTTCAATTTGCAAACAATTTCTAGTTTTATTAAGCTCTACATGATTTACTATTTAATCTAACCTAAATACAACGTGTCTATAGGTTTCCATATCATTGTCTTCAGCAGATACTCTTATTATGAATGTAATATGTAACTAACAATATATTTAAAGAATAACTGACATAATAAAATTTCAAATATTATGATATGGTTATTCATTAGAATTTGTTACATAGTTGGATCAAATTTTAGGCACTGTTCATCATGTCTCCTTTTCTTCTTGCAGCTCTTGGAGACAATGATAAAAAATTGTGGGGAAATTGTACATTACCAAGTTGCTGAAAGAAACATTCTTCAAGAGATGGTTAAAATTGTGAGAAAAAAGGTTTGTGTATGATGTAAACCTTTTTTTTGCAATTTTTCTATTATTATGAAGTATATTAAGAAAGACAGAGAGAAGAAATTATATTAATTTCTACAGATGACCTAAGCAGGTCTCCGAAAATTCAAATTACAATAGCTAATCATTTATGCTAAAAGTGAAGTACTTCAAATTAAACTATGGAGTTATTTGCTTTTGTATGTTCTAGCATAAGTATACACATTGGTTCATTGATAAGGCAACATGATAAAGGTTTGAGATATATGTGAGACCGAGCACTACTTTTTGATTCTTATTCATTTTTTAATTGACTCTAAGATTAGGAGAGGTGCATTTTACTTATAATAGCGTACACTTAATCTGTTTTAAACTTATAAGCTGAACTTTGACAGGCAGTTTCAAATCATGAAATAAGTTCTAAGCAATGCATACACAGCTAATTGAGGACAGAAAATAAATTAATGATGATTAATCTATCAAGTTTATTAACTCCTATTAGTGCAACTGCATAAATTTGTGGTACACATCCTTTTGCAGGACACTTCTTTCACTCATGCAAGAAACAGGGTATCCATATCTAAGATGACTGAAATGGTTAGGTTCACTTTGTTAAGTTGAGGACTCACATTATCTCTCATTAAGACACAAAGAATAAAATAATAATTCAAAAACTTCCCCTCACTGTTTTCTTGGTTGAACCGTACCCAGCAACACCTCTGGCATATTCAAATGTTTCACAGTCAAGATGCTTGATGGAAGTATCTTTCATTTATTCTAATATTGGTGCAAAGATCAACTCAATTTGACAGTAGCCCATTGAACCATCTTGTGGTCATGGAACACAATAATTTAGGCAATCTTTAGAATGTTTTTCATTATCACAACAACTGTTGACAACCGAGATACCTTAGAAACTGTCTGAACCAGATAGCTTCAGTCATGGTAGAAGAACACAAATGAGTTATTTGTATTGTCACTCAAGACAATATGTGTCAGACTGTTAACGTGACTTGGTGGTTAAAACGTAAAACTCAGCAATTAATGCTACTGTTGGTTTGACTTGTGAGTCAAAGCAACAGTTTCAGAGATCTCAATGGCCAATAAAATAATCAAGAAAAATAACTGTTCTTTTGTAGATTTCAAAATATTTTCTACTTTCTTTTGATAAATTGAGCTTTTTATGAGTATTACCCAAAATTTCCCCTAGTACTATGATTGTTGTAGGCTGTAGCTATGGTATTATGTGCTATATCAATTGTAGTGTTCGACTCTGTTCAATCAATGAAAGAGTGGCATTGAGTTGCTTTCAACTGCTTCAAGCCCTAAATGTTGAATCAAGTCAAGCAATATCTTGAAGTGGACCTTTTTTATGTCTGCTGCTGGTCAATCTTTGTCTGAAAATCCTTCAAGTCTAGAGTTTTTCTTGTGGACATCTAAAGGTCACATTGCAGTGTGCCTTGCAAGTATTTCAACATGAGGGGATTGGCCATTTATGTGGAAAATATGCCGACAGAATATAATATTCAATCTAGTTGCAGGCATATAAATCAAATTACACCTAGTTATCATTACAAAATGCCATCCGCTATATTATTTCCACATTACGTGACAAAGTAGTGCTTATATCAAATGGGGTAGTTTTGTCTTGTGCTCCTTCATTTTGATCTTGTTAATAATTTTGCATATGCACTTGGGCTGAGAATAAAGACTTTGTAATGAACAAATAATGAACATACAAAACATGTAAATTTGTAATCACTTGGTTTTTCCGAACCTTGATATACTGGTATGAACTTTTTTAAGACTTCTCAAAATCATCCAGAATGAAATATTCATCAATCTTAAGATACCATGCTCTAGAGGCATGCGTCAACTTGCATGTTGTCTTTTTGGGATGACACAAGATGTGCTTGGCTTTATTTAGCATGGCATATAACTGCTTGGTACACCTTTCCTCAATCAAATTTCCCTTGAAGAAAGTATTTTCACATCAAATTGATGGAGATTCCATCTAAATTAGGCACCCAAAACAATGGTGTATTTTGTAGTTGCACTTCTGGCAACAGATGCAAAAGTTTGTTTATGATCCATGTATTCTTTGTGCTTACACCATCTGGCTACCAATATAACTTTTAGCCAGTAAATACCTCATGTAGTTTCTACTCAGTCTTGTTAGACCCATTTGTACCCATTAGCTTCTTTTCCTCCTGTTAACTTTGATAAATGTAGATCTTTCATATGAATGATATTGATTTATTTTTCCTTTGAATCATAGGAGCAAAAATCGTTTGGGGGAAAAATCGGCAAATAAGATTTTTTGAAAAAATTGGATTGTAAAAAATTGTAGAAAAATAGAAAAAATGTACTTTCATTTTTAAAAACTTGAGGGCATTTCCATAGCATAGAGATATAGAGAGCAAATAAAATAGTGTAACCCATGAATTGTAGAAAATAGATTTTTGTTGTTTATATTCATATTGCTGACTACATTGGCAAATATTCAGTTAACTTTATAAAAGGGCAGTCACCAAATACACCAAATAATTGTCCAAGTCTGAGACCAAATATTAGCTAAGTCTATGAAGTAACTGAGATCAAATTTATCAGCCAACAATCCAGCTACTGTTGAGAATTTAGTAAAAGTGGAAGCTATTTTGAAGTGATCCAAGATCTTCATTGTGATTGGAGCAAGGAGTTTTCTAGGGGTAGTTCAATATTCAAGAAAGCTTTTCAAATCATATTCCACAATTGCAATGCTTTATATTCCCTAGTGGCAATTGGTAAGTCCTTTATATGGGGTAGAATTCAACAAAAGGCTTTTATTTAGTTGAAGTAAAAGATTAGCAAGCCATTGGTTTTGGCAATACCTAGCTTGCAACCACTATTGTAGGTGGAGACAAATGTTAATGATTATGTTTTGGAGGCTGTGTTATTACAAGTATGTAAGCTTGTTTGTTGTCATTCAGATTTGTTTCCTGGAGCACTTTGGATATATTGCTCATATAATGAATTGTATGTCTTTGTCTGAGTAAAAATTACTATATCAGTTATAAATTAAAAATCCTATATCCTATATCTATATCTATATATATTATATATGTCTTTGGATGTTTAGTGTTGTGGTAGAAACACTTCATTGGTGAGGTGGCCAGCAAGGTTCAAACACCTGCTGGGCCATTGAGCTTGCAAGCCTTGTGCCTTTGTTGGGCTATTGAGCTTGTGGGTTTGAACAAGTGAAGTGTAAATGATGGCTTCGCAGAAATGGCCTCGTTAGAGGAGATCCTTTGTAAATGGTTTCTTTGGGCTCAGACCAAGCTAAAAATCCGAGTTTCCTCAATCAAAAAAATATGTATTATATATTATATTGAAAAATAAATATATACATTATTTTTAATTTATAGTCTATTATATAACCATTAATACATATTAATAGTCTATAATAGTTTAAATTTTAAAACTATGTTATAGTATTATAATCTAGCTTACCTAGTGATGTGTCTTCGTCCCCTAGCCATTTGAGGGATGGGGGGACGCCCCCTTGCTGTCCCAGCTACACCAAAAAACCTAGGAATCGCTAGGAAATGCTAGGAAACATCCCCAGCTGTTTGGGGATGGCTTGCCTGCTCGGTTTCCTCCATCCCCAAAATAGCTAGCTGTCCCTCGGGCTTGGAATGATTCTAGGCTTTACCGAAAAAAAGAAAGTTTTTTCTTAGTTTTCTTTGCTCCACTGGTCTGTGGATGGTCTGTGGGGGGGCCACAAGAACTTCTAAACCACAAAAGAACCCTAAAATGACATAAACCAAACCAAAACACCAACCCAACAATTATAGCTAGCTGGGCTACCATTGGATGATCCACTTCTGCTAGAGGGTGATAGTGACTCAGATAGCTCGAATGAGGCTTAGTTTCATAGACTATTGTATTTTGATGTTTGAAACTTTTAGATATTGATAGACCATGGTTTTTTGATGTTTGAGACTCCTGTTATAGCATCCCCAAAACACCGTTGAATGTAGATTATAAACTATAGGGGTTTGCTCCTTCCTTGTCAAAGTGCCATCTATAAAAGTGCATATTAGTTATAATTTTAGAGTTAGTGCATGGTATGAATTATATAATTGTTCACATCAGAATTCATGGGGCGAGGGGTGTGCAGAGAGCTGGAGTCATATCAAAGCCGCTATTTAGAGCAGATTTGCCAGCTGCTTCGACCCTATCTCATATGCCCCCCACGATTTAGGATGATTGAGGCCCTTTCAAATTCGGTTGCTGACCGCCATTGCTCCTTCTGCTCTCTCTATTTAGGGATTTTCAGAGGTCGGAAAGAAAACTAAGGGACAAAATAACAATCTATTTTCACGTTGATTCTACTTGGACTTTGATTCCATCTCGGATTGGCCCTATTTTTGATCAATTCAGTAATTTCACAAGTTATTCTAGGGTTTTGCGGGTTTTGGCAAGAACTTTTTTTGCCTTTTTTTTGTTTTTTAACATGATTTAAATGTGAAAAATTGTTGAAAATTGGGTTAACGATTTTTTTTGCGAATCAAGATTTTTTCAGGGAAGAAATCGGCTTGCTACACGATTCGCGATTAATCAATCATAATTGCATTTTTTTGCAGATTATTGCTTCTTTGCTTTGAAGTACTCTACTTTTACTCCTCATCTCAAAAGTGGACTCTTTTGTGCATAATTTATCAAATTCCCATCTTAGACTGCTAGGTCCCTTCATGACCAAGGACTTGTTTCCACACTAAATTTTGGACATTTCAGATTTGTCATTCTCTAATCAAATTTTATTGAACCACTATGGTCAGAAGGCCCCAAAACCCCAAGAACAATTTCCTTTCATTGAAAGCAGACTTCAGATCCAAGCATTTTCATGTTTTGAAGTTGTATGGGTTATATTTTTGGATTTGAAGCCTTGCATCATAAAATATTATTATTATTATTTTTTCCCTATAAGGTTTGTCACTGTATTTTGGTGCAAACATTTAAAAAATAAATAATGGTAATAATATCCATGTTGTATTAGATTGATAGTTGCACTCAAATATCAAAGCAATAACCATGACTAATCACCACATAATGTTAATCAAAATATCACATCATCTCAAGGAGACCAAGAATGGGGGATGTTATAGAAATCCTTTTGGGAAGATCAATGACATAAGAGCTCATTAGTTTAAGAACGATCTCGTTGCCTTGTTTCCTAGTTATTTTCCAAGCATTGAGGATTATCTTTCAAAGGTCAAGTTTCTAAGATTGCAATTATAGGATTTGGAAGCAAATAGAAGGTAAATAGATGATCCATTCTATTCTAGCCAAGATGGAGAGACCTTTTTATGTTATTGTATTCACCTTTTACCCCACCTGAAATGTTTAATGAGCAAAATTCATAATGCCATCTTTTGATAAATTTTGTGAGTTATTTTTGAGGGCTTAGGATAGGCTCATTCAAGTTGTGGCAATTTCTACAAAGCTCTTTAAGAGCCAAGCATTGGTTGCAAATCATTTTGAGGATCCAAAGAATAGTAAGCAATTATTTAAAGGTTGATAAGGACCTCGTTCCAAACCTAGTTAAGATTCTTTTCTGTCCAAGCCTTCGAAATAAAGAATTCTACTAAGCATTGATCATTTTGTGGAAAAGATGGTTTCTTGGATTCAAATTGTTGGGACAAGGTAATAGTTTTGGAAGAAGTGATGAAGAAGGACAAGATTTAGATTGGCAAGCCTTGTCATTTCCATCAATTTCTTCAAAAGATAGAACAAAAGCAATCTTTAAAAATGCTTATACCTTAACACTTAAACAACATTAATCAAGGAGGAGTAAATTCTAATCTCTGAGATTTTAGTTACAGCCAATTCAATAGATGAGTTTTCTAGCATTAATGAATGTAACATGTCACAATGTTTTGTGAGAATTTCTTGTCTTTTAGAAGTCTTAGGATCAAATACAACCGACATGAAAGATGTAATGAGTAGAATGATGTTTTATATTTTCTTGCCTTTTCAACCTAAGTTATCGATTCGGGTACGGATTTAGGTACGGATTCGTGGATTTGGCAAAATTTTTTTTGGTATGGGTACGGGTACGAGTACATTCGTACATATATATATTTTTTAATTTTATATATACATATATATATGTTTCCATGCATTTCATGCATCATAAGGGGCAAAATTAGGGTTTAGATTAAAAAATACTGGAGAAGGTGTTTTTTAATTGTTTTTTGTGTTTTTATGACCCGTGGGCCTTGTTTTTGGGAACCCACGGGCCTTGGTTCTCCCGAGTCTGCTCAAGTTCTCCCTAGGTTCCACTTGGGTCCTGCCCAGGTGGTTGGGTTCTCTATGCCATAGAGAACCCACAGATAACTCAACCACTTGGGCAAGACCTGGGTGGAACCTATAGAGAACCCGGGGAGAACTAGGACCAGGCAAGAACTAGGACCCGGACCTAGCCTATTTTGCCAAGAACCGGTATCTTAATTTTCAACAAATCATGTCACCATCCATCGTATATCTCATATTGATGGAGGTAGGTCTAATGATTTTTTCCCACATAGTGCATTTGATAGAAAATTGCAAGACCTTGAATTGGTTGTTACTTCTAAAAGGGTGACAAAGCTTCTTAATTGTGTAAAGTTTGGTACTTTTGATCTCTCACTCTTCCAATGCAATTATTGCTTATGTTGATGGATTGAGCAAGTTAAAGCACGAGCATAATGGGCATTTTAACTTTTGATACCTATAGCATTTGAGCGCATATAAAATGGTCAAAGATCTTCCTAGAATTTCTTGTTGTGGAAGAGCTTGTCAAGGTTATGTATGTGGGAAAATCACATGGAAGTGTTTCAGGAAGGAAAGGAATGGAGACTCAACTCCACTTCAATTGGTTCGAGGATAATTTTTACTTAAGGGTATCATTTTCAGGAGAAAAGCATGCACTCACTTTTATTGACGAATTCTCAAAGTAAACTTTGTAGTGTAAAAATGAAATCTTTGAGGATAACTTTGTTGTCTTTAAGGCCGTTGGTGAAAAGAAATATGGAATTCTTATTTAGTTGCTCATGAGAGACAATGGATGCATATGTGAACAATACCTTCAAAGATTTTTGCACCACACATGGGAAACAATTGCGACATATAGCTATCAATGTTTCTTTGTAGAATGATGCTATAGAACAAAAGAATCACTCATTGAAAGAAATGACAAATTACATGATTTGGGTCAAAAGATGGCTCCACGTTATTAGGTGAAGGCCATTAATTGTACAAACCATAGTTGAAAAACTTGGACTCAACAATAACTCGGCAAGCCCAAAATTTTTAAAAACTCGGTACTCAGCAAAAGCTCGAGGAAAAACTGGGCAATAACTTAGCAAATTTATCAAACATTTGAAAATATAATTTATGTTTTAAATATTCTTCAAAAACACACATATATGTTGAATTTGTATAACATATTGAAGAGCATAGGATTATATTGAGAATCAGTATAATACGATTCTTTACTTTTTCAAACTTAATACCATAATTATACCAATTGCACAATATCATTCATAAGAACACACGATTTTATGTGGAAACCCTAATGGGAGAAAACCACAGAAAAATATTTTTTTATATAAACTTGTCTTACAAACTTTTTAGGCACCAATCCACAGGAGACACCAATTCCCTCAATTCGTAGGCACCAACCCCCACAGCTAAGCACCAACTTAGCGAGAGACGCCAATCTCCTTTAGGAAGCACCATCTTCCAAATCTTCAATGGATGATAGTCAATTCAATGTCCTTTATAAGAATCTTAATCACATGCGCAAATACTTCCCTTTTAAATCTGCATAAACTCTCTTATCAAATTTGATTATCTTTTTTCACAAATTTGATGCAATCTCTTTCATTTACTTTTCTTCTTTAAATCTGCATGCACGCTATTCCTAATTCTGCTATGAATGATGCTAAAAATCTGCTCTTGAATCTCCTTGAAAGGTTTGCTATAAATCTGTTTTAGGTCTGTTTCAGGTCTGCTATAGATCCTCCATAAATCTTCTGCTCTTACTTTCACCGATTTATCATCTCTTCTGCTTCATGAATCTGCTATGTTCTTCTTAATTTTTTTTTTGCAAATCGTTCACATATCTGCTCAGAGCCCTTTGCACATTTACCTTATTAATTCTGTTTTTAAATGATGTTCATTTATGTTTCTCTTCAAATCTGCATTAGCTGTCATGTTCAAGGTCTGCTCTCAAATGGATTGCATTTACTTACATGTGTCTTGATGATTTTCCTTCTATTTCACACAAACTCTGCTCCAAGTTTGTTGTATATCTGCTTTAAATTCTCATTACAAAACTTCACTATTCCTCCACCTCTCAAATGCATACATATATTATCTTCTTCAGAAATTTGTTATATCATACTTAACACAATTTTTTTTCCTTAATAAAATCTGCTTGCAGCTAAATCGTTTTTGCTCTGAATTTGAATGACTGCTTTTTTTTCCATGCCTGCAACTTCATCTGTTTTGCTTTGAATAATATTACATTTATATCCTTATGTCTCTATGAAGAGAGACAGCCTTTTGAATAGATATAACTCTTTAAAAAGACATCCCTTTTTGTTAACATATGATTGCTGCTTTTTCAAAACTAATTCCCAATCCCTTTTAATCTCTATTCAAATGCTGACTTTTTCTTTGTCTTATTCTATTTCGTCTTGTTCTATTTTTGTCTTAGTTACAAAAAAAGGTGGTCAGCCAAATCTAATTTAAATGTTTATTTTATTCCAGCGCTGACCTTGTATACATATATATGTATGTTACTTGGCCTTTATAAATAATCATGAAGTCAGCCAACATAGGAACTTTGTCTTGCATATGATGAAGGCACTGGCATGAACAGGTTGGCTAGCATTGATAAGGAGTTTAAGTGTTGCCTGTTGTGACGTTTTCACACATCGGCCCATTGCAAATGGGGACCCCCACTTTTTTGCTTGTAGGTTAGTTCTTTTTCTTAGTTTGCTTAGCTGGGCAGTAGTTACTTTATTTGTTAAACTTAACCTTTTGCTTGTGAGGATACGGTGCCTTGTCGTCAGCATGTCATCAAGTCAGCATTTCCATGTCTTGGACTAAGATGAGTAATCAACCTCCATGTTCCCTTCAGTCAAAAAATGCTGAAGTGTGGGATAAGAGTTAGGATTCTCGAGAGGCTAGTTTAGAGCTCAAATAGCTTTTAGTGCTCAAGTGTTAGATGAGAGTCAAGAGCTTCATTGAGCAAGGATTCACCATGCAACCCATAGGTTTAGTCATGAGACAGGTTTTATGAATGATGGGCAACTCTCAAGTAAGTGGAATTGCCTCAAGGGTTGGGTGAGATCGAGATAATTCGATCAAGACTTGATGATGAAGGGTGAATATCAAATTTTTTTTTTATACAAGTGTGGAAGAAAGCAAAAGTGCTCATTTTCCTTGACCTCAAGGAACCCACGACCTCATTTCTCATTTTCCTTGACCTCAAGGAATCCACGACCTCACTTCTCATTTTCCTTGACCCCAAGGAATCCACGACTTTAGGCTCTTGAGTTGCCCAAATCCATGATGATCAATCTTCCAAGTGTTAGGCGAAAGACATATTTTGTTGAAGCTTTAAATGATTTCAACAAGGGAGATCATCTCCTATTAAACTTGCAACAACTACCTTTTACTTGGTGAAATCAATGTTGAAGAAAGAAGTGATCTTGAAGAAAATGAGTAAAGGCGTCCTTGAGTGCTCAAATTCCTTGACCTCAAGGAATCCACTATGTCACTTCTCAATTTCCTTGATCCCAAGGAATCCACGATTTGGGGAGTCTTGAAAGATATGTGAGACGAAAGTTGCCTTGATTGAATCTATCCTTGGATTTTCAAAATTTGCAATCAAAGTGATCTCAAAGATGAAAACAATTTAATGCCTCAATGAAGCAAAATCAAAAAAGATGAAAGTGAAGAATGATTGAAGGAGATGAAGGGCTCATTTTAATTGACCTCAAGGAATCCACAATGCTACTTCTCATTTTCCTTGACCTCAAGGATTTTCAAAAATTGCAAACAAAATATCTTTGATGGAAATAAGAGGAAGCTGGAATTATCATCGAAGTTGAAGGAGGAAGTTGAGTGTTATGCTCAAATTCCTTGACCCCAAGGAATCCACGATCTTAGGGTGGAAGAAGAACATTTTTCCTTGGAGTCAAGGAATCCAAGAAATTGGGAGTGAAAATCAATCTTGCCTTTTCCTTGGCTGAATCAACAACATGAAAATGAAGTGATCAAGTTTATCCATGAATTGTTGGAATCCACAACCAGCAAGCGAGGATTCCTTAACCTTAAGGAATCCATGACCTAGGGCAGGCATGAAAAGTAATAAAATATGAAAGGGAGCAGACCTAATTCGCACAACAGTCCTAAAAGCAGAGCAGAACATTTGATTGAATGTGAATTGTGTGTTGGAAAATTGAAGCGCTTGACCTTTTACTTGTACCCCTAATACTCGCCAAGGTGGAGTTTAGGCCTAAAGTTGACCTTGAAAAAGAGAACTAAACCCTTTAAAACATCAAAGCAAAATCATTATTCTAGGTTGGCCCTAATTCAAGGATAATTCCAAATTTTAAAAAGGGGGCAAAGTAAATGATTTACAATGCAGGTCGGCCAAATAAGGAGGGGTTAATTTCAACGTTGGATTCCTATAAAGGGAGATATAATTTCATTCCAAGAACAACAATTACAATTCATTTCCCAGCTAATTAAAAGCAAAGCGAACATCAGGAGCAGACATCTTTCAGGCCAATTTTTGTCAGACTTTCCCAGCGACTTCCTTCCATATTCAAAGCAAATTCGATCTATAAAAGACCACATCAGAGGTGAATCAGAATTAGGAGCAGATCAGAGCAGCGAACCTAAGACAATTACCTTGCAACTTTAAAAAAGCGAATTTCATCAGCATTCATCAAGAATCAAGGAAAATTTGCAATTAGACCTGACTTTGGCAAATTTATCCAGCTACAACATTCTGATTTGAGCATAATTTGATCAGATTACAAGTCAAGCAATATCAGTTCCAGCTTTGAGATTAATGACCAGATTTGAAAAGATTTTAGGAAGTATAAATTTTGTGTAAAATTGTTTCCAGTTCTGGTGTTTTGATTTTAGGAATGATGAGGAAGGAGACATTGAGGAAGCAAATCAGAGATGAAAGACTTCACCCCCAAAGATGCAAGATCAAGCTATCCAAGGAATTAAATAGAGGAACTCAACATCAGCATGCTCAAAGCAAAGACAAGGAACACTTCAGGAAGGCAAGGAAGATCACCAATGTAAGAAGAGATTAATGAGGATTGCTTCACAAGGAGGGATTCTACATGCAAATACACCACATACATATGGAGATACTTCCCCACATCAAGGTGAGCTATCCAAGCACATCATAAACAAAGGGAGGATCCAACATAGATATCATAGAGTCTACATCGACATCATGAAGGAGAGAGAAGAAGAAGGATTCCCGAGTATGAAGGAGGATAAGTGAAAGTGATCAAATCAGATAAGATGATGCAATTTGCGGATATCTCTCACCATCATCACATTTATCAAGGAACAATTTGAAGTGTAGAGTATCAAGAAATATTGCCCAAACACAAACACTTGTGATGAGTTACAAGGAGTAGGCTGAGGTGGCACCTAGTCATCATCTACCCAATCACATCACTCCAAGTTAAAGTGTCCATATTCAATGTAGTTGACTCATCCAATGAGGAGGATAACTGCCACATGTGGAGGCACAAAGTTCAATGTATCTAACCTCATCACTCATTGGTCGGCATTCAAAGGACATGTGTCCTATCCATTGCAATTTCCTTATTGGTCAAGAAAGAGTTTGTTGTAACAAACCCTAATTAGGGTTTTACTGTTAAATCTTGGCCATTGATTTGAGAATTAATTTGAGCCTTCGAAATGTAAAGAGCTCTCTATATAAGGCTCAGTCTCTTCATTTGTAAAGGTTAATAGTTGATCAATAGATAATAGTTGGTAGTAGAAGCAATCAATAGTTAGCAATTAGTAGTAGAATAGAGTAGCAGAAAAGGGATTGTTGCCAAGACTTTGTTGCAAGAAACACATTATTTTCATTGAAGATATGGTGAATTTCATGTGTTGATTCAATATTTTGCATGGTCTCTACTTCACATTTGTTTTGATGTTGATCAAATGGATGGACGATCTTGTTGCTGATGAATGGTGAACCTATGTGCATACCACTTGGAGTTTGTTGATTGCAAATTGCAATGCATGGTCAAAGTGAACTTAATTAAAAGCTTAACTTCAATCATTGTATGCTCATTGTTCATAATGTTGGTGTGCATGGGTGATTGAAAATCCTTCTCTATCCTTAGAAGATTGCACCTTCTTTGTGTAGTTGTTCTCGTATGGTGAAGCAAACTTGGTTTGATTGCACCTAATCAACAGTCATTTCTTACATTCTTAGAGCAGCGTAGTCTTTCTCAACCCTTTATCCTTTAGCCTTTTTTCCAAGTTAGTTTGAGATTCCACGTTCTAGCAGAGTTCAAGTAAAATGTAAATCCCCTTTGTTTCCAGCAAAATCACATCATATATCAATGAGTCTATCCATGTATAAAGTCAAGACTTGACTATCAAAACCGTGGAGTCGTCTCGTTTGATCACATAGTTTAGCATCTGAGAGGTCTTTGTTCTAGAGAGGATAAGATACTTTGTATTTTATTTTATGTCGCATGAGGTCATAAAAAACACATCAACACTGCCATTTGTAGATATCTTCACACACCTAAATATAGGTGATTAATATATATATACATGCCTTAGTCTTAGGCATCAATAATAGTGGGTTCGTATAGAGTTCATCCCCTTCATAATTGGTTAAATGTTTTTCTATTTGAATGCTGATAAAAGGAGGTTGGCCAGCATGCTTGAGTAATGATTAGTAGCCTTTGGCCAATCCGTTTGACATCCATGACTCCATTCAACTATCTTGTCTATTCACTTTGGCATCCATGACATCAATGACAACATCTTGACATTCTCTCATATTCCTTCGACATCAATGACAATCAATTTCAACACATATTACTAATTTCTATCATATGTAAATCAAAATTTGAATTTAATAAATATGTACCATAGAAAAAAACAAGTTCAACCTTTGAATACATATTAATTCAAGTTTTGATAAATTATAAATTGTCAATTTCATCTACCACTAAAGCTCAATCTGATGGATTTTGGATGTTATGAGTTCCAACTAATTTATTGTTTTGTCTTATCCATTTTTTGGGCTTGGAACGACCTACAAATTTTCCATTTATTTATATTTACCTTGAAACCCTAACAACTAACATAGACAATCCATGGTGTTTTAAATTTGCATGTTCAATATCAGGTAAAGTAAGGGTTAAAAGGTTTAAAAACCTTTGTAATCAACCTTGTAATTGTGTGTGCTGTTGAGACCTAAGTCGTGTTGAAAATGTTAGGATTCGTGAAATGTGAATTCCACAAGCCCAATGATCTTCTGCAAGAATACCTGTCACACATAAAGAGAGAATTGAACAACAAAAAAATGAAGACAAATAACAATAATTGAATTGCTTAAGTTACAATGAAGGATATGAAATCCTTATAAAGAAATCTAACTCTAAAGATAGAAACCCTAAATGGTGGAGTCTACAAGATAGATTGAGAGTTTGAAACACAATGCATGAATCAGTCATGCATGCACAAATAGCATAATAGACTAATTAATGCATGAAACTCTCAAAAATCTAAACATAGTTTGCTTTTCCTAGTTTGCATTATGCATGGAGATAAATATTAATTAATAATTCGTAATAAATTAATTAACTAAATAATAAATTATTTAGTGAATTAATGCAATTAAGTGAATAATTAATATATAAATTATTTATTCCAACACCCCCCTGAATGCACAACTGGGGAGAGAGGCAAAAAAGATGAAGGAAAAAAGCATGCAAAGATGAATGCAAGATGGGTCCCGACATAAAGTCTGATGAGGTACCCATGAACAAACATGGAAGTTTCTCAAAAACGGAGCAAAGGAGAAAACCCTGAATGGGAACAAAACTCCTCTCCAAAAGAGAAATAAAAGAGGAGCATGAAGAAACATTGAAGCATGAAGATACCCATGAACAAACATGGAAGTTTCTCAAAAACGGAGCAAAGGAGAAAACCCTGAATGGGAACAAAACTCCTCTCCAAAAGAGAAATAAAAGAGGAGCATGAAGAAACATTGAAGCATGAAGAAGCTGCAAAACTCTGTCGTAGAATGATTGCTATGATGTTGAAAAAAGAACCTCCAGAAATAGGAATGCAAGAGTGTCGATATAGTAAGTGTTCCATCTCATCGAAATGCATGGGTAAATGGCCGCATCTCCTAGTACATAGGAACAAATATTGAATACATAGCTAACTCCAACGTGAAACCAAGGAAGCATTAGCACCAACAGTAGAACCCCCCCCATAATGTTGACAAGTGAGCAGTATGACAGGTACATTGAATTTGAATGCTATTCTCCATGATGCTAAAAAATGTAGAGATTTAAGACAAGAAAGATGGAGCTCAGATCACAGGAGGGCAGAATAGGACCAGAAAAAACACTGTTGACTTCGGAAGGAAGAGATAGTGGGCTGGTAATCTATCTGCAAAAATGGACCCGAGATTTGGATAGAGCTCTGAATCATCTTTCCAACGATATCTTGTTTGCAAAAACCAGAGTTCGGATGCACAAGATATGCCCCCGGGAGTGCAAACAACAACTTCTGACTTCAACTGGCAAAAAAACTTGCGAAATGAAAAAATCAGAAAAAAGTACTTCCATATCTAGATAGAGCTCGGAAAGAGCTTTCCAACGATATATGGTTTGCCAAAAAACGCCTCCGTATGCTCAAGTTATGGCCAAAACAAAAAACACCTCTTTTAAGCCACAAAGAAGGTTCAAAGGGCCATGCATGCTGACTATACTGCCGACTGTACCGTTGACATCAGCATGACGTCAAGCTGATGTCAGAGCTGATGCAATGTACTTTTTCTGCAAAGGGTTGACTTTTTTTAAAATCTAAGTTAGCGGTTCGGGTTCGAAGAACCTGGTACGCTGGTAAGGCAAAATTTTGAAAAGGGGTTTGGGTTCGTTAGTACAAAAACATGTAAATTTGTTTTATATATTTTGATATTTGTGGAGCCTATAAGCATGAATTAAAATTTGCATGTCACATAGCATCATATAAACAACAAAACAAACATAAGCTTGTAATCATAGCACCATGATGATACCATAATAGCATCATGTACATCAAGTTTAATATCAAAATGACAAAATATTCAAGTATTATTGTTTCAACTTTCAACAATATAAAGTTTAATCATCAAATGGATCATCTAATTCATCCTCCTTGTCCTGCTCTTCCTCTTCTTCCTCCTCCTCCCCATTGACATTGACATTGACATTGACATTGACATTGACATTGACATTGACATTGACATTGACATTGACATTGACATTGACATTGACATTAGATGAGCCAATGCCACTTGCACTTGCACTATAAGTTGGCTCGATATCCGAGTCATCATGCAAGAAGTTGAGAAGCGGGAGCATCCAAATTAGTATGCTCTGGCTTTATATTGTAGTCACGTTGTTTGTGTTAAAGAAGACGTAGGTTGGAATGCACATATACTAAACCACCTCTGGACGAACCACCCGGGTTCGACTTGGGTTCGACTGGGTTCGACCAGGGACGAACCACCTCTGGGTTTTTTGAACCCTGGTCAAACCCAGTCTGAACCGGACCCGAACCAGGAACCCATTCGAACCAGGATCGGTACCAGGGGGGTCCAAGGGCGAACTTGTAACAACATGCACCAGGAATCTTTTTGTAACAACATACACCAACTTGATTTTTTTTAAATTTCTTTTTTTTTATAAACCTAGCAATCAAATTATTTTTTTACCAGCTAGTTGAATTTTTGTTTTTGAAAATATTTCTAATGTAGGTGCAGGTACGACTGTACGGGTTTTCGTGCCTCAAAAAACGTGCCAATAAAAAATATGCCCTAGATGCCCCTGTCACTGAAAATAGGCAAATTATATATCAAAATTCATGGAATCAGCCTTCTGAATCCAACTGTGAGGTCCTTTTGGGGCCAAAAAGCTCCAAATTTTAAGGTACTCTTTGGAACAAAGAAAACCCTTGAACTTTGAACCCTTGCAAAATGGACTTCGTGTATCCGTTTTCAGCGAAACAAAAGGTGATCCTGACTTTCTCGAGCCTTCTGGAACTGATTGTGTAGTCTAAATTAACCCAATATGAACAATTTGCTGTGCATGCAAATAATCTCCAAAAAAAGCGAGCAGGAATCTTCAAATTTGGAGCTCTGATACCATGTTAGGATTCATGAAATGCGAATCCCACAAGCCCAGTGATCTTCTACAAGAATACCTATCACACATAAGAGAGAATTGAACAGCAAAAAAATTGAAGACAAATAACAATTTTTTAATTGCTTGTATTGCTTATTGTTTAAGTTACAATGAAGGATATGAAATCCTTATAAAGAATTCTAACTCTAAAGATAGAAACCCTAAATGGTGGAGTCTACAAGATAGACTGAGAGTTTGAAACACAATGCATGAATCAGTCATGTATGCACAAATAGCATAATAGACTAATTAATGCATGAAACTCCCAAAAATCTAAACATAGTTTGCTTTTCCTAGTTTGTATTATGCATGGAGATAAATATTAATTAATTATTTGTAATTAATTAATTAATTAAATAATAAATTATTTAGTGAAATAATGCAATCAAGTGAATAATTAATATAGAAATTATTTATTCCAATAGAAAATCCTTAAATTGTGTTCCAAAAATGTAAACAAGACTCTTAAAAAATTATGTTTGGCGACACTTGGTTTTTATAAGAATTTTGGTCAGGTTTTTCTCGATTTTTGGTGAAAAAAATGTGTTTTGGAGAGTTATCAAGGCAGAATCTCAATGAGTTGCAAAAAAAATTGGTGCCGAGTTTTACTACAAGTAACTTGCTATCGATTTAGGTGTGTGAGTACTTAGAGTTTTACAAGCATGGTACAAACCATATTGGACAACTTTGGTGAACTTAAGACCTTTGGTGAAGAGCAATATGGATTTCTTATTTAGTCGCTAATGAGAGATAATGGATGCATATGCAAACACTACCTTCCAAAGATTTTTTTCACCAATCATGGGAAATTATTGCAGCATATAGTTTTGTACTCTACTTTGTAGAATTACATAGAATAAAAGAATCACATATTGAAAGAAATGGCAAATTGCATGATTTAGGTCAAAAACAACTCCACAATATTATTAGGCAAAGGCCATCAATTTTGTAAGTTATATCGAAAGCACAATCATTACTAGCTAAAGCAAAACATAAGAACAAAAGAAGCTATGAAAATTGATGTGTCTTTGCTCTTCTTTGTGGGCTTTTGTGAGGATGTAAAGGCCTATTGTATTTTTTGTATGAAGTATTGTTGAAGTATATTACAGGTGGGATGCTTAGGTTGATGAATACATTTCAATTGATGAGCCAACATCGTCACCTTCAATTTTCTTGCAGATGCTTCTACCTTGTCTTCTTTTGAATATGATGACTTATTGCAAGATGAAGTGGAAGGACAACATGTTTCACCACTTTCCTTGCCAGCTCCTATTGTATTGCGTTTTCTAAGAAAGAACCAAAATTACTTAACAAGGATGTAGTCAACAAACTAGAATATGATGAAGCTATGGTAGACAAATATCATTTACCAATGAAGAATGATAATTGGGACTTAAGATTTCTTCTAAAAGGATATAAATTGGTTGATGTAAGTAGGTATATTCAATTGGACCATAGTTACAAGATTCAAACTTGTCTAAAGACTCGACACATTGATTTTTGTCCCAGATTTTTACTTCACCTTCATATTCGATCTAGATTTGACAAATAGAGAAAATGTGAAATATAGAGATTTTTAAGGATCTGAAACTTTAATCATTTACCCTTCAATGAGTAAACTTTAAAGACACTACAAACTAATCAAACAAAAACTACATCGATCACATACACAAGTATACATTGATCACATAAGTATAAAAGCAGATTTTAGTTGAAGGGATCAGCATTTTTAAATATATAAATATTGTCAAATGTATACAAAACTCAATGATTATGAAACCCATGGCATCAAAACAAACATCAAACTAAAAGTTTATGGCATCTAAGACAGGTCCTCAATGATTATGCGGCCATGATATCTACTTGTGTATCAGTGACATCAACATCTATTCTCCTCTGCCATAGCTACTACTTTTGCCACTAGATCAGCTTGATCAACCCATCCAAGTTCCTCTTTGCTGAAGTCAAGATCCTCAATCTTGGTGATTCAATTTGATTGTTAATCAATCTTTTCTAAAGTGATGGGAGATAAGTCAATGCCCATGATTTGTTTGAGATAAAGGTAAATGGTTGTAATGAACATAAACAAAATCATTCAACCTTTGCAATGACAATATGTTGTTCTTCTTGGAGTGTATATGCTCAAATATACTCAAATTGCATTCGTGCATTCACATCGTTTAACGATTGCAATGTACTTATGTGTCTCATATGGGACAATGTTTATCCTTAACATCAACATAAATGGACTTAACAGCTTCTTTGGTCCAATCCCTAATGGCTTCTTTGCTCCAATCCCTAATGGCTTCCGTGGACCAATCTATTCTCATATTTATAATCCATTGCATGCTAAGAACAACTAAAGACTCCTTGAATTGCAATATTATTAAATATGAACATAAATAAGTGTGAAACAAAATAAACAAATAGAATGCAAATATGAACATACCCCTACAATCTCCTTCATCAGAAGCTAGAAGTGGTGCTTATTGACAGCCTAGTCAACCACGTAAACTCTTGCATTGGTCTTTAGGGTCTTAGCATCTAAAGATGTAGATCACCTCTTGCTAACAAACATGTGACTAAAGCAAAGATTGCAACCTGATAAAGTTTGTTGCAAATCGAGTTATTTTGGGGAGAGTCAACTCCTTGTTGTCTGTGTATTTTCTCATTGGGTTGAGAACCTAAGCATGGTTATATATGTATTTGGAAATGTTCTTTCTATGCTCCACACATGCTTGGTCCATGGGATTTTGCCAAGATCCTCCAACATAAGGTCGAGGCAATGGATAACACAAGGAATCCAAATTAATGATGGGTGCCTATCCATGAGAAGACTACTTGTAGAAACATATTTTCCTACATTATTTGTAACTATTTGTGCAACATTCTCTTCACCCACTTGGGCCAAGACTTGTAGGAACATATTTTTCTACATTATTGTAACTATTTGTGCAACATTCTCTTCACCAAAAGTCTTCAATTGCACTCCTTGTCGCATCTTGCTTGTCCTTTTTCCAACTCATGCTCCTAAGTGATGGTTGGAACCTATAGTAGTGCATGGTACAATATATGAATCTAATTTAGATCCATGAACTCTAGCTACCACTATCATTGTGACTACTCAAAGATCGAGAAAATGGAGGAATCAAAGAAGAGTCTCCATGAATGGCTGCCATCTTATTTTTCCATCTTTTTTAGTTCTTTCTATTGGTCAAAGGTTTTTAGTTGGCTTTGTGCTATGCACACAACTTCAAGAGGCTCAAGTGTATCTTGGCATGGTATTTGTATGAGGTGATATTTCAATCAGTTAATGCCTCCCCATTTTTTTGTCTTGCAATGTATACAAACTGACTCCACTTTTGTTTACCTAGGGATGGCATGTTTCCAATAAGGGTCCTTTCTAATTGGGGACAATATTTGAATAATTTATAAATATTAAGTATGCTGCAATAGCAAATAAATGGAAATCAAATTAACATTTAGGGTTTCTAGCTAAATTTAGATAAAAAGAATAAAATCAAAACAGTTAGGGTTCACAGCTATAAAATAGGGAAAACCAAAAAAATAGCTAGGGTTTGTACTTTTTTCCATGAATCTAAAACGAAAAAAAGATGCAGAAGCATGAAATACAAAAAAATTCAAAATATCAAAATACCTCTTCAATTTTGCTTCCACTTGATGATAGGCTGCTCCAAATAAATGGTGGGCTCTTTAAATGCACTAAGGGCTGCTGCAAATTTTCCCAACTATTATTCAATCAATGTTTGTTGCTCAACTTGTCCACAATTTTTTTCTTCTATGACATGTTATTTTGGCACTAGTACTTTTTCTTTTTTTTTCTCTTCCATGTGCTTGCAAATGAAATGAGTGTGCTTTTAGAGGTCATTTTAAGTGATAGGTGTTACCTTTTTTATTTATTTTTCCTCATTTTCTTGTTTTTTTGGCCTGTTATGACCAAGTCTAGCTAGCAAGATTCGCTAGGTTTGGCAAGTCTAGTAGACTGAACAAGTTTAACAAGACTGCTGGGCACCCAGGTCATGAGTCCTTGGGCCTTGTTTGATCCTATTCGACTGCCTTGGGACCTGCTGAGTCTCTACGAGTCCACACATGTCCTACAACTGTGTATTGGACCAACTATGGGGCTGATGGAATTATTGAAAAGTACCATTAGCTTTAGCCACTATATGAGACCAAGGCTTGCCCAGAAGCAAAAAGACTCTGTATACATTCCTTTGTTGCTTCACATGATTGGGTAATTCACCAGATGAACATAGCAAGTGCCTTTTGCTTGAAGATTTGTAGGATCACTGGGGTATGTTTAGGACTCTTCACTTATTTGTAGGCTTTGGAGGTTATTCTATGGCTCCAACCTTACCCTCAATGTTGGTGTCAGAAGATGGACATGATTTTACTTGAGTTAGAATTTTCTTGATGTCATTTAGACACAACAATGTACACAAAGAAGACTTATAGTGAAACACTTGTACTTTATGTTGATGATTTGATCATCAATGGGAGTTATTCCTCTTTGATTCAGGATTTCAAGTCAAGCTCCATGGAGCGTTTATTATGAGAAACTTGGGCCTTCTTCACCACCTGGTCTTCAAGGGATTCAATATGAGATTGGGACTACTATTGCTCAAACTGAGTGCACTTTGGATCTACTCAAATGTTTTTAGATGCTTGATTGTGAGCCAATCCTGATTCCCTTTTAGTGTGGAGTCATAATTTCTACCAAGTTTACTACACCTTAAGTTGATGTCACTTTTTAAAGGAAATTTGTAGGCTACCCTTTTTATTTGAGTCATGGATGCCTTAATTTATCCTTTTTTATTGGACTTGTCCCTTGAATCATGTAAGATCCACAAATTTTTTTTTACCTCACTATATTTGGGGTAAATTCAATATGGCATTGAGTATACTTCCTCTTCATTGGCATGGTTGGTTAGACATGGATTGTGCTGTAGATGTAGATGTTGATTGATCAAGAAGCAAACCAATATTTCATAATCTTCCTGCAGGTCAAAGTTTTGTGGAGCTGTCAGTAGCCAGAAAGCCCTTTGGGCACACCAGAATTTTGACATAGTTTGACATTCCACAAGAACAGCATACTAATCTTTGTGGTGAAAACCAGAGTGATATCCATATTGGTTGCAGTCCAATGGTGCACTAACACACTAAGTATATTAAGATCTATATGCACTTCATAAAATAGCTGATTCAGGATCATGCGATCGACATGCAGTATTATCTCATTAAGCATTTAGTTATGGGTGAATCTGTTTACAGTGACAAAGTATCCTCATCTTTGGATATAAGTGCAGAAGGAAGTGAATATAGATTATTCATTAATTATATTTATCTTTAGACAGGCTAGAAATAGTCTTAGCTGACTTCTATCCTATCTATATCACTTGTCTAGGTGGTTAAGTTCACTAAGCTTATTTGGGTTAATCTTTCTCTTCTGGAAGAAACATGTTGATACTTCCAGTTTTTCTTGAATGTTATTGTATTTATATAGACGATTGCTGGTAAAGATTGTGACATATTAAAATCATCTGTTATTGTGTGTGTGGTGATTGGTTGTGTGTGAGACTGTTTTTTGTGTGTTAGATTTGTTTGGGCGATAGTTGCCCTGGTCAATTAAGGGTTGTCTGTAAAATTTTTCAAAGTTTGCTACATGACAATTTTCACGAAGTTAACTACATGTGAATTTCCAGGCGTTATATGTCACTTCAAAACTCTGCATTTATGCTTAAGGAAGCAGCAGATATATTTTGTTTTGGGGTGTCGGTGATCTTGCTAAACTTAAATAAATAAAAATAGAAGTCCATCCATCTCAATTAAGTCTTAACATTATCCATAAGAATTAGTCATGATTCTTATATTGTGCATGGTTTCACAGCAAACTTTTATTTTTATTTGATTTTATCAACTATCCCATGGTTTAACTTAAATTATTGAACTTGGATTGGAAAGTTGAGCTTCCAAATTTTGTGTATCCCACTTTATTGTTTTTTAAAGGACTTTGTGATAAATTCTTCTCATGTTTGATTCAGGCAGACATGTATGTGAGAGACAAGATCCTGGTACTGTTAGATTCCTGGCAGGAAGCTTTTGGTGGTCCCAGAGGAAAATATCCACAATACTTCTGGGCGTATGATGAACTTAGGGTAAGACTCAAGAGCAAGTTCTACTTACAGTATGTAAAATTTTCTCTGTTTAAACAATTTATAATATTATTGTTATGAATGCACTCCATTATAATAATTCTTTCAGGTGCAACATAAAGTAATTGTTTTGCTTGATTTTCTTCCTCTTAGAAATGTAGAATGTGATATGCTGTTCAATTTTTAAGATTTTGTGGGTTAGCTTCTAAATTTTCCAGTTTTATTTACTGTTGGAATATCAGTCAAAATTAGCCAGCTTACATTTCAATTGATTGCATTTAATAGGCAGTGGTTTTTACTTAATTAATCGTAGCGTATTTGCTTCTGTACTTTTAAAATTTTCTATTGAACAAATTTTTAGTTTTCTTCTTATAATGTTCACAAATCTTAGTTTAAGTTGTCAAATGAGGGTTCTCCTTTGCATTTTTTAACTCGTTATAATATTTGTTTGACACATAAACATTTCCTCTTGTTTCTTCTAGAAATTGATTTGTGAGGCTCTTTGCAAACTATTGCTTTGAGGAAAGAATATCACTATAAATTTTTCTTTTCCTTAGCATATATTGCAAATGGAAAACCATCCTGATTCCTATCCTGTCCTTGTGCAATCGTGTATTATCACCCATGTGTCTCATACTCTCTGGGGAGTATGCCTGTACTATGATACTAAATATGATGGGTTCTTTCCTCCAAAGTTCCATACACTTGAGTCATTATATCCGTTAATGGTAGATTGTGCCATGAATTTCAGTGTTGTTGTTGTCATTATCAAACTGTGAAAGAGTTTTGACTTTGTCTGATTGACTGATAGAAGCCTAGAGATATTTGGATGCCTTTTGGGGTTACTAATATTAATAATCCAAATATTGAATGTATATAGAAAGGAGCAAAACCGTGGAAAACCTTGTAGCTCTCTGGCACACAGCATTGCTGATGCCTCCTTGGTGTCTGACTACCATGATCAACCATTGATACTACACTGATGTCACCCTGCTTGATCCTGGAGTGTTTCTGAGATGTGTTGATAACTGAAGAATGCTAAATACTAAGGAAGAAAGATTCAAATATGTTCATAACGTATAGATATTACATGGATACTATTGTCTATTCCATTAATCATGAATTGGGATATGCAGTAGTGTTTCAGCCTTGAGGTGTGAGATTGAGAAACTATGCATGCTTTAGTTTTAAAAGTGTGAATCTTGTAGTGTATGTAGCACAGTAGCATGAACACTGACTGATAAAGTATATAAGAAAGAAGAGTATGATAATGTAGTTTTGCAATTACTTAAAGAAACAATTATAAAGACTTTTCAGTTTTTATCTTCTCACTTGTGGTTTGCACAAACTGGATCTGTGTGGTGGAACTCTTCACATGTTAGAGTTTGTAGGTGAATATGCACAAATATGTTGAGATACTAAATGTGGCAAGTTGTTGACAGAACAACCGAGGATACATGTCATAAGATTGGGCAATGTCTTCCATGCTCGTGTTCATTAGTAGCACTTAAGAGTTTCTTTTTTAGTGTGAAAGGACTTAATGATGTAAATAGGAAAAACATAAATTGGTTTATGTTTCTTGCGTATGTTGCAAGACAGAAATAGATACTGAGGTACTCACATATACTGATTGTCTTCTTTATGATTGAACTATATAGGAAAGACCAAACTTGGTTCCTTTTATTTGTTAACACAATTAGAAGCAGTTCAGAAGTTTTCTTCTTGCACGTTTGGTATTTATATGCTTAAAATGCAGCAGCTTTATTACAGTTTTCAGATGTATGATAAGTAAATATGTCAAATGCAGCGTACAGGAGTTGAGTTCCCAGATAGGGTTGAACAAAGCGTACCTATATTTACTCCACCTCCAACACACTCAAGAACAGAGCTGTCCCAACCAGGTTATGGTATGCCAAGCCACATTGCATCAAGGCTTGATGAAGCAATGGCCTCTGATGTGCCACAGTTAAGGTAATTCATCTATGCAGTTTTTTATTTTCAAATATGTCAAATTTCATAGTATGAGCATTGGATGTCTTGTTCAATTCTTTGCTCAGAATCAAAGATATAGGTTGTTTTAGTTTGCTCTTTTTATTTGATATTCATTTTTCTTTCCTTTTCATATATTTCCTGGCCTTAAGGTTACTTCGTTTCTGACTTCAACACAATAAACTTGGCAGTTTGTCTGAGATAGAGTCTGCCCGTGGTGGAATGGAGGTTTTAGCTGAAATGCTCCATGCAGTGGATCCAAAAGATAAGAATGTAAAGTATTTCCAACCTACATATGTGGCATAAATATATACAAGTTACCATACATCATGAGGGAAACAAATCACATTATATGCTATTTGTCTCAATTTTCACACATGCACACACACAAACTCACTCACATTCACATACACAAACTCACACACAAGAACAAACATGCTCACACACTTGTACACTTAGTCACCGTGTTCGCCGAATTTTCGGCTTCAAGTTCGAAATTCGCAAAAATTCCTCCAAAAATTCGTAGGATAACAGGCAGAAGTTTTTGCCATTGCCGAATGACCAGTTCAAAGTTGCCGTCGAGAGGTATGAGGGCTGCGGAGGGGCCGTAGGTCAACGTGATGCCTGCCACCCTCGGTAGGGTTTGTAGACAGCTGTGTCAGGAGTCAAGGGATATAGAAGTTGCCCAATATAAACACTTTATCGTGCTTCTTCTCCAAAAGACTTTATAGTTTTATAAACCATACTTTATTGGGATGTAAAAGTTGGGGATATAAAGACTTTATAAAGTTGCCTAATATAAATATTAACTAAAATTAAAAAATTTAAGCAGAACTTAACAGATATAAAATTTAATATATTAACATTTACTATAAAAGGTGTCAGATTTAACATTTAATATATTAAAAATTAAATATTTTAGAATATTTAATTCAAATTTTTAATTATTTATATATAAACTTTGACAAATTAAAACTAAAATATATAAATTAAATTAAACAAATTTAATATTGTTTTTTCTGATATTTTTTAGATATATTATTTATATTTTCTAAAAATTCAAATTTTTATAAAGCTAATTTAATGACGAATTTTTTCCTCTTGCCGAATTTCATCCAAATTTGATTGTTGGCGAATTCGAATTCAAACTTGAACGCGGTGAGTTACCTTGTACACATGCATGCACACACACTTGGACACATACACATAGTCCATATTTGTTTGTAAAGTGCACCCTATATGTATGTTGATACACGTTCATTTCTACTTGTGTGTGCACTTGGACATAATAACATGTAGGGGTGAAATGTTTTGGAAAGAGTATAGATTGTGACATGCGATTGATGGAAGAAGATGGAGTGTGTCAAGATTTGCCGAAATGAGAGGGGGACAGTTATGAGTTTCTTAATGTAGGATGGGTGGTTGGTTTGGAACATTTGAAATTTTGATGCTATAAAATTTGTCATTGTTTTGAAAAAAATCCAAACTTCTAAGAATATTTTTAGAAATATGGGTCTCACTTTCTAGTTGTAGAAATTATCTCACCACCCAACCTTTATGTACGATATTCTTTGGGCTGTTAAATTTGAGTTAGATACAACATTTTTATATATGGCTCAGCATCCAGAATTTAAGATTCCAATGTTTGTACTCCTTAAATTGAAAAAACACTATATTTATTTGCAGACATTATTTCCACAGCCCATAATGTTATTATGCATTGCTTCTGGTTTTGGCTGTGTAAGTTTTTTTCCATGATGTTTAGGATCAAACTCCATGATCCATCATTAGGAAGTAAAGAGCAAGACAAGAGAAGACAAATGGATCATGTTTTGCTCTCTACTTCCTGATGATGAATCATGGAGTTTGATCCTAAATGTCAAGGAAAAAATGCAGAGTCGAATCAGAAGCAATGCACAATGACTTTATTTTCCAATGATGGGAAATATTTGCTGTGATAGTTCTGATGAATCATGAGAACACAAATAGAGTATAATAGTAGCCTTTAGGACAACATGGAGTTGATTAGGTGGAGAGAACTGTGGGACCATGTTATTGATTGGTGGAGGCAGGATGTGAGTATTGGTTGTGTAGGATTTGGAGATGAAGAATTATAAGATAATTGGTTTAATATCTTAATTTTTTAATAAGTTCTGTTATTACCCTTTTGTTGTTAACTAATCTACACAACTTGTCAACTAAATATTTAAGATGATAAATTTCCACACATACCAAGGTGCAAGGATTGTAAATATAGGATAGAGAAACCTCTAGAAAGCTTCCAGCATTCAGTGGCACCAGAAAATTTTAGTGTAAGTTGCAACAGAAACTTCCAAAATAATCGTTCAAGAAGTTTCTAAAAAATGAATTTACATTTCCAGTAATTGCTGATTGTTGACGCATTTGTGACTTGTCTGTTCATACACTCTGAATACTGTGCATAAAAAACATTACGAACTTCATTCATCCATACCAGATTAGGTTATTACAACTCAGTTGACTCTCTTGCTGAATGATCCTGTGTGTCATTATCAATCAAAACCACATATAAAAGTAGATTTTTGTTGCTTAGGCTACACACGTGGAAATAATGTTTTGTAGTCTACTGTCCCCAGCTCTGATCCCACATTCCTGCCCACCCACCCCCTTTTGTGTTCCTGTATCTTCACATCCCCCTTTACAAAGGATTTGATGGTAAAGAAATTTCTGATGTGCTCTTTTTTAAAAGAGCGTGGTAATTGTTTTTGTTTAATTGTCATTCTAGAGCTAAAAACTCTATCTCCATTTCCTCTAGACCTTCAATTGGCTACTTGACCTTTGCAATGGGAAGATCTTCCCTTAAAAGAAAACTTTCAATTAGACTGTGGAAGTGAGCGAACGATCAAGCTGCATTATTCTCATGGTCAAATCAGTAAAATGCATTTGGAAAACAATAGAATCTCCTTTTCAGACGATCTATCTAGATAACATTTAAGTGGATTGAACATAGTGGTATCCATATAGATGGCACAAGATTTAATTCCTGTGGAGATAATCTAAAAAATGTAAACAAATGAATCTATTCTTATCGGCAAGTCAATGATCAAGAACCAATCAATAGTGGTACATTCTGGTAGGGTTTGATCGTCAATTTAGATTCTACCTTCTGGTATAAAGAGATAAACTTTTTGTAGGTTGTCTGATGTCATCAACAATCAAGCCAACTTAGCCATGCAGACTGTCATTTATTTTAGGTTTTACTTTTATACTAAATTATCACTGCTTGATGGAAAGAGAAATCTTTGATTAAAATTTAAATGATGCATATACTTTTGTGCACTATATTAATACAGTGCGAAAACACGCAATGGATTTCAAAGAATTGATTGATTTAACAGGATGAGCAAAACGCTCATAAATAATACAAGTTATTTACAAGAATAGCAAGTTTCTAAAAAGAAACTGCTGAGAAGATCGAAGACGATCTTTCTAAAATAGAATGTACACTGAATGAGCATTAATACTAAAATTAACATATTTTAATATTCTATTACCCTCCCTTAATGCTCAATCTATTAACTACGCCTATAGACCCCCTGAATTTTACAAATTTATCAGGACCAAGGGGCTTGGTGAATATGTCTGCTGGCTGCTCCGAGGTAGGAACATACAGCAACTGGATGGATCCGTCTTCAACCAGCTGTCGAATATAGTGACAATGCGTTTCCACATGCTTGGTTCTTTCATGGAAGACTGGATTCTTGGCGAGTTTGAGCACTCCCTGATTATCACAGAACAAGGGAGTAGGACCTGCCTGGGAGACATGCATATCCGCAAGCATTCGCCGAAGCCAAACCGCCTCACAAGATGCCTTAACTGCTCCCCGATACTCTGCTTCCGTCGAGGAGAGAGCCACTGCCTGCTGCTTCTTACTAGTCCATGTGACAGCACCAGATCCCAAACTAAACACATACCCTGCTGTAGACTTACGGTCATCAACCGAACCTGCCTAGTCAGAATCTGTGTAACCACTGAGTATAGGATTAGAACTCCGAGTGTACAGAAGTCCATAATCAAAAGTGCCACTCACATAATGCAGCACACGCTTCGCTGCTAACCAATGATCAGCCTTGGGAGCTGTCATGAAGCGTGAAATGTAGCTCACTGCAAAACTGATGTCAGGTCTAGTAGCAGTAAGATAGATGAGACTGCCCACTAGTTGCCTGAACAGAGATTCATCCACAACTGGTGAGGATGATTGAGCTGAAAGTTTGAGCCCGGGTTCCATAGGAGTAGAGGCAGGTTTGCAATCCTGCATTCTGAACCTGTCCACAAGACTTCTGGCATACTTGGACTGAGAGAGAAAGATACTGGTCTCAGTCTGCCAAACTTCAACTCCTAAGCAGTAATGTAGAAGTCCCAAATCTGTCATATCAAAAGTGCGGCACAAATCCTGTTTGATCCCAATGATCAAATGTGCTGAACTGCCAGTAATAATTAAGTCATCCACATAGACAACTATAAACAGAATATCATTACTAGTATGCTTGATATACAGGTTTGCATCAGGTGGACTCCGCTAAAAGCCATGATCTGTCAGGTACTTATCAATTTTCATGTACCAAGCTCGAGGAGCTTGTTTCAGACCATAGAGTGCTTTGACTAGTCTACAGACCTTCTGTTCTTGACCAGCAACCTTGAATCCTGGGGGTTGCGTCATGTAGACTTCTTCTTGTAAGTCACCATTCAAAAAAGCACTCTTTACGTCCATCTGATGGACTTTCCAACTGAACTGGGCTGCCAAGGCAAGAACGAGCCGTATGGTACTCATTTTGGCTGTAGGAGCAAAAGTCTCCTCGTAGTCAATGCCTTCTTTCTGTGAAAACCCACGAGCAACAAGACGAGCCTTATACTTGTCTAAGGTTCCATCAACTTTGTATTTTACTTTGTACACCCATTTGCAGCTAATGGGCTTCTTCCCTGAAGGAAGATCAGAAAGGGCCCAAGTGTGATTCTTCTGAAGACTTTGGAACTCAGCTTCCATAGCCTGTTCCCACTCAGGTATACCTTTAGCCTCTGAATATGTCTGAGGTTCAAAAACACTGTGTATGTTAGCCATGAGAGCAAAATTGACTGTATGCTGCTGTTTGCTCTTATTACGGGAGGTTCTACCCTCAATGAGCTCAGTATCCCTGAGATCACCAATCGTTTTGGCCCACCATTTAGGCCGGAGAGTAGAAGTGCTAACATCTGAAGGAGCTGGAAGAGGCTCAGGATCAGGAACAGGAGCAGCAAGAGGAGGATTATTCTCCGGAGGGAACTCAGGTAGTGCATCATCGAAAATAGATTCTGCATCATCCCTCCCATCAGGCGAACCTAATGGGATAAGAACACGGTGAGGCTGATCCTCAGAATTCTGCTCAGAAGAAGGGGACTGAAAGAATCCTCTGTCTTCATCAAATACAACATCACGATTGAAGATAAGACGTTCAGTGTCTATATCTATCAGTCTGTAGGCCTTATGGTGATCACTGTATCCTGTCATCATGAGTTTCTGACTTTTGGAATCCAACTTGGAGCGCTTAGCATCTGGAATCCAAACATAGGCAACAGAGCCAAAAACCTTCAGGTGGCTGATCCGAGGCTTCCGACCAGACCAAACCTCTTCTGGAGTCTTCCCCTTAACAACCTGAGTAGGAGAGCGGTTAAGAAGATAGACAGCAGTAAATACCGCTTCAGCCCAATACTTATTCGGAACACTCCTGTGTTGTAACATAGAACGAGCCATCTCAACAACCGTACGGTTGCGACGCTCGACAACACTGTTTTGCTGAGGAGTGTAGGGTGTAGTCAACTGGCGTTTGATGCCATGGGTATCACAGAAGTTGGAGAATGCAGAAGAACAAAATTCCCCCCCGTTATCTGTCCTAAGAGTAATGATACTTTGTCCAGACTCTTTTTCAACAAAGGACTTAAACTTCTGAAAGATACTAAATACATCTGATTTATGTTTAAGAAAGTACACCCACATCTTTCTACTAAAATCATCTACAATAAGCAAAAAATATTTGCAACCAGTAACAGAAGATGTATTCATAGGACCACAAATATCAGCATGAAGTAATTGAAGTACCTTAGATGCGCGCCAAGACTTTCCATGTGGGAATGAAGTCCGATGCTGTTTGCCAGCTTGACAGGCGCTGCATACTCCAAGATGTTGAGTCTGAATATCAGGTAACCCTGAAACAAGTCCCTCCCAAGACAGCTGAGAGAGATACTGAATGTTGAGATGTCCATATCTCTGATGCCACAAAGTGCTAAGAGGAGAAACACGAGCTGCCGGAGCCACTTCAGGAGAATCACCAGTGTCAAGGAGCCTATATAAGCCATGATCCTCTAGACCAACAGCAACAGTAAGACGAGTCTCCCGATCAATGATGGAGCACTTGTGAGCACTGAACACCACATCTAGTTGAGGAGAATTCCTCATAATCTGGCTGACAGAGAGCAGATTAAGTTCCATTCCAGGAACATAATACACATTCAAAAAAAGGAGAGTCCTGCCACCAGACTGTATCTGAACAGTGCCTCTGCCAACAACTGTATACTCCTCACCTCCGCCAAATACAACGGAATCACTGAAAGGTGAGAAGTCTGTAAACCAGTCACGCCGATGAGAAAAGTGACGTGATGCACCAGAATCGATGTACCAAGCAGAAGACCTGGCATGATCTGAAGACCTCTTAGCCATAAAAGCATAAAAGGCGGACTCCTTCTGCTCGGAATGTTCTGCAACATGCGCCTTCTGGTGTGACCCTCCCTGCTTCTTTTGTTCAGAAGCGAGCCTCTGACGGCAATCTTTCTTCATATGGCCGTACTTGTGACAGTAATTGCACTGCACATTTTTCTTCTTAGCTCCATCCTGAGAAGAGCCTTTCTGCTGAGAAGACTGAGAGGACTGAAATTTGCCTTTATCCTTCTGAAAGGATTGAGCTGTGAAGGCATTTTCCGAGGAGGCTGATGTAGTACTACTACCAAATTGCTGTTTCCAGCGATCCTGCTGTAGAAGTTTGGTGCACAGTTCTGAAAACTTCAGATCAACATTAGTGGAAGTAATATTGAGGGTTTCAATGAAGTGTTCATACGATTTCGGAAGACTTTTCAAAGTGATTACAACCATGTCTTCTTCCTCCATAGTCCGACCAATAGCTTCGAGTTGATCTCGAATGTCTCCATAGTCCGACCAATAGCTTCGAGTTGATCTCGAATGTCCTTAATCCTCGTGAGGTGCTCCTGTAAGGACATACGTTCGTCCATCATAATGGAGAACAACTGATTCTTCAGAAAGAATGCTCGGCTCTTGTCGGATGTCTCATGCAATTCCTTCAGATGCTTCCAGATGTCAGAAGCTGTCTTGCCGGAAGGAATCTGCGGTAACTGATCATCAGTTACTGAGAGTTTGAGAAGCATGACTGCCTCCCGATTGCGTTCATCAAACTTATCTTGATCTGCACCAGGTGTACCAGGACTGAGTTCTTTGCCCAAAACAAGCTGGTCAAGACGCCTATATTCAAAAATGGTCAACATACGCTGTTTCCAGATGTTGTAGTTGTGACCATTAAAGCGTTGACTGCCTTCTAGCATCAGATTGGTGAGAGAAGCCATTTGCACGGTTCCCAAGAAAAATTCCTGGCTGACCCAGAAAAATCCAAGGACAACCCAAAAAAGCGTACAAAAAACCCAGAAGGATTCTCCTGTCAGAATTTGGATTCGCGGGCTCGAAAAATGAGGCACGAAAATCGAGGCACCCAGAAAAAAAGAACAACAACCCAGATTAGGGTTTGAAAAACCCACCACGAATCTGCAAGAAAAAAATATTGTCGATAAAAAAATGGAGGTAAACACCTCAGTCGAAAAATGTAGAATCCGTGGGCAGTTGCAGGTGACTGAAGAAACCTTGGCCCGGAGAAAGAAGGCACCGTCGCGTCACTAGAACCGAGCCCAGAGCTGAAGTCGCGACGCTGTGTGTAGAGAGGTGCAGGTCGTGATCAAAAGTTGCAGGTGCCGAAGCGACGCAGGTCGCGACGCCAGAGGTCACGAACAGTGGAGGTTGCAGGCGGAGGTCACGGGAGCCGAACAGGCATGACGCGAACAGAGCGCGCGAACAGGTGGCGTTGCAGGCGGAGGTCGCGGGAGCCGAAGTCAAAAACTCGCCCAGGTGTTGCACAGAGCCGCGAACACCAAAATTCGACGATTCCACCGCTAATCACAATGCGAACGCCAAACAAATCGATGAAAAAAAATCGACGATTCCGCCCCAGCCAAGAAAAACAATGATAAATTTTTCAAACAAATAATTTCGAAAATTTCCACTAGGATAAAATTTTTTTTCGAAAAAATTCCTGTAGCTCTGATACCATAATACAGTGCGAAAACACGCAATGGATTTCAAAGAATTGATTGATTTAACAGGATGAGCAAAATGCTCATAAATAATACAAGTTATTTACAAGAATAGCAAGTTTCTAAAAAGAAACTGCTGAGAAGATCGAAGACGATCTTTCTAAAATAGAATGTACACTGAATGAGCATTAATACTAAAATTAACATATTTTAATATTCTATTATATATTAGGGTTTTGAGGCTTCATATGTAATGAGTCACACTAATCAATGATACTTTGTAATAAATGATATTATTCATGCCAGGTCAACCAGGACATAAAAATAAGGCATATTTATGTTCAAGTTCTCAAAATCTCAGATGTAATGTTGTAATGGTACATTGAGAATTATAAACAGTAAATGATGAATGTCATCCATTGATTTGGAGTAAATCTTGGGTCGGCCAAGTGGCAGTCCCTGACAGAATTTTTAAAATTTATGAAAATTTATTTTCTATATATTTTATGTATTTGTATTTACAGTTTTGGGCCCCTCTGGAGTACAACTTGGTCCTGATACTTTGCTTGGTTGCCTTGATGGATCGCTTTAGGATTTAATTATTTCTTGAAGACCTTTGTATTAGTTCATGACCGAAGCTCTATTAGCACATACAAAACTGCCACCAAACATTTTCACTTTGTTAATAAGTTTGTTCCTATCAAACTGCCATTTTAATTTCCAAGGAGACAGTTCATTACCAAATGTGGTTGCTATTTAGTTCTAATTGGGAACCCTAATTTACTACTCTTAGTGAGTTTTCAAAACTATAGGATAGTTGAATTTGAAGTATGAAAGCGGTGTAGCAGGCATACATCTCTCTTACAGAGTATGCCCCTTTTGTATACTCTCTTAGTTGAAATAAAATCTATTTTGTCTACCATTGATGCCGCACAATACATACAGCTCCACAACTACTAGTGTTCCCTGATTTATCAACCTTTTTTAAATCGTTCACTTTGTCTTGCTTAAATTTGTATCTTGTATAATTTTAAGTATTAGGTTTTTCTACAGTGGTCTGCTTAGGTCCCCAGAGCTCATTTTGATAGAGCGTGAATGCCCTTCAACATATAAGCAGATTCTTTGGTAATTTTCAATTGCACAACTCTCACTGGTTTTGAGTTCTATCTGTAAGTATTTTCTCTTATATGAATATTTTGTATTAAAGATGAGGCGAATGTGTCTTTTAATATCTGACTTTGTACATATTTCTTCAAATTCCATTTGGTAGGGTTTGAGCAGTGTCATTGGATACTTTTCCTCCCCTATCTAGATACACATATCCAAATATTGGATAATATATATAGAAACAATACTCTTGTATACGGCATGGATATTGTATCCAGACATCCTTATATGAGCCTATATTTGGACTATATCTCATGCGTGTGGATTTAGTACCACATCATGGTGCTGTATCTGGTTTAAAACAATATTCAAAAGCTGCAAAAACAACAGAATCAAAATAATTGATCATATGCACACACACACACACACACACACACACATTTACATCATTAAAGATACATAATAATTTATAAAACAAAATAAATATTATAAACGAAAATATAAAAACTAAAAGAATTATGAATAAATATTATAAAAGTTATTTTCTATATCTTTAGATGTCAAATAATGGATTGCCATATGTGTATTAGAGGATATTGAAAATTTGCTGTATCTGCATCTGATACCATACCCATATTCGACACAGTATTTGTTTCCATGCAACTCTGCATTTGTGGAATGACTCTCCATGCCTTATTAGTGCTCTTATATTTGTTTCGTTTACTTTATTTTGGTTTTGTTTTTGACAACTATTAAAAGGGTGACTATTCATGGAATTTATATAGTTGATTCACTTTGCATGGTTGATTAACATCTCATAGAAAGTTGTTAAGTTGCTCAACTATCATGCCTCCACTATTTTCTTAATTCTATGCCAAACAACATATTGAAGTGTTTGATATCTTATTTTTGTTCCTTTGTAGGTTAGCAATTATGACATTTTAGCTAAATTCATTTCTAAATGTTATTTGGGTGTTTTTTTATGCAGGCTGTCAAAGATGAAGTTATTGTAGATCTTGTTGAACAATGTCGTTCCAGTCAGAGAAGAGTTTTGCAGCTTGTAAATACAACATCGTGAGTATATGCTGAGTAGGATTTTTTTTCAAGATGCTCTCCCGACCTTTCAGCCATTGCATTTACATAAATAAAAGGACACAGAGCATTTAACATATTTGCTAATTATGTCATGCCCCGTCAGGATTACATCCTTCACTTTCATGACCCAGGCCATAATACATCCATCATCATTAAATAAACTCAGAAAATTGTCTTACTCCATAAGACTTCACAATTTTCTGATCAGACCAAGACTAAGAGCTAAGGAAGAAGTCAATCATCATTAATTTGTTTCTAATCTATAAAGAAGCAACTTCATACAGATTCTTAGATCAGCAATCTAAGTATAAACTATATATCTGACAACGACTACATGATATATGACATGACAGCAACTATATATATATCTGATATATGACAGGCCTGCAATCCAGATAGCAGCAACTAGTCATCAATCTGTTCAGCAAACACAAGCAAGTGGTTTATTATGAAGTAAGCTGATACAAAGAAACGACACGATCTTGAGGAGTAACATGATTTTAGTTAGTAATGATTCTCTAAATGATGATATTTGGGATGAGATGTGAATTAGTGAACAAACAAATAGTTCTGAAGAGGCACATCCACTCTCTCAAGGGACATTTCTCTCCCTACTTGACATAAAGTTATAAAATGAAAGACTACAATGGGGAGAGGGAAAATGAAGGAATACGTTTGATAATGATCAGTTGCAGATTTATATACTGACTAGTATTGGGTATGATGCATAAAGCATAGTTGCAAACTTAAGAAGAATAGTTGCAGATTTATATATTGACTATTATTGGGTATGATGCATAAAGCATAGACGCTGATGTTACTGATTTTCTATTTGGTCTTCCTAGTAGGAATGTATGCAGATATTCTATGGCTTATAATATGCATAGATATGCATAATTAATGATAATTCAGATTCCTTTAAAGCTTCAGCCAATCTGCCATCCCATTATGGAGGGAAGATATGTGCATATAAGGAATGCGAGCCATTCCATGCTCTTGGGCTGGATGGAACAGCTCGAGGCGCCTTTTATGATCTCCCAAGTGGTGCTCCATAATGATGATGGGTTGTTGGGTAGAACCTTTAAGGAATCCCACATGTATATTATGTAATTTACAATAATGATTAAGATAATGTCCCTAACCCTAGTAGGAATGATTTATTTTTATATCTAATATGATTGAGGGGTCTTAATTAGGATATAATTGGTAAAGGATATCTCTGTTTCATTCCTTACTTTACTTGAGAATTGTGATTTTAGGGCAAAAACTAGGATATTGGAAAAGGGGACATTACAAATAACCAATGAATATGTTGTGGGAAAGCCATTATAAGGTAAGGGAGTGTGTTGAATCAAAAGAAAAGTAACTGAAATTAGATAAGAAACAAAAGAGCAAGAGATTAAAAATTATGAATGAAAGAGAGTAAGAGGATGATGAAGACTAAAATGAAGTTGTGCGAATAATTTGTCACTATCCACTTCTTAACTCCATGGATGAGTAGAGCTTGTTAATAAGTTTAACATACTATGGTGCTTGCTAACAAACTAATCTAATCATTAGGACCCTTGTATCTGAAAGCTCTTAAAAGCTGAAACTTTGATTAAAAGAAGTAATTATAAGATCCATGAGTGGAACCTTTTGTTTAGTGCTGGTGAAATTTATGTAATTTTGTAATATTTACTCATTTTACTTTTGGATTGCAATTGGTGTGGCAAACCATTTAGAATTAACATCTCAACCCTCTTTTGTTGCCTTTTCAACCTTACGTTTTATATACTGTTTTGGTTGAGTAGGTGAAACCGTGAATGGTTTGAGTTTCCTTTGCTAACATCCAATTCTCTTGATATTTTTTTATTTCTGTGCTTTTCTTCAAATTCTTCCATATGACCTTCAAATTTTGCTTTTTGTTCTTCATTAAGTTCATTCTTGTGCTCCTCTTCAGATTATTCCTTGTGCTTTTCATCAAAATCCTCCTTATCCAAGAAAGTGTCTTGTGTGTTTATTTGTTCGTGCAAGGCAATCTTCTTTATCATTTACTAAAGCTTCATGAGCTTCTCTAGTACATGTTTAAATTATTTTAATTGTTCCCACAGCTTCTTGTGGAGGATATCCAAGATTAATATCCAAATCATTGATAGTTTAGCATAGAAATCATGTTGCAAAACATGTTTATCTATAGTGAGCTTCATATTTTCAAAAATCCCGAGCCTTGTCACCATAGACATGTGCCTGCTTTAATTTTTTTGTAAATTGAAGCTATTCAATTTGTCTATTCTGCATAATTTATTCATCAAACAATAACATGAAATTAAACATTGTGGATTGTGCCTCGCAATCTGAGCTGAGTTGGATTGCCACTTTTTTCCTTTGATTGCTGACAGAATTCCTGAGGCCTGCCTTATCACAAATAAACTGTGTTTTAAAATTTTTTCCAAGCATTGTGATTAACTTGGATTTTTTTGAAAAAAACTGCAATTTATTCACAATTAAACTGGTTCATTTAATTTTCCTATTAAATACTTGTTTGAATTTTTAGTCAAAACGTCATTTTTACTTTGCAGATTTGGATCTTACTTAAGTAACCAAACGTTGGATCAATTTTAGGGCACATTCGAGGGCATTCATTTTTCAGCAAATACCCATTCCATTCTTTCTTACTTAGGGCCTAATTATTGCCATATGGCCTTGACACCCATATTTTTTGAAAGGTTTGGAGCTTGGTTTTAAATGGCAGAAACTTTTTTGGACTGCACTGGATGGGAAAGTAGCCTTTTAAGTCCTTGATTTGGCTTGAAATAACAGAGATGGTATTTCCCCATTTAAATTCTTTTTTCTAGCAATTTTTAATTTTCCAGACTTTTTGTTTTTGCAAATTTTGCCTTCAGTAATTCTTGAGCAATTGAATTACAATTATACATTTGGTTTGCAGAGTCAATCCTAATCCCAATTAATGCTACTATGATATGAAAGCTTCTTTAGTTGAAAACAAAATATTTGGATCTCCTCCTTGCTTTTCTTTGCTCGAGGTTATGGTTTTCTCCTTTTTTTTGGCTTCTTCTCATTGTTCTTTCAATTTATTTATTTTTTCAACAAGGGATTGAAAGCCATCCTTCATTCTGTATGTCTCTGCTGTTTTGCTCAACTCTCTTTACTAGACTTCTTGATCTCTTCTCGGCTTAAAAAATTCTCATGTTCTATATCTAACCAAGAAACTTTGAACAGTTTCTTCCCAAAGTAAATCCTTTCTTCCCGTAAAGCCTTTATACCAATGCCATGGTTTATTCATAAAGGACAAAATATAAGCACTCACCAATTCATATTCTGGTAATGACAAGTGATAAATATATGCTACAATTTTCTAGCATCTCTTTTTAGAAATATTGATTTCCCTGGTGATGAAATATTGATTTGCATGTTCGTCTCTAAAAGTTACTGCTAAATGGACCTTCCTATTATAAATCTGAAAATGAGAACATAGGGGGGTATTGGATCTTGAAATTTGTTTCAAATTCAAAATTCCGAACAATGGCAGATATGGTTATCTTAGTCAAAAAATATGAATACTTTTCTTTCTGCTAGAGTTGCTACTACTATTGAAATTGAAAATGCAACATTCTTGAAAAACTACTTACCATGGGCATAGCTCCCTCAACATTGCTTGGAGTTTTTTATGTTTGTCACCTGTTGGAAAGTTCTTGCAGAGTTATTTTAGATGGTGCAGGAATTATTTTAATTGAATATTTTTCCTAAGAGAAATTCACAGTTTAAGATGAGGTGTCTGTAAACATTGTTGGCAAAATATCTCCATATCTGTAGAAAACTTCTTCCACTTGCCCAAATCATTACTCTTATTCTACATGCAAAAAGCAAACATCCAACATACTGGAAATACAGCATGTGTGGTGGGTACCAGTGCACCCTAATATTTAGTAACTCCAAAAAGAATTTGAGATAGTGTTACACTGTAGAATGCTCCAGGAAAAGATCACTGCACATGATCTTTCTTATGTTCCCCAATTTATGTTATCTCATTATCTCATACTGAAAGTGGTAATTTACAATAATACGATTACTGTTAATCTAATAATAATGGGAGGTAGCAAGCCCTTAACCAAAATGTTACACAATTGATTGATACCTTGGCCAATATTAGTTAAACTACAAGCTACCCATTAGACCTAGTGTAACTAACTAAGCATTATGCATGCTGCAAATTGGCTGCTTGTAACCCCATGTATATCAGTATAGCTTGGGCCTAGGTGTATATCATGCCACTCCCCTTATTGCATAACACTGTTGTTTTAACTAAGTTAAAGTCACCTCTCAGGATAATGATGTTCTAGTTGTTGGGATGTAGAAAGAGAGAATTTTTTCTTTACCTGTGTTGTTGGAGAAGAACACACCCACCGATGCCCAAAAAGAAAACTGGATTGATTTTATTAGAAAATTAAGCAGATTCCATATCATCACAATGTTTCCTGCTCTTTTTATTGGTTCCCTGTATGCTTTCGGTGCTCTTCTACATTACCATTTCTTATTTAGTAACTTAGTTTTACCAATCCTTGTTTCTTGTTAAAGAAACTGCCTACTTCGCAAGTGCTAATTTCTTTCAAAGAATTTTTTGTGTGTTCTCCATTAACCTCACCTTACATTTTTTAGATTAAAGCTTCAATAGGATGAGCTTTCTTCTATCCATCAGGGTATAGTGATGGGGGTAATTTGCTGCTAAATAGTTTCTTCTTCTTATTTAGCTTCTTGGGATTGAATAAGGCCAAGGTTCTCTTTTTCGGTATTTTTTTCCATCCCTCTTTTTTCTTCATATCTACCTCATTCTGACCATTTTCAAAGCTTTAGGTTTATTTGAGATGGAGAAGCATTCCTGTCATGGGAGTCAATATTTGAGACGAACGAGTATCTCAGAATTATGGAGGATTTAGCTCTAGCACCATATTCACATATCAATAAGCTTATTTTTGACTGCATGTTCATTGAATTGTTTGTTAATTTTGTTTTGTCTGATTCTTAACTACATCTGCATTTTAACCTTATTTCAAAGTCTTAAATCCTTGGACTTTATTGTTTCCTCAAACCCTTTAAGCTTTGTTGTTCACGTTTCATTTGATTAAAATTTTATTGAAATATTTCGGGTACATAGAAATGCTAGTAAAATGGAAGGTGAAAGCTAGAGATGCAAGAACTATGGTTAACAACCACATAATATGCTCTTCAAATGCTTTTTCAATTTGAGTTCTATTTTATTTCTGGAAATGTTAGCTCATGTCTTGGTCATTGTGATTACAGGGATGAGGAGCTTCTTCGACAAGGTCTTGTATTAAATGACGACTTACAAAATGTACTTGCAAAGCACGATGCTATAGCATCGGGATCTCCTTTACCACAGGAACCAATAACTTTCAGTTCTAATGCACCGTCTGCCAGTGCTCCCTATGAGGAGGATGAAGCAGAAGATGACTTCACCAAATTGGCCCGCAGGTAATGAAGATATTTTATTTATTAAACTGTTAGAAGTAATGAAAACATTATTTCAGTACCATGCTGGAATAAGGGTTGATAGTGAGTGATTTTTAATTTTTTATTGACATTTTAATGAGTTTCTGACACTTCCTCATGTATGTTTTGTCTTCTAGAATGTCTTTCATGTCATGCACGCCTTCAAACCCCAGAACACCAAGTTTATAGAGTGTTTTCTTTTTGAGTCTGAAGCTGACCCTTGGACCCATATATCAGTATGTGATATGGCAAAGGTCATTTCATATGTCGAGTTTAGTTTGTACCAGAGAGTAATGTTGGGCAGCTGTTGATTATATGAAGGGGAATGTTTCCCTTAGAAGGGGAATGTTTTTCAGTTGGCCCCTGATGGGGTGGTTGAGGGAATGCCAGCACATCCCCAAGACCTTGAGGATACTCGACCTCATACCTCAGAATTTTTGGAAACCTGTGCCTGTTCCCTACTCTAGAATTGGAAAAAAAAGAGAGTTTTTTTAAAGGATTTGTTCTGGAAAAGTGAGCAACTAACCCTAACCCAAAACGTTCTATTGGTCCCACCCACACCCTTCAACCTTCAAAAACTTATATAAAGACATCGCACCTTCAATCCAAATCACTATCAAGTTTTCATTGCATTGAACAAGAGTGAACCATGAGAGAGCAAGGCTGCAAGAGTGAGAAAAAGGAAGAACAAGTCTTCATTTATCAATTGTTCAATGCATTCATCAAGTCTTCAAGGTAAGCCTTTGGTCTTCATCTTTGACAAATAGACCAGCCATTTGCCCTTTGGTTCTAGGGAATGCCAGCACATCCCCAAGACCTTGAGGATACTCGACCGCATACCTCAGAATTTTTGGAAACCTGTGCCTGTCCCCTACTCTAGAATTGTTAAAAAAAGAGAGTTTTTTTAAAGGATTTGTTCTGGAAAAGTGAGCAACTAACCCTAACCCTAAAAGTTCTATTGGTCCCACCCACACCCTTCAAAAACTTATAAAAAGACATTGCACCCTCAATCCAAATCACTATCAAGTTTTCATTGCATTGAACAAGAGTGAACCATAAGAGAGCAAGGCTGCAAGAGTGAGAAAAAGGAAGAACAAGTCTTCATTTATCAATTGTTCAATGCATTCATCAAGTCTTCAAGGTAAGCCTTTGGTCTTCATCTTTGACAAATAGACCAGCCATTTGCCCTAGGTTTTTAGTTCTACTGCTACTGAGAGCAGCTGATTTGCTTATTGCCTCATCCATTTTATTAAGAGGAACGAGCTTACCATTAGGATGGCAGACAAGCTTGTAGTTGTACATAGCACCATGTGTCTCATTGACCAAATTATGCTCTAGGAGGGTAGAGAAGCTTGTAGTTGTACATAGCACCATGTGTTTCATTGACCACAATATGTTCTAGAAGAGCAGAGAAGCTTGTAGTTGTGCATAATACCATGTGTCTCATTGACCACAATCTATTTATGTACAAGGAGATTCTAACAGTTTGATGGGATGTGTAGAGCCAAAGGAGTAAGAACCGGTTGATGATGATGTGACAGAGATAGGGTTGGTTGGTATTGGTTTAGAGGATCTTGGCATCAAGAAGTTCAACAGTTTGAGTGATGAGGAGTTTGGCATGGACTTTGGGGATGATGATTAGAAGCATCAGGCCATTGACCAATTGTATTTTGTGATTTGAATAATATATTTGATACAAGTATTTGGCATTGCTATTTTCATTTTTCAATGCAATGTGTTTAGTTGCTGGTATTTCAAAGTTTCAATTGTTCTTCCTTACACATTTTTTGATAACTAACTTTTCAAGTACCAGATATATTTGCACCACCATCCCCCCCGCTTTCACCAAACCTAGGCCCTTTTGTCCCCCATCCCCACCTTCTGAGACTCTGCGGAACTATGGTAAAATGCTTTTTTGATTCCAAAACAAGGAAGATTTGGTTTCTATTGAAATATTTTTTCTTGATGGGGTGTTTATTTATGGTTACCACTTAAAATATTTCTAGCTTCCTCTACTAACCATTTATGGGCTTATTCATCTCCCTAGTTTGTCTGACATCATTATAGAAGATGTTTAGCATTGTTCTCATGTGAATTAATATAAGGTGTATGTTATTGAAGAACTTTAATAGATTTGTTATTTTAACTTTACAATTGCAATCGGAGTGTTTCACATTTGAGCATACCTATATAACTCCATTCCGTTTGTGAGCAAGTTTTGCATTCATCTTCATTAGTGTTATTTGCTTCTAATGCTTTGTTGACGTGCAGGCCTTCACGTCTTCAAGCCATCGATCACCAGGATACTAGTTCTCAAAATAGCTTAACTGGTCAGTTGGCTTTGCCTGCCCCTGAAGATGTGGCTGAAGATAGTAGCAAAAGGGATGATCAGTTGGATTTGCCAGAGCCTCCACAACCGATTAAAACATCAAATGTTTCTAATCATGAACAACAGTTGATTGATCTTTTCAGTGGTGATTTAACTGGTGACATGTCACCTCAGGGTCCAGTGACCCCACCTCCTGTTACTCCTAGCAATGGGCATCCAGTATCGCCCTTAGCACCACAGCAAGATATACCAGGGAGTTCATATGCTTCTAATGGTTTTCAGCAGCAGCAGGTTTACCCTAATGGAAGTACGTTTCAGCAGCAGCCATATTACTCCCAAGGAAGCATGCCTAGCACACCGCAGTTTTCCTCTCAACAAGGCTATCAGAATTTACAACAGTACTCACCTTATTTAGGTCCACAATATCAGAACTATTCCTGGAATCCAGGACATTTTGTTCAAAATAGTTATGTTGTGCCTTGGGCATCTGGATTCAAGCAAGAACAGAGTCCTAATGCGAATGTAGGGACATATGGGTCAAGGCTTTATAACGCACCATCTCAGGTCTCACCAGTGTCATCCAGTTATCCACCTCCTCCCTGGACTTCTAGTAGTCTAGAATCTGTACCACAATCTATAAGCCCTCAGCAGAGAGCCATGCTTTATGGAAATAATACTGTTCCTGCCTCATCATCTCCATCAAATGTGGTACTTCCTTTGCAGCAACAAAGATCATTCAGTTCTCCAAGTGAGAGACCTGCATTAGCTGGAGAACAGCAGAGGGATTTAATAGGAAACATGCAAAACATGTCACTGCGTGGGAACATGGCAAGGCAAGCTTCATCTATAACCATACAGCCTCCTCCAAAACCTTATACTACTCCAGATCGACTGTTTGGGGATCTGATTGATTTGAGAAGTGCGAGTACAAACATCAAGACATCTAGGCTGTCACAAAACCTGTCAAAAGAGAGCAGTAGCTGAGAGGGAACAATTTAGTATTACAAGAAAATAACAAACCTATTCATATTCTTTTCATAGATTGGCTGGCATCTGCTGGCATCTGCAATTATAACACCATTTGATCAATTGCTATAGAAATGTTTGTCTATAATGTAGAATATTAGGGTCCCAGTAATATCCGTGGTTTTTTGTGGGAGTGTATTTTATTATGACATTTTGATTTATCATTGAGCTGCAGGCCCTTGGGGATACTCGGTTTATCATATCCTGAGAGGTATTCCACATTTGAATTTTTAGAATTAGATTCATTTTCCACAAATTTTAGACAGCATGATCGTTATCGGGATTTGCTGTATCACTTGATTTGTGCCTATGAGATATAATCTGCCTTTGCAGAGAAGGATTATTATCCACCATATTTAGTCAGAAAACTTCTGGAGGAGTGTTGTACAGAGACTGATTATATGCAGTTATTTTCCTGTGATGTAAATACCTTTGTATCAGGTGAAGTAATAAATTACGTTGATATTACAACTCGTAGGAATGCATTACAAATAAATTTTTTAACAGTACAATTTCTAGATATATCCTTTGGCATCTAAATGCACCGGTTAATTTTAATTTTTTTGTATTTTTGGGACTTGACCTATGTGTTTATAAGAAATCTCAAGAGGACCTTTAGTAGTCATATACTTAAGTATAGACTAATGACATTTTCCATCATGTATGTTGGTAATAATTACAAGGCAATAAGGGGCCACTTGGCACACAAGCATGACCTTTAGTAGTCATATACTTCAGTATACACTAATGACATTTTCCATCATGTATGTTGGTAATAATTACAAGGCAATAAGGGGCCACTTGGCGCACAAGCATTTGTTAGTAGGGGTACAGACGGTGAATTGCAATCCACTAGTTTTGGCGTTTTCACCCCACCTTTCAAGCATGCACCTCTGAGCCATTTTAGAAAAACAAATGTTTATGCACAAGTCAATAGTTATATGATGGCATGTTATTGATGTTACAGCTCCAGCTCTATGGTTCAATTGTACAATCATCTTTGAAATAAAATATACATTGTCTATGAGCATCCCCATATATTCTGATCACCGCGTTAAAACCATATTTTTTCAGTATTGGAGAAGAGCGAAATCTACTGTGCCAAGAGTGATGTAGGAACACCCTTTTTTTTCAATTGTACATCTCTTAATTGATTTGTATTATATTTTACATTTGAATGCATTGTAGAACAGTTGTACCTATACTATCACATTTAGAACACTAAAACTCATTGTGGAAACCGAAATATATGAGCCAATCCGTAATAGACACAATATATTTTAAGAGTTATATTAAACTAGAGTGTTTCATAATCTTGTACTGGAGGTGCAAATTGACTGGCATACCAAGTTTAATGTGGATACAACTCGATGTAAATCTTGGAACTTTGGGGTGTTGCCTGATAATTTTGATTTAAGGGATTATCTTAAATTTTTTTTCTAGGGATGCTTTGATATCTCACTTGAAACTTTAAGCAATGGGTTGATATTTACCATCTCAACGCTTGTTTGTTTCGCTTGGTTATTTGAAAGGTTGCTTTGTGGGTTTCAAAGATTAATTGTGAATTTTGTGGCGGAGACATTCCTATACTGAGATTGAAGATTAGATATTAGAAATAGTTAATTGTTGAACTTAGCACTAGTTATACTATTTCTTCATAAGATGCGTATTCTGCAAACATTTCCATTCGGTGGCCTTTATTGTCAATAAGCACTGCAGATGAGAGTCGCAAAAGCTTAAAATTCTAAAAAATCTCAAACCTTTGCTACATCGAGCCACTTGCCAACTATAGCAAGTAAATGAGCTGTCAAGTATAAATGTTGGATAGCAAATCAATTTTCCTTTCCTGAATAAAAATTCAATAGATAATTCAGTATATAGGATTGTGCCTTTCACATGTAAGGCATATACCAAAAAGCTTGGCATTCTATATTGTGCAGAGTCAGAGGCAGTTTGTACAGATAATTACGCTTGGGCTCATATACACGTAATTAATAATGTTACATTCCCCTGGACTCTATACCAGTTATTCATAATGTTACATGAGTTGGGTTTCTCTACAAGTTTCTCGTAACTTGTCATACCTAGAGAATAAATCTACGTACAACTCCTTAAAGAGCAATGACTACTATATTTGAAGAGCGTGCTGGGTAGTTTCTTAGCATTATTTGGATGTTATCTATAGTTGAAAACATACATTTATAGAACAATTTTATGGTACATGATTTAGATATAGATATACGATACTAGGTAGACCTACTTGTGTATGTTAAATTGGATGACATGCTCGTTCCAATTTAACCATGGATAAAGAATTATGATAATTTAAAGTCTTCTAAAAGAATCTCATTTCTAAGCTAAATCTCACTTGCATTACTTGTTTCTTCATGCGTGTTAGTGCTTCATCCTTGACTATACCCCATTGTACCATCCAAGGGCTATTGGGCACAAGGGTTTTTTTTTTTTTGTGGCCTCTAAAATTCTTATCAATAAGAAAGACAAGGTCAAAACCATAAGAATAGTTAGATTAGCAAGCATGTCTCTTAGTCTTTATCTAGGGTCTCCATTAAGTCCTTTATTAACCCAAAGACCATGTTTGGTGGTTGGCAGGGATAACTTTAAGAAACCATCCTCCGGACAAAAATGTAAAATCCTGGTGAATAATTTTCATATTGATGGCGAATTTTTTTTCAAAGTAAGAAAAAAATTATTTTGTATTGACGATTTTTTTTCCAAGGTACAAAAATTACATAAAATTCTGACGAATAATACCTTGTTATGTGGGAAAAATGTATATTGTAGGAGGTGAATATTTTTCGTTTAAAGGAAAAAATATATAATTGTATGGCCGAAATTTTTTTGTCTTAAAGGGAAAATTATTTAAGCATATTGACGATTTTTATCTACTGCTTGAAAATTATTTAATTTGTTTGACTAATATTTTGTTATTTATGGAAACATATATATTTTATTGACGAATTCATGAATTCATTGCCTTTAGTAGACAATGCACATCACATCACCTCAGTACATCACATTGAGTTTGGACTCTGCACGATGTATCGATAAGCGCAATCTCTGACATGTAAAGAGTGACGTACCTAAAATCCATCAATGATTTTAAACTGTTCGATGATCGTAGATCAATGGTTGAAGTTTTATTTCGGCCCAAATTTTTGAAGAAAACGTGCCCGGAATGGAATTAGATTCAATAGACATGTATCAATTGTCATAGTCAATAATGTTGGTTATTTAATATGTCTAGTCACTAATTGCAATGCACTCTGTCCCCACGACTTTCAATGTGGTACTTGGTATTGGTTTATAGTTGTTTCCAATTTTACACACTAGTGCATTTATGAGAAATATTTGCAGAGATATACGAAAGATTTAAAATTTTTTAAAGGAGTTAATACAGTTAGAAAATGAATTATTAAAATCAAGAGCTTCAACTATTTATATACGATCTCTGTTTCTTTCATCTTCAATTAGCCTTTGGTAGATAAATCGTTGGAGCTCATGGTATTCAAATTTTGCCTCTAGTTTTGGTCTATAAGCTCAGGTTGTTTAATTTGGTAATCTAATTTTTCAAGATGGATACTCCTATCCGCTTGAGAAACATTTCTATGGAGGACCAGAGGGTCTTTTTGGGTTCCGTTAGAGACCCAACCCTCCAATCAGTCTGCAAGGAGGTTGGGATGTTCACTAATGAGGTTGTGAGGATGGTGTTGGGTAGAGACTTTCTGTGTAATGAAAATAGATACCGTGTTAACACAGACGTTACGTCTCGGTTCTTGGCGTCTCTTCTGGACTTCAGAGGAGATAAGGTGGATATGTTGATGTTGTTAAGGAAGGTGTTTAAAGAAGACTTGGAGACGCCATTACTGTTGTCGTCTTTGTCGAAGTAGGGGTGGGGATCCCTTGGGCGAATGAATTAACCAAACTTCTCCTACCTGACCAAACAATGCTAGTGGCTAGGCAACCATTTCTTTTGAATTTGAATGTGGAGTAGTTGACACGTCATAGGAAATGGATGCGGATTGGTAGGGACTTTCTCCGAAAATGGTTCTTTTTGGACGACTTTCCAAACTACAGTTGGCTTGAAGAATTCTCACAACTTATAATGTCTGAAGAATTCTACATAGAGGGAGGACGATATTCTTAGGGTAAACCATGAATGTGTCCACTACCTGTGCCCTAGCCTTGACCCCCTAGTAGTTTTGTTTTTTTAGCTATTTTCTCGTAACCTCACAGGGTCACTCATTTTGACTTTCAAGTTTTTGAGGGACTTGGACATGTAAAAATTGTAAATTTGCGAAACATATATATTAATGATAATTTTGCAAATTCCAGTTTGTTTCAGTTTGCTTCTTATGGATATAAAAATGCTTTCTTTTTCATTTTATTATTTTTGCTGCCATCATGCCATGGCATGATACTTAACATAATCATTATGTTTTGAAATAGCTTAAATAGTTATTAATTTGTGTTTCACCATAAAAAAATAACAAGTCTATTCTAATTTCTCCTTTAAAGTTAAAAAACAAACTTAGTGTCACTTCTGAGACGACCTTTTCTAAAAGATATTTGAAGTGCTTGACAAAGAAGTATTTGAAAAAAAAAACATAATGTCAGAGATTGGCTGAAGTGATAGCATCCAATAAGGATCGCAATGTCTATGAGCTATGTTTTTTTTTGTTGTTGTTGTTGTACGTTATTTCAATATTTTGTTAAACAATGGAAACAAATTTAATACTGTGATCTTTTTTATGTAATGTTTCTTCTTCTATATTTAATATATAAAAAAAAAATCCAGTTCATTCCATTAATTATTTGTACAGTGATTATCATTGATTATAATTTTATAAATATAAAAAAAAGATGTTTATCTCGTGGAAAACAAGTGAATTAAAAGTCCAACTTGTAATTTTTTCTACATAATTTCAATATAAAAAAAAGTCCAACTAATTAGATACATGTACATTGAGCACCGACACGAAACAAAGGCTATGGCCAATGGGACGATGAAGCGTCAGGTGACGTGGTGTTTGGGTGGCAGAAATCGTATGTATAATGGGACCCACAGGAACTGACAACAGATATGCAATGATATTGCCTTATGGACCTATGGTATGTAGATCACTGTCATGAAAGTGAATGGTTAACATTTAGCCTTTATGCGGCTTTAATGCCGACTTGTGCGTACGAATTATGCAGTTGAAGTTTTGAACTAGTGCATGAGGAGGAATGATGACAAAGTTTGTGATTAATGCTGACGACCGCTGCCGTTGGATGTCAAAAATTAGAATTGAGTGAGGTGTTTAAATCTTGGGTGGATTGGAAGTCTTAGTATCATACTGTTTGCACTTGCAACATTTGCCATTATCTTGGATTCCTTAAGCAACACGGAAGCCAATTTCTCCTTTCATACTGATAAGAAATTAGTCCCATTTCTCAGACGATTTACGGACAAGAGGCTGAAAGGTTTGTTCTTGTTTAAGGATGAGTGGCTGTACGACAGTGTTAAAATGTTGTTGGGAGAAGAAATTGTCCATGTAGGTCATCGCTACAAGACAAACATGGAGGCATATTCATTGATTGCCGCTTGGGGTTTCCAATTTGATGACAAGGTGGACAAGGTAAAAAATGCCCCGAGTTATAATTGATGGGCACTACCTGTTAAATCTGGATAGCGTGTGTTCGTGTGGTCTTGAAGGTGGGCATTGTTCCTGAGGCAAGGGTGGCTGGTTCGGTGGCACTGCTACCACTTATTCGATGCGCTGCTGATGATTTGAAGGCAAGATGCAGAGCTCTTGCTTGGCGTGGGTAGAAGGCCTTCAAATTGTTTGCAAGGTTGATGCAGTGTGATGAGGTTTTAACGGTCCTTCATAAAGTGGCACGTGCAGAGGTGGGTCAAGAGTTGCGACCAAGACCTGAGACTACCCAAGCAATGAAGCGACTCTCAAAATTCTATGATGACCCGGAGTACAGGCCATTTCTGGGTTAATCTGTTTGTATCTTTTTGTTCCATGTCCATTTTTTCCCCAGGCCCAACTTTGTATGTATGGGGGGATGTCTGCTACAAATTTTGGTTCGTCGAATTAGAATTCTGGGGTTTTTGCATGTAGTATGGTTTTATTTTTTGTTGAGAATGGTGGTTTTGGCCCATGGGGGTGTTTTTTGCGGTGGCAGAACTCTGGTGGTTGTACTATACCACCTATACTTGCATATTTGTAATATTTTATTTCCAAGTAATACAATACAAAAATTATCGATAAAAGAAAATGAAATATCATGCAAGTTTTGACATTACATATTTAAATTGTATATTTAATTCATTATAAAGTTACATACTGTCGTCTGTTGGATGAGCACATATCAACGACGTGAGGTGTATTTCGGGCCGAATGTGGGAACGATAAACATTTTTTGCAAACTTTTAATGGAAGACTTCCATAAACAATAAACATTTTTTGCAAACTTTTAACAGAAGACTTCCATAAACGATAAACATTTAATTAAGTATAGTTAAATTCTAAATTTGCAATTGTATACTTAATTAAATTTAATAAGCTCTATTTCGACAGAAGTTGAAAAGGATTAAAAAGTCTTCAAAACCATTCTCAAAAAGTGACTCGTGTCTGTTGACGTGGCTGAAAAATTGCAAAAGTCCTAGGATCCACGACAACTGACAATAGATACCATCGTCTGTTGGATGAGCACAAATCAACGACTTAAGGTGGATTTCGGCCCGAATGTGGGAAGTAAACACATTTGTGAGAACTTCGCCCATAATTGAACGTTTTACATTTAATTAACTATAATTAAGTCTATAAAGCTCTCTTTCAGGCGAAAGTTGAAAATGATTAAAATGACTTCAAAAATAGTCCAAAAAAGTGACTCGAGTATGATGACGTGCTCGAAAAATGGCAAAAGTCATGGGACCCACAACAACTGACAACGGATACCATCGTCTGTTGGATGAGCACAGATCAATGATGTAGGGTGGATTTCGGCCCGAATGTGGGAAGTAAATACATTTTTGAGAACTTGACTCGGAATTGAACGCTTTACATTTAATAATCTATAATCAAGCTCCATTTCGGGCGGAAGTTGAAAAGGATTAAAAAGACTTCAAAAACAGTCCGAAAAAGTGTCTTGTCACTTGAGTATGGTGACGTGTCTACTATCCTAAGAATTTAGACTGAAGCAATGAATGTTTTGTCCTTCGACGACGAATAGATATTAATAATAATTTATAAAATTACAACAAGATTCTAGAAATTTTGCCCTTTAGGTATTACTTTTGTACTTTTCAGTGTTTTCAAAATAAGTGACTCATAAATTATAATCGTATTTTATTACATGGACAAATCAGTAAATCGAGGGAGATTCATAGACTACTAGATTGAGGAATGCAAGTTGCAACAGAGTCTGTCTGCGCCAATCTAGTGAAATAAAATTTTTGGGTAAAATCTAGAACACCTACATCCCGCGTTTTTAACTTTTTTTGATCTCGTGGTTCAATTTGAGGGTTAGCATTTTTAGGGTTGTATCTAACATTATTTTGAATTATTAACAATAACAATGATGGGGAAACCGGGAAGCAATAGTTCAACATGAAGCCAAGTGAAAAAAATAGACCTAACTGGACTAGTTAAAACACCAGGTTTCACTGATGAATACCATAATATTTATGACCTTGCTATTCATAGTGAAAAACGTATCATATATATTAGATATGCATTTTCTAATAAGGCGACATATCCAAGTAGAGCAAAATTTACCGTTTTCAGTACAATGTTAAAACAAAGAACAAATAAAATCGCATCGTGGGATGCTGGATTGGGAAGCATGGTGTTACTTGAAGTATAACCTTACCCTGAATTTGTCATGGTCTGTGCCGAAAATTATGAAGATAAAAAAAAAAAATTGTCAATAAAAATACAAAAGAAGAAATTCTATCCATAAACGTGGGAGAATTTGCTCGTTTGTTGAACCTAGGGTTTGAAGCACAAAACTCAAATGTCCACATTGACCTAGGAAAGATGGCAGAGAATTACGAGAGTCTCGATCCAAGTCATAGAGATTCATTTATCAGAGCTCTAATAATGCGTGGTACTCCTTTGGATCAGAATCATAAGCCTCCTTTGGATCAACTGCACACTTGGATCTCCCAAAGCTGGGAACTGATCATAAAAGGTTCAGTTAACATTTTTCCCTCAGCCAAGGGTTTTTTCATTGCTAAATTTGAATTTGCAGAGGACAGATCAAAAATCTTAGGGATTAATCCTTTCAGTTGGGAGGACAAATATGTTTTGATGGTTAAACCCTGGTTCTCAAGCTTTAATCCATCTACTGATTCATTTAATGAGATTCCTATTTGGGTTAGGCTCCCCAACCTTCCCCTTCATCTTTGGATGGATTCTCTGCTAGAGGAAGTGGGGGAGGCTTTAGGTGAATTCCTAATGATTGATAAGGAATCTTACCAAATTTATCATTCTACTTATGCTCGTATTTTGGTTAACATTGATGTCTCTAAAGGGCTTCTAGCTAAGTTAGAGATTGAATCTTCCTTGGGATCTTGGGTCCAACCACTCGACATTGAAGGTATCCCCTTTAGATGTCGAAAGTGCTTTCAGACTGGACATATTGCTGCAGGGTGTGAAACAGATAAAAAGAAAAAAAGATCTGCTTCTTGGTGGAAAGGTGCATCCTTTGAACGCTATTTTGTTAAAAAGAAAAGCTTCTCCCAGGTGGTGGCACAGGTTCCTCAGACTGAGGGTATGCCTCTTGTTTCTAGTGTTGCTGTGCCTCAAGAATGAGTGAATGCCTGTGGTGGCACCCCGAGTGAGAAAAATGATTCGATGGATGACCCTCTCGCATGTCAGATTGCTGTTGGATCTTCTGCTGTCTCTGCCTCTATGGATGCTGGCTCTACTCCTCCTGATGATGGGAGGTCCTCTATTTTGGACCCTTCCTCTTGGCAAAAGGCTGCTGCTAGGGTTGAGGAGGGATGGATTACTGTTAAAAGTAAAAAAACTAAATTGTCCCAGTCCTCTTTTGATATGACCCTTCGATCCCATAAGGGTAGGTCAAATTCTTGATCTTTCTTGGTGGGGGTAGGGTTGCTGGTTTTTGGCAGTTTGTTGGTTTTTGGTGGGGGTTAATGCTGTTCCCCTTCTTTTGATTGGCTAGGCCAATTCTCTCTTGTGTTCTGTTTCTTTGAGTGGTCTTTCAAGTTTATCTTCCGATTTGGGTTGCATGTTCTTCTAAAACCTGTCTTGTATAGGGTTTCTGGTCCCTTTAAAACTTGCTTTTACTTAATCAAAAACATTTTTGTTCCATGGGTTCAGGATACTATTTCCTTGCTGATATTTTGCTTGGGATTGGAAAATGATAGGGAAGTGGGTGCTAGCTTTCTTGAAATGATTTTTAATATCCATTGTGTAAGTCAACCAGTAAGATATAATTTTGTTGAGCATGTTGTTCATTCCATGCAAAAACAATTACTAATGATCAAAAAAGGTTCCTGTAAGACATTTAGGTTCTCATCCTACTTGTGCTATCTTCTTCTATCCAAGTATCGTGCAATATTCGAGACCAACAATCTTCACATCGTGGACTATAAGATTGATGAGAAGACTCGGAACAAAACATAGTGTCCAATATATGAATGGACACCAAAGAGAAGGATGCATGATAACCGAAAGAACTGCAACCATTTTGTAGACTTCTTTTTGGTACCAATGTATAATGAAATTACAAGCACTCCAATGCCTAGATTGCCTATGCCTTGTAGAGATTGCATTCATCTTGGAAGTCAAATACAATTGGTTGACTGGTTCTTCATGGAAGAATACATTGTGTTAAGGTTTTATGGATCAACAGTAAAACCCTATAGACTTCCAATACATGTGACAAAGAGGGTATTTGTATTGGAATATGTATGTCAGTTGGAGAGCACAGATAGACACTTTCATGGTCAGCAAAAGAAGAGCATATTTCCTTCCTTGCCTTTCTCATGTGGAGGGTTCACATTTGAGAGAAAAACATTCAATGTGGCACATGATTTTTTGACAGTTTTTAGCTTTGGTGATGAGGGTCTCTGGCAGTATGATCCAATCGGTGTAGTTTAAGCAAGGCTTAATAAAAATGGGAACTCTTCAACGTCATGTGAACATGAAAGTAAACCATTGCTAGAAAAGCTTAGAAACATGGACTCCTGGGATGAGGTAAAAAAAGAGATGCAGAAAATTGCCGTTGACAATAACATTTCAATAGAAGAATTGTCATCACAAATTATGACATTGCACACACAGAGGACAACAAAGGAGGGCATCCAAAATAGGTCCTACAATTTCTACAAAAAATCTGCTAATCCATCTAACAAATCTATTCCCAAAACAATTCTACAAGAATGTAAAGACAGTTATTGGACTTAAACCAAAATAGATTTTTGGACTATGAAGAAGAATCTCGGTGAACGAAAGACCAGTGCAGAATTTGAGTCCATCGACGAGGATGTAGAGTTTAGAAAATTGTGGAATATGGAGCATCCCACAACATCATATGACAGGAGTGATGATGAAAATGAGTATGAGGTTGAGTCCACTCCAAAAACTACTACAATCCCTAAAATATTAGGTGGAGTCAATGAGTCCATGAAAGAAAAATATAGCAAAGGGGCAAACATTGTGGAAAAAATGGGTTTTGAAGGTGGTGGTCTAGGTCCTAGAGGAGAAGGCATTTGGTATCCATTTGAGGTACAACTTCCATCAGGTTCAAAATCAAAAGCTCCTGTTAAACCAGTCATTGGACTCGATTCGTTAGATTCATCACAGAAAGGTACTACTCATTACCCTCAGGGTCCACCTGCATTTGTTACAGGTTCAAATCCACAACCACCACCACATCATGGTATTCCGATTCGCGGTGAATCAAGTGCCACTGCCACTGGTGGGGAATCTGGGGATAGTATTCCTATTAGTGTTCAGTCAAGTGCCACTACGATTGGTGGGGTTGGCATGGGTACTACTACTGATACTAGTTGTCTTGGTGTTGGGCAAGTGCAACAACAAAATATCTCTCGCAAGAGGCCACTAGTGGTAGATATTCATACTATTCAGAATCCTTTATCAAGTGCCACTGCCACTACAAATCTATCATTTGCAGCTTCCTCATGCATGCAAACTCGAATCCTCTAGCCTGATCGAAGACTAGAGAGTGCTCGACTTGTGAAAACTACTTCTTCCTTGGCCTCAACCTCACTCTATCCACACTCTACCTTGGAGAAAGGGGCAGGACAGGGGCATGGTGCCCCTCTCCCCCCTTGGACAGGGGCGTGGCACCCTTGTCCTCCTAGGACAGGGGCGTGGTGCCCCTATCCCTACCCTATTTTGGGGCAGGACCTTTCTAGAGAATGTCTTGTGGGTTATGCAGTGAGTGAGAAATCTCTCCGATGTCGGCCCGTGACGAATTTTAAATCCTTCAAACACGTATTTAAGGGGAATTCATCCTCTCATTTGCATAAGTTGGCTAAGTGGCAAATTCACAAGCGATCAAGCATTCAAGCATTGTTTTGTAGCATTGAGCATTCTCAAGTCTCCTTTCAAGGCTAGGTGTTGCATTCAAGTCAAGGATTCAACCATTGAAGAGGAGATTGATTCCAACATTCAATTCCACACAAACATTTCTATCAACATTGCTACTACAACCTCCCTTGAGGTGATTTACAATTCAGCCTTTCATTTACATTTACTTGCAAGTACTTTCTTTCATTACTTGGTTAATTCCAAAATTGGGGTTTGACCTAAAGGCAAACCCCCAATCCCAACACATTTCCCTCTCTTTTTTGTGTGTAGGTTGTGGGTGTGCAGTTGTACTTTCGAATTCGGATTTCATTTATAGAGGCGAAAAAACCCTTTTTGTTTCACGGATTTTTCAGAGGACCGTGTATATTCCTGCCACGGTCCAGACAAATTTTTGTCAAATTTCCAAGGCGATTTCGTCTCAACATTTTACTGCCAAATCCAGGCACACAACTTCATCCCATATTCAGATCTCAAGTTATAATCGATTCTTTGTCACTTTTGCACCACATAATTTAATCAATTTCCTTTCTAAATCAAACAAAGTAATAAGGGGATCATCATAACATTCTTAATTCATTCGAATTCAATCTATCACCTTTGTGAGGAGATTGAATCTAGTGAGTTGCCCCTTATCTCCCTAATGTAATGGTGAAAAGTGCTTGAAGGATAATCAATAATAAAACTCTCATCTCTCTTTGAGGGAAAGGGTTAGTTTTCCTCTTGATCTACCACTCATCATTTTCCCACCATTACATTTTTGTGAACCCGACGTCTTGCATGCTATCCTTTGAACAACATTGCATATTTCTCATTTACAAGTTTCAACTTTCTACGAGCTTAATGGTTAATTCATTAAAAACCCTAGTTTGTAAATTAAAATTGAACTTGTGATTTGTAAAAATTGTTTGTGGTTATTTTAGATCTGAAAAAATTGCTTTGATTGTAAAATTCATTTTCTTCATTGTCTTGTTCAATTTGCAAATTAAAATTTACAAAATTGAGAGGTTACTTGTTAAAACCCTAATTTTCAAAAATCATATTGAACTTGTGCAAAAAATTGGATTTCCATTTAATTTTGAGATTCCTGATTGTTCTCAGATTCGTTTTCATTTCTACAAATTGAATTTTCAATCCCTCCCCCTTTTTAAATTTTTTTTTTCCCAAAATTCAAAATTCAAAATTAAGTGGTTAGGTCACCAAACCCTAATTTTTAAAATTAATTGGATTTTGTGTGAATTTCAAATCAATTTTAGTTACATTCAGATTCTTAAACATTTTCCAAGGTGTCCCTATCCATTAGGTTTGACCCTTTTCAAATTGCACTTCAATTCCTCTTTTTCTTCAAAACCCTAACAAGGTCCTATTTTCACCTTTGTGCCTTCATTTCGCCGATCTAGAGATCATAAAATTTGCCAATTTTTTGGGGTTAGCTTTAAAATCATCATAATATCCATCCCTGAAAAATTTCGAAAAAAGTTGGTCGCACCATGTGCGTTCTTGCCACGGTCCTCAACTTTTTTCTCGAAATTTCGGGAGACTGTTATGACTGTAGTTATTAGCCTAAATTCGAAATATTGGCTAATTTTATCGATTTTTGAACCCTCTAGAATCAGAAATACCTTCAAAATTCAACATTACAACTTTCAAGAAATTTTTTAAAATTAAGAGGTTAATTATTGTCTGCCCTGATTTAAAAAAAATAAATTCTAATTTTAAAATTAAGTGGTATTCCCTTGGCCCTAATTTTAAAATTCCGATTTCCTTTTATTTTTGGAAATTGTCATTTCCTTCCTCCAACAAAGTTCAAATTGTGTAATCATTATTGTCTTAAATTTTGCATTACTCAATTTTTGCAAGCTTTGCCCTACAATTCAAAATTGAAATTTTTCCTCTAGTGCATGAGTTTTACCACTATTAGTCTTACCTATCCTATCCCCGTTAGACAAAGTATTAGAATTAAGGCTTCCCAAGATTTAATTACCAAGGAGATGGAGCCTAATTTGGGTGACTTCTTTAATGAGGATCATGTTGTTTCTTCCCATCCTAATCATGTGCTTATTCACCCCATTGATGGATCCCATGATGAAGAAGACATTTTAACTAGGGTTTCTTTAGATCAACTTTCTACATTGGACAATCAATTTGATAGCTTTCAACAATGGATGTCCCAAGAATACCCTAATAGTGAAGCTCTTCCATTAATTGAAGGTCTTAAGCGCATGCTTCAAAGTGATAAGAATGAAATTGATATATTGCGTGACATTGCACATATTGTTGATTCTAATGTCATGCCCATCAAGAGTTGTGTGGAAACCCTAGGTTACTCACAACCTTCAACACAAGTCAATTCCTCTATTCCTTTGACCAATCCTATGACTAGTATTCCTACTTTCACATCCAACATCATGGCTACTTCAACTCAAAATGTCATTCCTACAACCATAGTTCATGGGGGCAATCCTTATTCTTCATTTAATCCTCCATCGATACTTATGTCTTCCATAAGTATTCCTACTGTTCCTCAACCAATCGGTATGACACAAGGGGGCAATTCTTTCAACAACTTTATTCCTCCTTCAAGTGTCCCTTTTCCTACCCAATCATCACCAATTCCTACTTATCATAGTGTCCCACCACCTTATTCTCATTCCTTGCCTTCTTTCAACAACATCACACCACCTTCTCAATCACCTATGTCTAACATGAATTTTTCCATCGAAATGACAATCAACAATCTTGTCGAAACTGTGTCTTCCTTACAACAACAAATTGCTTCCATGAGTCAATCCAAGTTTAGTGTGCCCACCTTTGATGTTGTGAGCCCACTTCTCTTGATATTGTTAAAGCCGTGCCGCCTAAACATGTTGAGATCCCTCAATTGGAACTCTATAATGGAAAAAGGTGATCCTTTTATGCATGTCAAAACATTTCAAACCTTGTGTACTGATTTTGCTTATGATCAATGATTGCTTGCAAAACTGTTTACAAGAACACTAATAGATAAGGCTTTACAATGGTATTTCTCTCTGCCTTCTTATTCTATCACTTCCTTTCAACAATTAGCAAATGCTTTTATCCAACAGTTTCAAAACAACATTGGTCCTAAAATCACTTTGACTGATTTAATGCATTGTAAACAAGGTGTTAAAGAGAAAGTGACTAATTTCATTGGTAGATATAAGCATTTATGTGCTTAGATTTCTTTTCATGTTCCTGATAATGATATTCAAAGAATTTTCTTTTCTAATTTACAAAAAGATATTAGGGAAACACTTCTTTTGTCCGACTTTACTTCCTTTCCGCAGTTGTGCACAACACTCCACAATTATCAACTATCTAAGTCAAATGGAGCAATCCACTCCTATGGCTCCAAGTGATAAGGGGAAGAGTGTTCAAAAATCGTTTGCAAAGTTAAAACCAACAAAAAGCTCCATCAAGTTCAATGATCCAATTAACAATAACCATGTGAATGCTACAATAGGTGTGCCTCCTATTTCTAATTTTTTCCAAAGAGAACGACAGTTTACTCCTTTGAATGAATCTTTGCATAGTATTATGCCTCAGTTATTGCATAGAAATGTTATCAAACTTCCTCCCATAAAACAAGTTGATCCTTCCTTACTTGCATCTCCTCACTTTGCTAATGATTCCTTTTGCCAATTTAATCGTCAACCTAGTCATGATACTGAGAAATGTTTTGCATTGAAACATAAGGTTCAAGACTTGATTGATAATAATACTATACCTGTGGCAGGTGTGAATGATAAAGGGAATAAATCAATTGCTCCTCCTAATCAAAATCTTAAGATTTTTACTGATCCCTTGTCATCTCATACCTCTAATGTTATTGAGATTGTGCCTAATTCTCTCTCTTTTGAAACACTCATTTGTATGGCTCCAAACTTGGTTAATATGGTAGAGACACAAGATACGCCTAAGGATACGCCTAAGGATCTGTGTATTACATTTGACCCTAGTGAGACCATTAGAGCACCCAATGGCCCTTTATACATAGCTGCAAAAGTTAAGGATATCCCTTGCCATGGTGCCCTGACTGATCCCTCTTGTATAGTTAATGTCATAACTGAAGAGTATCTTTTCACTTTACGATTGCATAAACCACTATATGATGCTTCTGATGTAGAGGTGAAGTTATTTGATGGCTTCTCTTGTCCTACCATTGGTATTATCACCCTTCCTGTCGAAATTCATGCTAAATCCATGGATGTTGACTTTGTTGTCATACCTTCCTTTGAGCAATTCCATGTGAAGTTGGGCTATCCTTGGCTATCTTCCATGAAGGCTATTGCTTCTCCAATCCATAAGTGTCTTAAATATCCTCACAATGGAGAAGTCATAACCATGAACCATAGCTTAATTTGTCCATCCGAAAGAAGCCCTAGTGTTCCTATTGATCTCTTTTGGCCTAAACAATTTCAATCTCTTCCATGAAGGAGCGATGCTCTTTTTCAATCTTATTAGAAATGTAAGAAAGATACGATCTTATCTTTAAGTCAACCTAGATCGCCAACACTTGAAATTCCTATTATTCTTCAAGATGAGGTTCTTCCCCTCTTGGATGGAACTAATCTCCCTCCTAAGGAAAATTGTCCACCTACTCCTATGGATGTGACTTTACCTTCTCTTAAGGAGAACTCCAATATTATTCCTAATGTTAGACCTATACCTCCTCCTCATAATGGACTTGGTCTCCTCCCTACACCTAATATTCTTCCTTTCTATGGTGTAGTTCCACCTCCTTCCTTTTATCGAGAGAAGAGGCCTGCCTCTCCTATTGTTCAACCAAAAGTACCTCAACCTAAACCTTCCACTAAAAAGGAGAAAATCGTTCCTCCTTCTTCAAATGTTTCTCCTCCTTCTCAACCTTCCACTAAGACTCAATGAAATCATTGTACAAGAGAACGTCGACGAAGACGACGTGTTTGAGCTCGTGAAGCTATCTCCCAAAATACGCAGTCTCCTTAGACTCCAACAATTGACATGATTCCATTTTCTCCTAAGCAAGTTGTTTAACCAACATCTCCAAATCATAAGTTGCATAAAACATGTTGTGGTTTTACTCCTATTCGTGTTCTTGCTCCACTTGCTTTAAACTTTGATAAAGAAATGGTTGAAAATGTTATTCATAATGGTAATACAACTCCTAATGCTTCTGATAGTGAGCATGAATATATTAATGTGGACAAACATTTATCGGATGAGTTTTCACAAACCACCCTAACTAGCTCCTAGAATCGAACAAAGTGACTTACAACATGAGCATAGTCCTTGTATGGATCTTGTGATAGCTCCATCTGCTATGCTCGATATTGCTCCTCTGGTGTGTTTCTTGCCTTCCCAAAATAGTGATCAGCAAGATCGGGAGGAAGATGTCGTGCTATATTAGCACTATTAACACTGTAGATCTTTCTCTCATTTCTTTCTCTTTTGTGACCATTCTTCTATATGTATCCTTGTTCTTCTATTGTTCCCTTAATGTCTACTTGGGGATGATACAAAGCATTGAGATATTTTCTTGGTCTCTTTCATGTTGACTCAAAGAACATCCTGTCTTCCCTTTCTTCTAAGGTAGTGTCCTTCTTTGTGGAATGAAGACTATTATATGCATATACATACATGATATACATGAGTTATCATACAACATACTAACCCTGAGGAAAGCGACAATACCTCATGTTTTGTGTTTATTATCCTTGGGTATATACCTCAATTGGGGGCAAAATCCTTGAGATAACATGCTCCTTCTCTTCTCCTTCTCTTGGGTGTATCCTACCTTAAAGAAATCACTCCTGATAAAGCGCGTGCGACCGCTTTAACGTGGGGGCATACACTCCGCTCATACTTTCCTTCTTGTGATACTTAGAATTACTTAAGTGAACTTTTCTTTTCTTTGTAATCTTTTGTATCCTTGCTTTCATGACTCATAGTGAAGGGAACTTTGCTACTTGTAGTCATGGTTCTCCCCTTCTCAATCTTCCCTTTTACTTTGTCAATTGAATTCGTAGGATGCTAAGTTTTTCAATCTTGTTTCCTTGTACTTTATGGGTAGTATTGGCATACACTTATACTCCTGCTAAAGTGGGGGCTAAATGTAGTGTCATAAAATTATGACCCTGACAATTTATGATTGCATTAGGGTCCTCACGCATGCAAACTCGAATCCTCTATCCTGATCGGAGACCGAAGAGTGCTCGGCTTGTGAAAAATGCTTCGTCCTTGGCCTCCGCATCACTCTATCCACACTCTGCTCTGGAGAAAGGGGTAGGACAAGGGCATGGCACCCTTGTCCTCCCAGGAAAAGGGCATGGCACCCCTGTCCTTGCCCTATTTTGGGGCATGACCTTTCTAGAGAATGTCTTGTGGGTTGTGCAGTGAGCGGGAATCTCCCCGATGTTGGCCCGTGATGAAATTCAAATCCTTCAAATATTTATTTAAGGGGCATTCATCCTCTCATTTGCATAAGTTAGATAAGTGGGAAATTCACAAGCAATCAAGCATTCAAGCATTCAAGCATTCAAGCATTCTTTTCCAGCATTGAGCATTCTCAAGTCTACCTTTAAGGCTAGGTGTTGCATTCAAGTCAAGGATTCAACCATTGAAGAGGAGATTGATTCCAACATTCAATTCCACACAAACATTTCTATTAACATTTCTACTACAACCTCCCTTGAGGTGATTTACAATTCAGTCTTTCATTTACATCTACTTGCAAGTACTTTCTTTCATTACTTGGTTAATTCTAAAATTGGGGTTTGACCTAAAGGCAAACCCCCAATACCAACACATTTCCCTCTTTTCTATGTGTAGGTTGTAGGTGCGCAGTTGTACTTTCAGCTTCGGATTTTATTTGTAGAGACGAAAAAACCCTTTTCGTTTCACGGATTTTTCGGAGGACCATGTACATTCCCGCCACGGTCCGGACAACTTTTCGTCAAATTTGCAGGGCGACTTCGTCTCGACATTTTACTGCCAAATCTAGGTGCACAACTTCATCCCATAATTATATCTCAATTTATAATCGATTCTTTGTCACTTTTACACCACATAATTTAATCGATTTCCTTTCTAAATCAAACAAAGGAATAAGGGGATCATCCTAACATTCTTAATTCATTCAGAATTCAATCTATCACCTTTGTGAGGAGATTGAATCCAGTGAGTTACCCCTTATCTCCCTAATGTAATGGTGAAAAGTGCTTGAAGGATAATCAATAGTGAAACTCTCATCTCTCTTTGAGGGAAAGGGTTAGTTTTCCTCTTGATCTATCACTCATCATTTTCCCACCATTATAGGTTGTTATGCCCCCAAATAAAGATAAAAATTCACCACACAGTTAGATAGATCCCTTTGAATTTTAAGTTATCACCCTCCAAATGGATTTTTCCAAAGTACAAAATATGGAAAAAAAAAGTGTGTCAAAAAGGACTAATGAATTGGTCTACACTTCACTGCTAAAGGTGGAGAGAGAAAAAAATTAATTGGAGAAACAAATAGAAAAGTTACAAGCAGACTTGGCAAACGAAAAAATCAAAGAGGAAAGAAACAGATAACAAGTGCGATGATTTATAGAAAATGATAAAAAATTTAGGCTCTGCAGTAGAAATTGCAAAGTAAGAAAAGATGGATGCAAAATTGAAGGACCTGAGTGAAAAACTGGCTAAAAGAAGTAAAAAAATTGATGATGAAAGAGCCAACTTTCAAAAATTATACAAAAGTTATGAGTCTGCTACTGCTGAAATAATAAAAATACAAGACCTATTGGATCATGAGAAGGAAAAAGCAAAACATTTGGAAGAGAAAGTAGAGGAAGAAAGAAAAAAAATGTGCACAAATGAAAGAAGACATGCATAATGCAAATGATAAAATTAAAACTTCGGAGGACAGATTGAAAGATAATATGAAAAATACAACGAAGTATATACAAGAAAACATTTGGAGGAAAATAATGTAGAGAAGTGACAAGTTGTGTGAATGGTTTGAATTGAATGAAAGTCTGAGATTAATTTATATGAAAATCAAAGCACACATTGAGAAGATCATACATGTTTATTCAAAAGAGGATATGGCAAAACAAATTTTGCAAGTAGTCTACAGTACCAGTGACAACTATTTGGCATCCAAGGGAATTAATAGCCGGATTGATGCGACAGTTAAGACATCATCTATCCTTCAAAAATGCCAGAAACTAAGGGAAACATTAAAGTTATGGATAAATGTGGCAAAAAGATATTGAAGCTGCAAGAAAAGACAACTAATTTGATTAAACTTGGTTTGCCTAAGACCGTTGACCCATCAAATAAATTCATTGGAAAAGAAGCTTACAAAAAAAACATGGAGATAAAAATGAAGTCTGATTTAGACTTGCTTCCTAAGAACACAACTCCCCAAAACTTTCTGGAATTCATCAAACCATTTACAACTCTGAATGCGGTATTGGGTGAAACTGTGATGTCAAGTCACTCTTCTAAATATGGATTGTTGGAAAAGTTGTTGTTGACTTTCGATAGTTTAAAGAATATTGACCTTCCATCAAACGAAGATTGGAGCACCCTACAAAAACTGACACAAAAATCTCAAGAATCATAGTATGTATTGCACAATTTTCTACTTTTACTCTTCATTTCAAGGTTTTATGTTTTATGTTTGGAATTTGGCATCGCTTGAAATAACTCTGTTTTATGAACAAGAAAAAACCAGCACTCGCTATTGCTAATCCAACCTATGAATCTATGATGCATAGTGCAAACCTTCAACTTGCACATTTGTATTCTCAAATTCTCCCAAGTTTTAACATTTTTGAATTTCTCTATTTCTGATTTCTAGGTTTTGGGCACTTCTATTATCTATATTTAATTTGTCATGGCTTGAATTAATATTTAATTTTGAACTTTGTTTTTTGAACAGGAGACATGTAGTAGTTGTTAAATTGCTAAATTGCTAATCCGGCCTGTGATGGCCATGTAAATTTGTGCTGAGTTTGTGATACTGATGGTAGTCGGGATGATATATTCAATGTTTAGTGCCTTAGTAATTGATTTTGATGTCGAGTCTTCACATGTTGCAAATCGACCTGAAGCCGTTGTTGCTCCCTTGTTTCTAGAAAAGGGAATTCAAGGTCATTTGCAAAGGGTTCTAAAACTTTGTATTGACTTTTGCATGGAGAATCACATAGAGTGGTGTATTGAATGAATTGTATCATATGGATATATTTTGAAAGAATTAATGAAAATCTAAGTTCTCAACATGTCTAAATAAACATCTTTGTATCAATAAACACATTATGGTATTTTATTATGCTATTTTAAATCTGGAAATAGAAAGTTGAAAAATACAATTACAAATCAATATTAAATTCTAATTACAAAAAGTTGAAAAATACAAAGTTCTCAACATGTCTAAATAAACATCTTTGTATCAATAAACACATTATGGTATTTTATTATGCTATTTTAAATCTGGAAATAGAAAGTTGAAAAATACAATTACAAATCAATATTAAATTCTAATTACAAAAAGTTGACAGACTCATAAAATATCATCAAGTTATCAACCATAATAATATGATTTTTTAATATGAATGATGAGATACAGTAATAAGATTAATAAATACCAATCTCTTATAGATGCCATTCATCCTCATCAAATTCAGAGCTTTCTTGATTCTTGTTTGTGTTTTCTTCACTTCGAGTCTGCATATCTTCGTTGAACTACATCTCAATGCTACCAGTAGGTCCAGTACACGAGTCAATAGTCCCACTGATGCTTTGGTTTGAAGTGTTTCCCAAACCTCTTCTTTCACATTTAGACCTCCAGATTTACAGTGCCCTATCGTAAGGAAAAGTCTGGACATCATACCTAGATGTATAGAGCCTCAAGCAATTTTCCAAATTTTTGTCTAGTTTGTTTCTTAGCTTTGATTTTAGGAACCCCAAAGCACTGAAAACTCTCTTATCTTCCATCTAACCCAATATCATGGTAAGACATAAATCAGCAAGCTTCAAATATTCTCGCATTGAATCATGCAATGCTTTGTTCTCAACTATATATTTCCAAAGCCTTGTTACTGATCCCTCTTCGTGGAGGTTGTCCATTCTACCATATTGTTCCCTCATAGTGTATGCAAAATGAGATGATTTCTCTCTAAGATGATTTTCATCTAATATTCCATTTATAGTTACTCCATTCAATTCTCTAGATATGCAAAATTGTTTTATCCAAGTTAGTAGCTTACTTCGAAAATCAACTGCACTATTGAGACTCCAATATTGAGGAAACATAATAGACATGGCTTCGAGTAGGTTGTCAGGAGGGAATCTGCTTCTAATCTGTGAGGAAAGATCATAGGCAATTTTCTTCACATAAGTAGTTACAGACTCAACAATCTTGTCAAAATCTTCCCTTGTAACTCTTGCTAGTTGCTTCCTGGGGCGCTTTCCTGGTTCCTCGGGGTTGACCGTGACATAGAAGTGCATTGGTATCTCAACTCCCCGTACATTGGCACATACCTCCCCATTTGCATCGATTTGTAAAAAATTATCAGGATTATTCAAATCTGTGAGTGTCCGCCACTTAACAAATTTTTCATTAGATAGTGTTGGTTGATTTCGATAGAGATTGTCAAGGGTCATGCATGTCATCTTATGCAGCGTAGCATATTCTGCAATATACAAAACTCTTTTTTGGGAAGCCTTCATAATATTCCTCATTTCCTCTAGCATGGGAAGAAGAGTTGCTAAAGTTAAGAGTGTCTCTAGATAACCTCCGAAGAAGGTCAGGAAATTTTGGTTGTTCTGATTCATCATGAGTTGTGTGAAATAGTCCAATCAAGGATGGATATTCTTAAAAAACTCGATGCGCTGGACCATCTAAATAGATCCATCTGGTATCATCCTTGAGAAGCTTGTTTCCATCAGTTATTCCATCAACAAAGTGTTGAAATTCCATAAATCGCTTGGGACTTCGACAAAAGTGTGAGTAGAGCTCTCTAATTAAAATTTCAATTTTATTTACCAAACCATACTTGCTCACAATTCCAAAAGATAGATTCATTCTGTGAGCCATGCAGTGAATTGCAGTAATGTACGGTGCAAATGAAGTTTCAATATTTGTACAAAGACCGGTCCTATGACTTTGAATTACTGAAGCTCCATCTGCTCCAACACACACCAATTTTTTGGAAACCATCATGTCATCCATACCTCCATATTCAATTAAAATTCTCTTTACTAGTTGAAATAAATTTTTTGTTGTCGCACTCTCCTTCATTTTAGCAAGAGATAGCAGATGAGGTTGGAGGACATGATTCCGTACAATATAAACATGCATGCATACCCATGAAGTATTGTCTAATATCGTAACTTCGTCTAAAGAAAATGCAATAAAGATTGACTCTCTTATTTTTTCCTTTACATCTTCTTTTTCAACCTCAGCAAGACAACTTGCCCATTCGCATGCCCTCTGCTCAAAATATAAAAAACAACACCTAACTGAACACATTTTCCCAGGTGTTCTATTTGCATCGCTTTTCCAAAACTAGCTTCAATAGAACCTTTAACTTCAACAGGCTTCGTTTGTATTTTTTCATGAAAGTAATAATCTTCGACATTCCTCACATGCTTACTTTCCTCCTTTGTTTTCCATCTTATCACTGATTTTTCAACTCCGTCTATCATTTATTTTTCATAAACTTTAGCCATATGCTTTTCTATGGTGTCAAATTTTAGTTGCAACCTAATTTCCTTGTTATGTTTCCAAGTGCAAATCTTACACCTGCATTCTATTGGAGGCTCGCCTTCAATTGGATTCTCCACTGGTTCAATGAATGGATACTTTGATGCCCAATTAGTTTCAAAATTCCTCACTGACATATCCCACTCTCGATCCTTTTTTGATTGTGGTTGATCCTTTTTTGATTTGGCTTTTCTTTTCCCCTTCTGTGCATTATCATCAATGACATTATCACCCAAGTCGATTACATTATTCCGGTTAACTTGGGCATCTACTAGATAATCTTCTTCAAGATCATCCTGATCTAAGATATCACGTTTGCCATCGTCTTCAACATGTTGTGTAGGTTGTGAATTTTTGTACTTGTACTTGTGATGATGTACCTTCCTGATTTTCACCACAATCTTTTGCAAAGACAAAGTATGAAGACAACGTTCTGCATTTTGTTGGCCTCTCATGGCCTTCCCCACATTCAGGTTTCCTACCCTTCTTCCTGTTCAACATCTCCAATGAAATAAAGGCTACCAAAAAAATATCAATTTGTTGAAGAAGCGATAATAGACTATAAAGTATAATATATGTTTCATTGGCCCTACGACCTACAATCTAGATGTCTGAGGTCTGAATCTCCCAGTTGACCACTTGGCACTGACAGGTCCCCACTGAAGAAGAATGAACTCAACAGTGCAAACAAATATAGATAAATTCAAAATAATATTATAACACTTCAAAAATATGATCGCTCACCTTTAGGTTACTAGTAGTCGCGAATGCAGTTAACAACAATGATTTTCCTTGGTCTGAAACTTTGCTATTGATCCAAATTTAGAGCCTAGAACCCACCAAATTGTGTAGAGATATATTTGATCTTTGAATGTATTTATACCAATCCTTATATGGTGAATTCCACAGGAATTTTATATGGTATACAAATATTTGGCGAATCCCGCATAACTATAACATGACTTATGTAATTTTTGAGGCGATTATGGTTCGTCCAAATAGTTGGCAAATACAATATAGGTGGCAAAAGTTGGGTGAATGGAGACACACGTCGGCAAAATGCCGGGCAAATTGGGTCCTCCTAGTTAATAAATCTTCATATGCCTATAGGCAAATTATGGTCGTCTATTAAGGCAACCTCAGAGAGTGTAGGCAAATAGATTAAATTTACCGTGTGTCCACTGTATATTGTATTGGAAAAATCCTTGCATAGAAATATTTAATTACATAAAACATATGGTGATTGGGCCGTGAATTTGACGGAAATTGATGATGTTCTGGCGACATGGGCAACCCCAGTCAGTACAAAATATTCACCATTTCCTAGGTCACCGACATGAAAAATTCGCCATTGGCGAATATTCACCACTAAAGTAATCTCTGGTGGTTGGGCTCTAACTTGATTTCCATTGGTCACATAAATCATCTTATTTTCAAATATACCAGATTATATACATTTTTCAGGTAATACTTTTGCCTCTACCATGCCACAATAGGTTTGTTGGTTAAGCTCTACCCTAATTTCAAACACGGATGCAAGTTACTTCTCATTTGTAATCTAATAAAGATTTTTTTTTGTGTTTGAGCATAAAGTGATCATGACCTTGTAAATGAGGAAGTGATATTATTGTAGTGCTGAAAAAAATGCATGCCCTAACACCTTTTTAGTACAATTTTATGTTTCTTTGGAGAAATGCTTTGATTGCATGATTTTAACACATGATTTGACTATTGTGGTACACTCATTGATCCAATAATTGTTCCACCATTTTGACATGACACACCCTAGTTATAACCATGATGATCCAATTCCTAATAGTATGTTGTACTTAATCAGGATATCTTCACTCATGTCATCTCATTTGTTACTTTCCTAAATTCAAATTCTTACATTACAAGGCCAACATTTTTGAGATTAGATTACTTGTTATCATGGGCCATAATTTCAATTTTATGCCTTTAGGGTTGAGTATTTAAAGAAATCATCCTAAGGATCATTTTCTCATAAGATGGTATTGAATAACCACTCATAAGAGCATATATTTCTTTCTTTTTAGGTAAATTAATCCTATATCATAAATCGACAACAATCAGTTCTCTCTATAAGAAAAACTATTGAAATTCATTGTCAAGGCATACATTAAAATGACACTATTGGTATCCTCACACATTGTCTTCTATCATTGAAATCAAAAACTAATGATCAAAGCAATGATATTGTCACCAACATATTAATTTTTGTTGCCAAACCATCATCTATATTTTATCATTATTGTTACTTCCACTGGGTTTGACTACAAGGAAGTACTAAACTTTAATCCTCGCATAACAGTCTCAGTGGTGTTTTTTAGCTCTATCATCATGTTTCCTTAGTTCAAATAGCACCAAGTAAACAATTCTTGTAATTACCAAAGACACATTTGTTTAGAAGTTAGGATACATGAATTTTGGAAGGGATTGATGATATGAAAATGTATCTCACTATTACAAATCTATTTGCAAATTCTAAACATTAGATTTTAGTCACTCCTAATTGTGCATACATCCTTCAAATTTAAAATCTTAATAATCAATCTGGTAATAAAATGTGTCTTTCGGTAAGTTTACATTCCAAGGTATGTCAACCTTCCGTATTTTAATTTTGGCAATGCTCAATTATATTTTCTATAATATTAAATAAATTAATTAATCATTATAGTTTTTTAGACTCAACTCCTATATCTAAAGTGTCACATTTATTTGATTCCATTTATTTCACTTTAGATATATTTGTAGCATGTTATTTTTCCTACATTTTGGTGAATTTGTAAGTGCCATGCCTACCTTACATTTTATTTTTTCTTTTTCTTTTTGAGTTAGACCTAATTTTATAAAATTGGGTATCACATACCTTCAAGCATATAAAGGGTTCCCTAGTTAAGCCTTATAACAACCTAGTTTGGAGAACCTTTCATCTGTTTTGTCTTTATAGTGCACTAATAAGTAGTTAGTCTAAGGAAGTACGTTGTGCTTCCAAAAATGGGATAGTAGGTCACACATTCTCTCCTATCATGCCTTAGAGTGATTTGTAGGATCAAAAGTGGTTAGTTTCTTGAGATCAATTAGCCATACTATTCATGACTAGGCCCAAATATATTTGTGAGCCTTCAAAACAAAACATTCCCATTTGAATAAAATATGTTGTTGTTGTATTCACTTTTTCTTTTTGTTTGTGCCAAACCTATATAGAAACCTAACACATTGAGACAAAATACCCTCAAACTAAAAGAAAAAGTCCAAAAACTAGCTTTTATTTTGAAATATACAGCTCAAATCAAAACAAACAATCTTGAAGCCAAGGTGAAAAAAATTCAAGTCCTTAAAACAAAACAAAATCTAACAAGCCAAACCAAAATCTCTCTCCATCAAAACAAAAAAAATCACACCTTGCTAAAATTAAATACAACCCATTTCCTAAAACTCCATTTTAAATTCCATCCTTATAAGGGTCAAAACATATTATGACAAAGCTAGTTCACATCTAAAATAATGAACCCAAAACTCAATTTTTTAATTTGGAATCAAATCCCAAATTTTTAATGCTTATTCATAAGTTCACATAAAAAATCCATATCAAACTCAAATCCAAAGATCCAAATGCCCAATCTTACAAAAAACACCCCTCAAGAAATTCAAAACTTGGAAAAATCTAGAAATCATCTAAGTTCCATCCAAATTTGTTGGTGTAATTATTTATTCATCTTAGATGTAATTACACTTTACTTAAGTTTACTTAGGTAGATGCACCACATTGTAGTTTGCATATAAGATACTTAGGGAGATGTGCATGCATTGGGAGTGTGTATGTAGGAGAATTTCCACCTTTTATGGTATGATCTTATTATTACTTTATCATGTCCACTTATTGTGGAATGATAATTCCACCTTCGGTGGGAGATCCACCTCATGTGAAATATTTTACTATTTCTCCTACTTACCCCTACCTACCCTTGCATCTCATTGAGCCACATGTCATCATTGTGTGCTCTCTTGTCTCTTAGCCTTGCCTTTATAAGAAGTCTCATCATACATTGTATGTAATTCTTGATGATCTAGTTGATCTCTTTTGCATCTTGATAGGAATACAATTTATTCTTATCATATTTTATCTCTCTTGTCATTGTGCTATCTATTGGTCTCCTTGATCTTGGTTGTTTCAAGCATAATCTGACATGGTATCAGAGCAGTTGGAGTGCCATTGCATAACCTTGGAGAGATTTTATTGCATCTTTGAAGGAGGTCAAGAGGCAGATCTGAGGAGCAACATCTTATAGAGGCGTCCTAGACTAGATCCAACCTCACCATTGTGTCTGGGTGACCATTTCCATAAATTTTGAGTATAAATTCACCTATATTGGGTGAAAATTAAATTTGGGGCTTTGGAGGAAAAATTTAGCCTATTACGCTGTACGGTACGATTTTTCAAAAAAATAAAATTATTTTTTATTTTTCTGCGAAAAAAATATTTTCAATTTTTATTATAAATCATAGTTTTTTATTTTATATATGTAAAAATTCTTTTTAAAAATAAAAAATTATTGTATATTTCGACGGGTACTCCCCCCGACCATTGTACTGTGCCTTTAATTTTTTGCAGAGGGTACATTTTTTTTTTTCTTTTTTTTTTGGGGGGGGGGGGGGCGCCAGCCCTCGTCCTCCGCGCCACCTCTTCGATCAACCTCACATCACTCATGTCGTGCATGCTGGCGCTGCTTCCCAACCGATGCCGTCTGCTCTGACCTCCACCAACACTTCTTTCTCCTGGCCTCCTGCCGACCCGTGGCTTCCTGTTGACAACTTTTCTAGTTACTGTCCCCGGTTTTCTCCTCCCACCGACAACAGCCCTCCCATTGGCCGTCTTCTCTCGCTGGTTTTCTTCACACTATGGCCGCTCTGCCTAGTCCTCAACCTTGACGATGACTCCTCAGCGCCACACGACCTTCTCTTGTTGCCCAGACTATCAAGCAGAGCCACCTAAGCGCCCAACAAATGCCACCAAGAAGGATACATGGCAGAAGTGTATTCACTGGACCCGATCCACTCACCATACAAACTACCTCATCATTTGCCCTGTTAGCAGCCGGGTTAGCGCCACCTGTTCTGCCACGCAAGCATACTGATCCTAGTCACAAGCCACATCATCGGGTACAGTTGACAGACAACTCACCTTCCGTATATTCCTCGTCATCTGCCGCGTCAACTTGCCATACTGACAAGTCATTTCACGTCATCCATACAAGCCAATCACCATTAGAAACGTGTTCATCCATACACATAGCACATCAACAATCCGTACGACACATCATCCGCCATGCAGTTGCCACGTCATCCTTTGTACACCATGTGTCATCTTGCAATTTGGCCACATCATAGTCTGAACTGTATGAATGACCAGTCAACAGGGGAGGTGAAGTTTTTCGAGGACTAGATGACCATCAAATTTAACCTCGTGTTTTGATGATGTCATCTTTTTTCAAATTTTTTTAGGCCCCTCTCATTGAGCTTTTCAGTTTTGCAGTTCAACTTTAGAAGGCCATATCTTGCTCATTTTGGTTCCCTTTTTAGTGCAATTTAATTTTCAAATGGGCTAATTTTCCGTGCACTTTCACGTGGTGGTGTTATTTTTTGATTTGGGTGGACAAATTATTTAGAAATTCAATTTTTGGTGACTGTACCTATCTAATCCCTGTTTTTGCAACTTCCAGGACTCCGTTTGGGCTCATACGAACTCCTTTTCAGATGCCGTTTTTTTTTAAAGTACATAATTTTTCGTCTACTTTCATAATCTACTATTAATTTGTAGTGATTTTGAGTGCAAATTGTACTTTTATCATATGATCATTTTTGGTCAATTTGACACTTGTATTGCATAGATCTATCTTTTTGGTCTTTTGCATTGTAGTTATTAGCCTATTGGGTCAAGTTGTAAAACAAAATCAGAAGTCCACTTTACCATTATTTGCAAGTGGCCTATTGTACACACACTACATATAAAGTGCCAAAATCATCATTTTGTGGGGGGGGGTACTTTGATTGATTGAATTTGGGGGCGTGTCTCTTGTGCTCTTTCTCTCTTGTGTTATTTCATTTTGTTGCTATGGTTTCTCCTAATTTTCCTCTCTTAACTCCACATAATTAGTCTACTTGGAAAATTGATGCATGGAGTAAACTAATGGAAAAAGGATTAACTCATTACATTGATGGAACTATTGTTGCTCCCGCTGATCCTAAGGATGATCCCAATGGTCACTTGGATTGGCTCACAAAGAACATCATGGCAATTGGTACCTTAAGAAAGTATGTATCAAAAGATCTCATCTTTCATATTGAGAAATGTATTACAATTAAGGATGCTTGGCAAAAGTTTCAAGACTTGTATGGTCAAGTTGATGAGAATAGGGGATATCAAATTGATAGTGATATCACCATGTTAGATCCCAAGAACTTTGATACAATACAAGATTATGTCACTAAGGCAAAAGAGTCAAGGGTACAACTCAAGGATTGTGGCATTGATAAGAAGGATACGCAATTGATCTTCAGTTTGATGGGCAAGATTCCACAAGAATATGCAGTATTTGTTTCTAGTTTCCAAACCCATAGGATGACAATGGGTTCAAGCTACACAATGCCTACATTTGATGCTTTCACTAACATGTTGATGACATAACAAACTAAGTTGATAATCATGGGCATTGTTAAGACTACGTTTCAAGCATATGTGGTAACTCAAAGGAACAAAGGAAATCAAGGAAAGGACAACTCAAACAAGAAGGAATGACAATCAAAGCCTAAGGAAAAAGCACCACCTTCTCCACAACAAGGATATTCATCCTCTTCCAAGAAGGACAAGTCACCAAAGAAGGAGATACCTACTTGTGCCTATTGTATAAAGGTTGGTCATGAGGAGTGTCGTTGCCATTCTAAGAAGATTGATGAGCTCCTCCATATCCTCAAAAAGCACAACATCGATTTTCCTAATGCCTATTGTTGGCATTATGGATGAATTGATTATCTGTTACATTGATGTTTTGTCATTGATGTCAACACTAGCTATTATAGTTGGTTACCGACATATAGGTTTTGGTTACCGGTAGAAGATCTAGTGTTATCGACAAAAGGGACTATCTGTTGGACACTTCCAGCATGTTTGGATCAATGGAGTATGTTTGATTTTATGTGTTACATGTTCCTGGAGTATGTTTTGGTCAGTTGGTATTGATTTGGTGATCGATGCTATCATACACTCTTGTAAACCCTTATTGGCATGGGTCTAAGGTTGTACCGACAGAGCTTTTATTGAGAATATTGGATAGGATGCATAAGTGGTGTTTGTGTGGCTTCTAGATGGATTTCAAGACGCTGAAGATGTTCTTTGATCATGCCTCAACTGATTTAAGACATTGCTTTGGTGTGGTGGACCCAAATTAGGTTTGGTACCTATCTAGGTTATGAATCGATATCATGTTAACGTGTTCTCTACACATTACCAGGATGATTTTTGGATTGGTTATTGTTGTTTTGGTCTCAAGCCGACATGACATATCATTGTAATATGGATGTATGTAATGATCTTATTGTAATATCTTTTTGGTGGCTGACCTAATCGGTTTCGGCCTTAGGGTTGGTATAAATTAATGTAAGATCTCATTATAGATCATGGTATGGAATGGAAATGTAATATCATATGTGAAGGAGTTTTAGTCGATCGTTGAGGATCGAATTGGGTTTAAAGGAGAGGTCAAAGGCCTCCAGTATTGAGCTTAACCAAGACTATAATCAGGAATGGTAGATGCTATCTCTGGCAGTTCATTCTTTTGGATTGTTGTCCAATTATCTCAAGGTGGTTATAATCTCTCTATTGTCAGTGAGACTCTTTTGTAATGAGCAGTACGCTCTAGCCAGTGTGCCTTCTTGCATGTGAAAGCCCCTCATTGTATCACATACTTTTTGTGGAAGTATCATCTGACTGTGGGTAGGCTTCCCACCGTGGTTTTTCCCTTTTCGGGTTTTCCACGTACAAATCATGGTGTTATGTGGTATGGTTGCATTGTGTTGATTATCTGTTTTATTGTTAAGTTGTATTGTCTACCGGTATCTGTTTCTGCTATTTCGGTACTTAATGTTTATATGCTCCGGTTAAAGGTTATTAAGTGGTTTGATTGATATAATCTTTTAACAACTGATTCACCCCCCCTCTCAGTTGTTCACTGGTTATCCTAACACCTACAAGAAGGAGGATTCATCACCTTCCACTTCCTCACAATCAAAAGGGAAAGGACAAGCATTTATGGCAACATCAAATGGGAAGACTCAATCTTTTGGGACAAGAAAAGGACAAGCTCTTTGTGCTACAACAAGTCATGATTCAGGGAGATGGATTCTAGATTCAGGAGCTTCTCATCATATGGCATCTTCGTAGTCTACGTTTTCTACATTTGAGCCTTGCACCATGCCGTAGATTTTGATGGGCAATCTTACATATATAGATGTGATTGGGAAAGGTTCTATTGCCATTGGGGATAACTCCTTCAATGATGTGTTGTGTGTACCCCATTTGACAAACAATCTTCTTTCCATATATCAAATCACACATGGCACAATAAAGAAAACCGTGGAGTTCACACCTCAGTCAATTTTCATTAGAGACTTGGAGAGTAGAGATATCATTGCGACTGGGGTTATGGATCATGCATCTTGGTTATATTCCTTTTCAAATTTTGTTCCTATTGATGAGGATGATTTTACATATGATGATCACACTTATTGTGATGATTCATATTTTGAGGAGAACTTTGGGTACTTGAACTTGGGGATTCTCACATGTGACCCTGTTCTTGAGCCTTGCATTTCATCTCCTCCAGTTGATATCACATCACCTATTTCACTTGACGATGCAGATGATGCGACAATTTTGCCTTCTTGTGATTCAGTGTAGCAAGATATATCTTGTCTTCCAACTTCAGTTTCTTGGGATGACTACTTGATAGACATTCTAGGTTTGTTTGTGGAGTCCTACATTGCAGATTTGGGAGGCATCATTGATGATATCATCTTCTCTCTGATGAAGATGATCCTTCTTCATTTGATGCGAGGGAACACTCTAACCCTCTTGTTCATTCTCTACATGATCATTCTTTTGAGGTTGACATGATTGTGGATTCTTATGTACAACAGTTGGAGGAGGTCTCTTTATCTTTAGAGGAGACATGCGAGTCTTTGGATCATGTTCTACATTATTCTCCACTAGATCTTGGAGTTCCTTTTTTAGTGGTATGGATCAGTACACCATCTTTGGAGGGGGTAACTTTCAACATTGACATGGGGACACTTGAGCTGTTTTTAGAGACTTCATTCATTATGAGTTTTTTTCCTACATCTTCCCTTCATGATTTGGGAGACTTCATGGATACACCTTTGATTTTGTTTCTTCCTAAGGGGAGGAATGTTGTTTGCCATTCATGGAGCAGTTTCTTCATTCAGTTTCGAGCTTCTACCATTGGTACAGGTTCTACATTGAAGGGTGTTTACTTTGTCTCTCTTCTTCTTCTCTCATATGGGGGGGACTTTATCCTCAGATGGGGTTTTGTCCTTGACATGCTTATTTGGGAGTTCTTTGTATAGTTTTCATCTCTCTTTTGGGGGATGGTTTTTTCCCATTGGGATTTTCTCTCTTTCCTCGCTTTATGGGAGATTGCATTTGCATTTGTACATGGGTACCTAACATGGCCTTGTAGTCGGTACCCATCTTGCATGGCTTAGTTGCATTGTAGACTTAAATGCATTCCCCTAAGTTGCACTTAAGGGGGGTGGTTGGTGTAATTATTTATTCATCTTGGATATAATTACACTTTACTTAAGTTTACTTAGGTACATGCACCACATTGTATTTTGCATGTGAGATAATTAGGGAGATGTGCATACATTGGGAGTGTGTATGTAGGAGAATTTCCACCTTTTATGGTGTGATCTTGTTATTACTTTATCATATCCACTTATTGTGGAATGATAATTCTACCTTCGGTGGGTGATCCACCTCATGCGGAATATTTTACTATTTATCCTACATACCCCTACCTACCCTTGCATCTCATTGAGCCACATGTCATCATTGTGTGCTCTCTTGTCTCTAGAATTGCCTTTATAAGCAAGCTCATCATACATTGTATGCAATTCTTGATGATCCAGTTGATCTCTTTTGCATTGTGATAGGAACACAATTTATTCTTGTCATATTTTATCTCTCTTTTCATTGTGCTATCTATTGGTCTCTTAGATCTTGGTTGCTTCAAGCATAATATCACAAAATTAAATTCAATCCATCCCTCATTCTAAATCAACCCTAAAAATCCCTAAATTCAACCTCTATCACCTTTCTAATAAAAATTAATAAATCCAACATGAATCTAAGCTACCAATAATCCTTTGAATAAAAAAAATTAAGACCCAAAATCACTCCCCATCTTTTAAAAATTAACCCAAAACCTAAGATCCAACATCTCCATCATTTTGGATGAAAAATCTCAATAAAATTTAAGGTTTAACACCAAAGGGAAATGTTAAAGTAATCATCCAAAATATACACTCTATAACACTAAATAGGCTCTACAAGAAAAGAGAGAAGCATCGAAAAAAGATGCTATTCCACCAAATGGATAATATAATATGATGAACAAGATTGGATATACCCGTTCCAATCCCAGAGGCACCTTTCTTATATATAGGAAAGGTAAGGGCATAAGATTAGACAAAATCATGACACGTGTCTTCATCTTATGGTGTGAGATAGCTAAAATAACAAATATTAATTGACCTACGTAGCTAGAATTAAATAAAATCTATAAAGATAAGATATGATTAATCTTATCTAGACAACTAAGACTTATAGAATGACACCTAGGGCTTAAGTAAACTCAAGTAATGTAAATAAGTTTTCTGCTAGGAATTAGCTAGGTACAATAACTTATTCACACCAACAACCCCCCTTAAGTGAAACTTAGGGAGGAACAAAAACCAATGCAAAGGTACAAAAGATGGGTCCCAAAACATGTTTGATAAGGTACCCATGTACAAAGAGTACAATCTTTGACAAATGGAGAAAATGAGAAAAACCCTATTGGAGAAAACTCCTCTCCAAAAGAGAGTAAATAAGATAAAAGACTAAAAAGCCTCCCAAAATAATTGTCCCAACAATAATAGGAGCATGGAGAACATCATTGAAGCACAAAGAAGATACATACAAATGTTAAAAGGTGACTAATATAGTGTTATAAATGAAGAACCTCCCCTGAAAGCAAGATGATGATTATGATCAAGAAGACAAAAATTTGTATGAGTGCCCCCAACAAAATTACTGGAACAACGGTCAAATGAAAAAATGGCAATTACCTCTTTCAATTGAAAATACAAATGACACATGAATTTGCATGAGTGACCAAAACATTACTAGTCAAGCAATGTAAGTTGTAAACATAGATGTTAATTGTATGAAGAACTAAGATCAACTGAGGATATAAGGCTTTTTCCACAAAATAGGAATGCACGATGTCTCATAGCTCACTCCAAGTGAAACCAAGGGAGTATTAACACATATAGTATAAGAACCTCCATAATAATGACTAGGGAGAGGCATACCATATTCACTAAAATTGTGTCACCAAGTAGTGCATGAAGGAGAAGATACAATATCTGAAAGTGAGCAAGAGAGTACCTACTATTTATGCTGGAATTGGATTGCTAAAATGTTGTAAAATCTTATAGATTCAACCACTAAACCTTAGTCCTACAATGAAATCCTACATAAAATCAATGAAGAATCAAAGATCATGCAAATATCAAATAAAAAACATTATACCATTCACATGCTCCAAGGGCTTGTCTTCATTGTCCTCCTATCTCCATTGATCTTGCTTGATGTAGTTGCTCTTAGATTTTGTATGTGCACAAGAGCTCAATAGAGAATGGATAGTGGTTAGATTTTATATGCACACAAGAGCTCAATAGAGAATGGATAGTGGTTGTGTATGCAATTCGACAGAGTTTAGGTACTTGATTAGTTTCTTCACATGGAAAGAGAGAAGAAAATATCTCTTTTAATAAAGAGCACCATAGAAATGGAGGACTAGGATTAAGAGGTGGAATGATAAATGATCGACTCAGATTAGAGGGTAGGTATAGGAAATAGGAAAATATTAGAGAGGTGGTTAAAGGTGGATTAAGGGATGAATGAAACTTGACATGGAGGAAAAAATATAATGAATTAATTAAATAGATAAAGATTTATTTAATTAATAGAAGAGGTGGGGACAATCAAATAAATAAAATATTTATTTAATTTAGGAAAATAAATAAAAATATTTATATAAATGAGGAAAGGCTAGAAGAGGATTAGTGAATTAATTAAATAAATAAAAATCTATTTAATTAATAGAAGCTTTAGGATAAAATAATTAAATAAATAAAATTGTAGCATCGTAAATTGTATATCCCTAATTAGGGTTGTCCAATTCCATGCTTAGGTTAGCACCCACCTTAGTGTGTCCCATTGCATCTATAAGGCTCTTTTAGGCATTTAATTATTAGATAAATCTAAAGTACTCTCTCAACAATTCACATATAATAAAATTGGGCCCTTAACCCTAAGCATGCCCCTTTTTATTTTATTTAAATTTTTCTTAATAATATCCCAATTTCAATCTTCAAAGCACATTTTCGCATATCTAAACACCTTGGATTTGAAAGGAAACTTGCAGTCAACTTTATGACAATTTCCACATAACCCATTTAAGATCTTAATCAAATCAACACATAGAAACCACATGCAAAGAATAGACAACATACCCATAAAAATGTGACACAAGATATATCCTGGGATAATCCTCATGAGGGAAAAACCCAACCTCCAACAACATCATCTACCATGTATTATCAACAATGCGTCCATTACAATACAACTATGGAAAGCTTTTGAAAACCCATCCATAACAAGCTATCAACAAGTACTCCTTGTGACCAAGCATGAATCCACACATCCCATGCCATGCTTCCTTCTTCACAAATGCTAACCTGGCTAATTGACCAACCCAAACAACTACCCTTGTAGTTGCTTTTATAAACACAAACTCCCACAAAACCACCAAGTACATCAAAACCATGTGCCCAAAACCACGTGACAACAAAATCTAATATTTCTCCTACCTACCCTTGACCCACATTTAATATTGGGTACTTCATAACAATTACATTCCCCAATATTAAATAAATACAATATAATAATACCAATGTGTCAATACAACCCATCAAGTGGTTACAAGAATATTCCAAGGGAAAGACTACATGTTGCATGTCCATCTAGGTGCTCCTAGGTGCAACAATACAATATGATATTACAGTATAATTCTATGTCCACCTCACACAATAATAAAATAATGGGTGAACTCACAATGCTGGTTCCCACTTTTTGGTACATCCTGATTTTTGGTGAAATCATACATTTTTTAGACAATATAATGATTTCATCTTTAAGAGGTCCTATTTGAAGTAATTAATTGAAGAGAGTTAGATCAAAGGCTCATAGATCAAAATCTCTTGGATATAACCTCTCTACTTCTAAATCATACTTGCAATGGAGTCTCCTTTGCATCTATCAAATGTCGATAAAAAACCAATTTTACATTAGCTTTTGGGGGGTCAAATGAACTCATTTCGAACTTTTATTTTTTTAAGTATTTAGTCCTCATTATAAGATTTCCAAATAGTATAATTTTTAATATATTTAATTTTATCAAAATATTTTTATTTTATTTTTATGAATGTAAGTTTTTCATCGAACATGAACTTCTTTGTTCAATACATTGGAAAAGATAGTAAACTAATTCAAAAAAATTTTGAAAATATCTATGCACTAGGTATTGATGTATTCTTTCTAACAAAAAAAATATATTGAATTTTGATATATATAGAACAAGTTATGTGTTCAAACGTACATCTATATCTAAATTATAATTAGTCAGACTTCAAAACTTAATAAAATGAAAAATATTCAACATATCATTATCAAACTAACTGCATGCCCTAGGTATTCATGTTACAAACCAAAATTCAAAAGAATTAAGTTTTATATCATTTATAGAAAAATAGTTATGCGTTTTAGGATGCACATCACTTTTTAAAAATGTTGTTTGCTGTAAAAAAGTACTTTTTGAGGGAGATGGAAAAATCAATAAAATTTTATTCAAAAAAAATTGAAAAAAAAAAAATTTAGAATCTACAAACAAGATGTTACAAATCACTAGTTTACATCATCTTCAAATTCTTAACGGTTTAAAAGTTATAGGTGTCGGAAAGTGAAGGTTTTTTTCAAAATGTTTATCTAAGTGTCAAAGTTGGTCAAAAAGTGGGAACCAATATTGTGAGTCCACCCTAATACAACAATGAAACATTATTATGCAAGGTGTACAACACCATTTTCCCAACATTATCCCACTTGTTGTATACGTTGCATAAGGGCCAAGAAGTAATCCATCACATGAATAAGAGACCAATCTCTCCACGCACATATACCATCATGGAATCCAAGTGCTCTAACTGCTCCATCAAGATACTTACAACAAGAAACAAATTGATCACCATCTCATACATGAATGCTCCCACCCTCCATCATGCAATTGCCACTGGACATGAAAAAGGCCATCCAAAGAGAAAGCCACACAATCTGTTGCACCAAATGATGTCCTACACTAACTGATGTCCGAAACAAACACTAATCCAAAGGTATCCAATGCAAAGGTAGTTGTTTACATAGCTGAAATAACACCCACAACAAGTGCTAACATATCAACTATACATGCCTCCAAGGCATACAAACCAAGTGAATAACATCTTATCAACATATGCAACATGTAACATGCAACCATAAGCCCCAAGTAAAATACCTTCCACGTATTTACACCAAGGAACTCCCACAACGTAGGTAAAATCAATATCAGAAATGAATCCACTAACAACATATCATAGAAGTGTAACTATGTAGTATCAAGAACATCCACATCAATATGAATATCATGTAAACTGATAACCTGCAAGTACCACTCTCACACTATGTCTCCAACATTCTCCCATGTTCTCCACACCAACAAAAGAAAGAGATAAAGGAACCTCTATGCCATCTCCCATATGAAAACACATGAACACAAAACCAGTGAACACATAGCTCCAAACAATCTCCAACCAATGTAATGTGAATACGAACATCCAGGAAGATACCGAAACAAAGAGAGAAACACTACAAATCGAATCCTGTAGTATGTCCTTCTACACACACCTGTAAATGCCAAACTGTGTCAAGTATGATCTCCTCCATAAAACCCCACATGAAAAGCATAACAACACTCAAACACCGTTCAATCCCTTGGACCAAACCAACATATATAACATATAATCAACATGGATGTAAGCCTCTCATAACCAAGAAGATCAAACTAAATATCCATTCCCAATCCCAAGGGAATATTCCCAATAAACTATCTCCCAGACTAATATCAATGATTGCCACCATCATAATAATAACTCAAATGCAAAAGGAGATAACCAATGCCATACATCTCTCAAATTGATTCATCCAGAACTAACCATCTACATAGCTCAAGATCCATATCTATGAAAGATAAGCATAATATAATGCACTTGAAAGGAAACAATGGGCAATACCTCTCAAGTAGTAAACCGTCGAGTAGACCAAGAGTGGGGAATGATAATGCTCATCAAGATATCCAAGACATCATGACCCACACTAAGAACAATCTCCTCTCAATTCCATACCAGGTGAATGCTTCTCTGTCTTCCAGCTAAAACAATAACCAGCCTCAACACATGCCTCTAATCACAAGAGACTACTAGTATCACCAACATCCTCCAAGTATCCATGAGCACCTGTAATCGATCAATCCATGCCAAAATCCAAATGCAACCCAACAATATCATGAAGTATCAAACAAAATATCATGTACTCAATACAAATAGTGTAGACACCCAAAATTGTCCAGTCTAATTAAATAAATATTTTATTTATTTAATTATCTAAGCCTAATTCTTCTATTAATTAAATAAATCTTTATTTATTTAATTAATTCATTTATCCTCTTCTAGCCTTATTTCTCATTTAAATAAATACATTTATTTATTTAAATTATCCCTTTCCTAAATTAAATAAATATTTTTATTTATTTAATTGATCCTACTTCTTCTATTTATTAAATAAATCTTTATTTATTTAATTAATTCATTAGCTTTTTCTACACATGACACATGTCATTCATCTCTTAATTCCTACACTATCTACCTCTTTCATTATTTTGGTATTTCTTTTACCTACCCTCTAATCATAGCCGACCTCCTTTTTTACACCTCTCAATCTTATCCCTCCATTTCTTATAGTGTCTTCTATTTAAGGAGATGCCTTCTTCATTATCAAACCCTAACAACTTGATCAATTGACTACACTACGATCCTACTTGCAACCACATTCCATTCTTTGTTGAGCTCTTGTGCATATAAAAATCTGAGAGCAAATATATCAAGCAAGATCAATGGAGATAGGAAGAATGGAGATCAAAACCCTATTGGACATGTGATGGTATAATCTTTGTGATTTCATGTGATTTGCATTGTCTTAGGTAATCTTCATATGTTATGGTGGATCTTTGTTGTTGTTAGGCTAGGGTTTTGTGGTTGGATTCATTTAGCCTTTCAATTTTGTTATTATTGTTATCCATTTTCACCATATACATTTTGGCACGCCCGGTGGGACTCTTGTCCCTTTGCATTTAACCCTTTTGTTGCAGATTTTGTGTTTTTGAAGTTGCAGATCGGACATTTTTTCGACGACATTTTAGGTTTTTTCCGCATCTACGAACTTTTGGATCGCGTCTCTGATTTTCAGGAGTGTTTGCGGAATCTGGAGTAGCGTCTGTGTTTTTGACAAGTTTTATTTTGCAGGTCTCAGACAGGAGCGTCTGTGTTTCATAAGCGCGTCTGTGTTGTTTCTGCTCGCATCTGTGTCCGATAAGGGTGTCTGTGGTTTTTGGCTGCGTCTGTGAGTCACAGAACCACGTCTATGTCATACAGACGCGTCTGTGTCATGGGTAACAGCGTCTGTGTTTTTACTGTTTCGAAATTTTAAAATTTTCATTGATTCGGTTTTCGGATTTCGCACTTAGGGTTTCAGATCTGGTATATTTTTGGACTAACCCTTTCAGATCTAACTAACTAAGTTTGTGCAGCTTGGTTTGGAAGCAAAATGTTTTTGTTGAAGGCCCCTCTTTCACAAAGTCTTTTGGGTTTTTAAAATTTACCTAACTTGTGTGATTGCAGGAAGGGGTGATCATTTGAAACAACCCAAACTACTAACAAATTTTGTTGCAGGTCCTTGGCTAGGGTTTTGAAATTTTGTTGTGTGCCTTGTTTTCATAGATTAGCAAACACTTCCATTGGTGCACTAAAATTGAATCATTGTCTTTTGTGTCTTGAGCAATAGGCTCTTTTTGTTTAATCTTTAGAGGGCCTGTCTTCCCGTGTGGTCATTAGGACTACTAGTGAGAAGAGAACGACCCAAGTGGTAGCAAAAGAAAAGCCATCTTCTTCCAAACCACTATAAATAATTGTATTCATGGTGAAAACTATGAATAACGTGTGCTGATTAGTTCATACCGACACTATGTCTCCCCATAAACCCGTTTGATCAAATTTATTTGATCATTTGTAGGGCGTAACCCCTACCGGCTGGGAGCCTTCTGTATTTACAGAGCTGAAAGTGCCGCATGTATGGCCACACGAGCGGATGCCCTTACTAGCACCTTTTTGTTTTAGAAGCCCAAATCCTTCTAGTTGTTGAGGCAGGAGGTCGGACCTCTGGTAGTGGCCCGCACACATACGGTTCTTAGTAGAGATACAAAGTTCGCCATGGGGAGTTTTCATGGGGACTGATGCTTGGCTGACCCGAGAAGTGAGTGCCGAGGGTGGAGCCAGTGAGGTCAAGCATCTAAGTATCCGCTCTGAATAGCGTAGCCTCGGGGGTAAAACCCTATGTGGGATCAACAACTATTGTCTTGGCCAGCCATAAGAATTGTGCTTGTCTTATGTTAAACATTCAAACATTCAAGACCAAACAGCAAAACATTGTGTCTTTTGTGTCTTCAAGTGTATGTAAAACATTTTACATCAAACAACACACTTTTGGAGTCTAAACACTTGCAAACATTGAGTCCTGATCAACATTGTGTCCTCTTGTCACGAAAAACAGTCAAACAGTCAGATTTGGTCATAACAAAACAACTTCACAGATTGGAAAAATTGCACGAAGTTTACAGAAATGCGTCTGTGTCTGTTTTAACCACATCTGAGTCATCTAAGAGCGTCTGTGAAGGGTATAATAGCGTCTGTGTGTCTAGAAGCGTCTATGTCGAACAGAGACACGTCTGTATCTGGTAATCGCGTCTGTGAAGCATACAGAAGCGTCTGTGTCCAGAATTGAAAATTTTTACAGTCCAGCAAACAAAATAAATCAGTTTCAGAATACTTGAGCTTCCTAGGTTGTTTCTTCAGGTTTTCATCTAGCATTCAACCTATCTTTGGGTCTCATATAGTCCATCATTGCTTCACATCTCATTTTACATTCATACTTGTCTAAACTTGGGTCAAAAGGTCACTTGCTTGTCCTCATCATACTTTGTCAACATACTACATACAACTACACTTTGCTAAGTGGTCCCTCATCAAGGTTTCTTACCTTTGGGTCTCATTTGGTCTTACTTAGAGTCAAGGTCAGCTTACCTCATCAAGAGAAACAATCCTCTCTTTGGAAGTCACACCTACTCTACTACATACATACTTGGTCTTACACTTTGGACATTGCAAGTACACCTCAGATTCATTTACACTCCATCCAACTCTTGGTCTTCCATACTCTTTTCATTTTTCATCTAGTCTCTCACATCTTGGTCAAACACCTAGTTCATGGTTGAAACCCGCCTTCAAAAATCTAGGAGAAAAGCTAGAGAAGCTCAAGAATCCGCAAACATGAGTTCTTATGAATATGACAATGATTTATTTTTCAATCTTGAGCACACTACATTGCCTGACATGGATGTTTATAGAAACATTCCCAATGTGGAAAATGCAAACACTACAAACAACAATGCTACACACAATGACAATGTGGACAACTTTTCAATACAATCAGCAGATGTAGAAGAATCCATTATGAATCCCCATTTCAATAAGTTGGTGGAAGAAATAATGAGGAGGGATCGACAATACTTCTTACACATGATGGCACAAAGTGGAGCTAAAATACCTCATGACTTTGACATGTCTCAACTTATGGAAAACCGACCCTCGCAACAAACTCACTCCAACATGGATCAAAGTAGACCCAATAGTGGAGGAAATAGAGGACCGCATATGGTACCTGAATCACCATCAGCTTTGCTTCAAAAACCAGAAATCCCACATACACATGGTCAAACATATGATACTTACCTTCGAAGACCATTATGGAAGCCTTATGTAGATAGATATGCTCAATCACATGCTCAAGCTATGGATCAATCAAAACAATTGGACATTCAAAGGCATGCTCAAAATTTGGACACAAGGAAACCTCATGTCAAATTTGGGGGCAACACAATAGAACATGACATGCCTATAGAATATGGTATACATGCACAAAATAGATATGGGGTTCCTCAACATGAAGCTATACCAAGTGCTCCCTATATGCCGCATCAATATAGACCTCCTCCATATGAACATTTCTATGATCAATATCATCCATACATGCAACAAGCTCCTCCTCAAATTGGTGTCTCAAACATGGGGTATGCTACAAGAAATCGATCGCCACCTAAGAGCAATTTGGAGCAACAAATCAGAGATTTACAAAAGAAAATGGAGGACATGAGTACATCAAAACCAACATACACTATGAGAGACATATGTCCTTATCCATTTGATAAGAGCATTCCAATGCCTCCATTTCCTGCACACTTTGTGACGCCAAAATTTGACAAGTATAGAGGAAAAGGGGACCCCAAGGAACACATAAGACAATTTTTCACAGCTTGCATTGAGGTAGCGGCAGAAGAAACATATTTGATGAGGTTGTTCCCACAAAGCTTAGGCGATCAAGCTATGGAATGGTTCTCTCAATTATCACCTGGTATTAAGTCATGGGGTGACTTAGCCGAGGCATTTATTCAGCATTTCTCCTACAATATTGAGACAGATATCTCAGTCACTACTTTGTGCAATACTAAGCAAAATGAGGGAGAATCTTTTGCATCATTTTTACAAAGATGGAGAAATCTAGCTAGCAGACGCTCTTGTGAAATTCCACAGAAACAAATGGTAGAAATGTTCACTCAAAACGTTAACAAGGATATTGGCTATGATCTAAGGAAAGCTTGTTTGTCCACCTTCAAGGATGTTATTGAAAAGGGCTTAGCAATAGAAAAGGTCTTAATTGAACAAGGAGTCATTAAGATATTCAAGGAAAACAAAGATGACTTTAAAGGAAAAGACAAGCCAAGATTTTGGAATAAAAACAAAAACACAGTCAATGATGGTGTTGTTGATGACAACACAGTGCGACCCAAATTCATCTTTTCGGGATCAAGTTCTACAAACAATCAAGTGAATACTCAAACAACTTCTAGACCACGAAGGAAGTACACCCCATTGGGAGAACCACTTGAATCAGTCTTCAAAAAGCTTGTGGCCAATAAAGTGATCACAGTTCCAGATTTTCCTCCATATGAACCAAAGGTCAAACCAAATTGGTGGAATGATGATGAGTATTGTGAATTTCATAAGAGCAAGGGTCACAAGACAGGTAATTGTCATCGACTGAAGAACATTGTGCAAGATCTCATTGATAGAGGTGATATTGAGATTGAGGGACACTCATCCAATCAAGAACATGAGATGTTTAAGGAACCATTCCCAAAGCATGACAAGGGAAAAGCCAAAGTCACAGATGATCAGGCCAACTATACTAGAGCACCTTACAACTATGACTCAACTATCAATCACATCTCGATGGACAATCATATCTCTACTATTACCATCAAGAACAAAAATCCTGAGAATCCTCCTTAGAGACCCAAGATTGTTCTAAGAGGTGTTGGATCTTCTTCCGAACATACCTCTGAATGTCATGTTACAACTCGTCAAGGTAAAATTACTTTGCCAGGTGCTTCCACTAAAAATACTGCTTCTTCCTCAACCAGGCCTGAGTATGACCTTGTAGAACAGTTAGGGAAGACACCCGCACTCATC